>NW_020455643.1:7276741-7565983 GCF_003342845.1 Nothoprocta perdicaria | reverse complement strand
CCCTCCCCCTCCCCGCCGTGAATGAGCACTCTCCCATGTGTGAGCCCTCCCCCGTGAGCACTCCACCTCCCATTGAGTGAGCACTCCACTCCCCCTTGAGTGAGCCCTCCCTCAATGAGTGAGTACTGCCCCTGTGAGTGAGCACTCAGCCAGTGTGTGAACATTTCCAGCGGGAGTGAGCACTCAGCCCATGAGTGAGCACTTTCCCATGAATGAGCACTACCCCAGTGACTGACCACTGCAGCCCTCCTTGAGTGAGCACTCCCCCCATGAGTGAACACTCCATCCCCTCTTGAGCACTCCCTCTGTGAAAGAGCACTTCCTCCTGTGAACGAGCACTCCCCTGTTAGTGAGCATCCCCCCATGAGTGAGCACTTATCCTGTGAGTGGACACCAGCCCCATGAGTGAACACTCCACTCAACCAGTGAGGGAGTACTCCCTCATGAATGAGCACTCCCCCTGTGAGTGAGCACTCAAGCATGAGTGAGCACTCATCCTATGAGTCAGCACTCCCCCATGATTGAGCACTCCCCCCGTTAGTGAGCACTCCCCAGTGAGTGAGCACACCCCCATGAGTAAGCACTCCATCCTCTCTTGAGTGAGCACTCCCCCATTAATGAGCACTCCATCTGTGAATGAGCACTCTATCCTGTGAACGAGCACTCCTCTGTGAGTGAGCACTCCCCTCATGAGTGAGTACTCCCCTGTGAGTGAGCAATGCCCCCATGAGTGAGCCCTCCCCATATAAGTGAGTACTCCTCATGAGTGAGGACTCCCCCTGTGAGTGAGAACTCCACCCCCCCTTGAGTGAGCACTGCCCCCATGAGTGAGCACTCCCCCATGAGTGAGCACTTTCTCGTGAGTGAGTACTACCCCAGGGAGTGAGCACTGCAGCTCCCCTTGAGTGATCACTCCCCCGGTGAGGGAGCACTCTACCTTCACCATGAGTGAGCACTCACCACATAAGTGAGCACTACCCCTGTGAGTGAGCACTCCTCTGTGAGTGATCATTCCACCCCCCGCTCTGTGAGTGAGCACTCCCCCCAGGGAGAACTCTCTCTGAGTGAGCACTCCTTCCTGTGAGTGAGCATTCCATTTCCCTTGAGTGAGCATTCCTCCTTGAGTGAGCACCCTCCTCCGTGAGTGAGCACTCCACCGATAAATTACTACTCCCCTCGTGAGTGAGCACTCGTCCCATGGTTGAGCACTCCCCCCGTGAGTGAGCACTCCAAGTCTACCATGAGTGAGCACTCGCCCTTACCGTGAGTCAGCACTCTCCCATGAGTGAGCACTTCCCCCCCATGAGTGAGCACCCCCCTGCAGTGAGCATTCTCCCCCGGTGGGTGAGCAGTACCCCATGTGTGAGCACCCCCTGCCGTGAGTAAGCACTCCCCCAATAAGTTGCCACTCCCCACCTGAGTGTGCACTCGCCCCATGGTTGAGCACTCTCCCCATGAGTGAGCACTTCCCGTCCACTGGGAGTGAGCACTCCACCTCTACCGTGAACACTCACCACACGAGTCAGCACTCCCCCATGAGCATTTTGCCCCGTGAGCTACTACCACGCCCCCACAGTGAGCACTCTCCCCTGGGGGTGAGCGCTCCCACCATGACTGAGCACTCCCCCATGAGTGAGCATTCCGGCTGTGAGTGAACACTCCACCCCCCCGAGAGTGAGGACTTCCCCCTTGATCGAGTACTCTCCCGTGAGTTAGCACTCCCCCATGAGTGACCACTGCTCCCGTGAGTGAGCACTCTTCTGTTAGTGAGCACTCCATCCCCTCTTCAGTGAGCACTCCCCCATGAGTGAGCACTCCCTCCATGAACGAGCACTCCCTCTCATGAATGAGCACTCACCCATGAGGGAGCGCTCGCCCCGGGAGTGGGCACCAGCCTTATGAGTGAACACTCCACTTCCCCTTGAGTGAGCACTCACTTATGAGTACTCCCCTTGTGAGTGAGTGAGCCCTCACCCCATGAGTCACCACTCCCCCATGAGTGAGCACTTCCCTCCGAGATTTATCACCACTCCCCCATGGTGAGCACTCCCCTGCCTTAAGTGAGCGCTCTTCTGTGAGTGAGCACTCCCCAGTGAGTGAGCACACCCCCCATGAGTGAGCACTCCATTCCCTCTTGAGTGAGCACTCCCCCATGAGTGAGCACTCCATCCGTAAATGAGCACTCTCCCCGTTAATGAGTACTCCCCCGTGAGTTAGCACTCCCCCATAAGTGAAGACTCCCCTCTGAGTGAGAACTCTACCTCCGCCTTAAGCGAGCACACATCCTTCAGTGGGCCCTACCCCTGTGAGGGAGCACTCTAACTCTGCCATGAATGAACACTCACCACATGAGTGAGCACTCTCCCTTTGATTGAGCCCTCATCTCTCGAGTGAGCACTCTCCTGTGAGTGAGCACTCACCCTGTGAGAACTCCACCCTCCGTGAGTGAGCACTCCCGCATGAGTTTGCGCTTCCCCCTGCGAGCTAATCCCCTAAACCCCCTGTGAGCACTCTGCCCTCTTGGTGAACACTCCCCCCATGACTGAGCACTCCTCTGTGAGTGTGCAATCCCTTGGTGAGTGAGCACTCTCTTATGAGTGAACATTCCCTCATGAGTGAGCACTCCTCCTCTTGAGTGAGAAATCGCCCATGAGTGAGCACTCTCCCTGTGAGTGGGCACTCCACCTGCCATTGAGTAACCACTCCCCTATGAGTGATCAATCCCCCCTGTGAGTGAGCACTCCCACCATGAGTGAGCACTCTCCCATGAGTGAGCACTCACCCCGCTTGTTAGTACTCGTTCCATGAATTAGCACACCCCACATGAGCACTCCCCCATGAGTGATCACTCCCCCTGTGAGTGAGCACTCCCCGCTCTGTGAGTGAGGACTCCTCCTTTGACTGAGCACTCTCCTGTGTGAGTACTCCCCCAATGAGTGAGTACTCCCCCCGTGAGGATTCCTCTCGTAAGCACTCCCCCCGTGAGTGAGCACTCCCACCGTGAGTGGGCACTGCGCAGCCGTGGGGTGAGCACTCCCCCGTTAGTGAGCACTCAACCCGCAAGTGAGCATTCCAGCGTGAGTGAGCACTCACCCAAAGAGTGAGCAGTCCTCCCATGAGTGTGCACTCCACTCCCCCTTGAGTGAGCACCCCCACGTGAGTGAGTAGTCTCCCCCCTTGAGTGAGCACTCCCCCATGAGTGAGCACTCACCAGTGAGTGAGCACTCCCCCTTGAGTGAACTCACGGAGTCCCCGTGAGTCAGCAATTCACTTCAGTCGTGAGTGAGCATGCGTCCCATGAGTCAGCACCCTCCCCACGGTGAGCACTCCCCTACTGTGAGTGAGCACTCTCCTGTTAGTGAGCACTGCCTGCTGGGAGTGCCCTCACCCTGTGAGTGATCACTCCATCCCTCCTTGAGTGAGCACTCCATCCGTGAATGAGCACTGCCACGTGAGTGAACACTCTCCTCTGTTACTGAGCACTCTCCTGTGAGTCAGCAATCCCAACCATGAGTGAGCACTCCCTGTGAGGATTCCCATTAGAATTCCCCCCGCCTTGAGTGAGCATTGCCCCATCAGTGAGCACTACCCCCGTGATTGAGCGCTGTATCAATTTCTGAGTGAGCACTCCCCCTACTTGTACTCACAAGTCCACCCCACCTTGAGTGAGCACTCCCCAGTAAATTAGCATTGCCCCCGTGAATGAGTACTCCCCAGTGAGTGAGCACTCCAGCGTGAATGAGCACTCCATACCCTCATGAGTAAGCACGATCCACCCAAACGAGAGTGAGAACGCCAACACCAAGTGTGCACTCCCGTGAGTGTGCACTCCCCGGAGTGTGCACTCCCGTGAGTGGGCACTCCCGTGAGTGGGCACTCCCCGGAGTGGGCACTCCCCGGAGTGGGCACTCCCGTGAGTGGGCACTCCCCGGAGTGTGCACTCCCCGGAGTGGGCACTCCCGTGAGTGGGCACTCCCCGGAGTGTGCACTCCCCGGAGTGGGCACTCCCGTGAGTGGGCACTCCCGTGAGTGGGCACTCCCGTGAGTGGGCACTCCCCGGAGTGGGCACTCCCGTGAGTGGGCACTCCCCGGAGTGTGCACTCCCGTGAGTGGGCACTCCCGTGAGTGGGCACTCCCGTGAGTGGGCACTCCCGTGAGTGGGCACTCCCGTGAGTGGGCACTCCCCGGAGTGTGCACTCCCCGGAGTGGGCACTCCCGTGAGTGGGCACTCCCGTGAGTGTGCACTCCCCGGAGTGGGCACTCCCCGGAGTGTGCACTCCCGTGAGTGTGCACTCCCCGGAGTGTGCACTCCCCGGAGTGTGCACTCCCGTGAGTGGGCACTCCCGTGAGTGGGCACTCCCCGGAGTGGGCACTCCCGTGAGTGGGCACTCCCCAAAGTGGTCTAGCCCTTGGGTGAGCACTCCCCGGGGATGTCTGGCATGAACATTCCCTGGATTGCGCACTCCCCGCGCCGTGAGTGAGCACGCCCACATTGAGTGAGTACTACACATCTGCCTCGCCCTGAGTGAGCACTTACCACATGAGTGAGCACTCCCTCATGAGTGAGCACTTCCTCCCGTGAGTGAGCACTCCCCCTGTGAGTATTCTCCAGTGAGTTAGCACTATATGCCCCTTGAGTGAGCACTTCCTCATGAGTGAGCACTCGTCCATGAGTGAGCACTCTGCCGTGAGTCTTCCCCTTGTGAGCACACCACCACTCCTTCTGTGAACACTCTCCTTGAGTGAGAAGTGAGAACTCCACCTCCACCGTGAGCACTCCATCTTCACCGTGAGTGAGCACTCACCACATGAGTGAGCACTTCCCCAGTGAGTGAGCACTCCTCCATGAATGAGAACTCTCATGTGAGCACTCCACCCCTCTTTGAGCATTGAATGAGCACTACACATCTGCTGTGAGTGAGCACTCCCCTATGAGCACTTCCCCAAGTGAGTTAACACCACCCTGTCACCTTGAGTACTCCCCCACTGTGGTTGAGCACTCCCTCAAGAGTGAGGACTCCTCCCATGAGTGAGCAATTCCCTCCCCCCCCTTGAGTGAGCACTCCACCCAGGAATGAGCACTTCCTTGTGTGTGAGCCCTCCACCTTCCCTTGAGTGAGGACTCTCCCCGCCCCCGTGAGTGATCAGTCCACCACCCTTGAGTGAGCCCTCCACCCGGGAGTGAGCACTGCCCCATGAGTGAGCACTCCACCCCCGCTTCAGTCAGCACTCCTTGCCTTGAGTGAGCACTCCACCTCCTCCTTGAGTGAGCACTCACCATATGACTCAGCACTCCTCCCATGAGTGAGCACTCCCCCCATGAGTTAGCACTCCATGCCCCTTGAGTGAGTACTCTGCCCCCATTAGTTAGCACCCCCCCCATGAGTTAGCACTGCACTCCCCTTGAGTGAACACTCCCCACCATGAGTGTGCACTCAACCTTCCCCATGAGTGAGCCCTCCCCACAGGCATCAGGACTCTGTCATGAGCACTTGCTGGGTGTTTAGCACCACCTGCCCACCGTGAGCACTCCCCCGTCATGGGTGAGGACTCCCCTTGTGAGAGAGGACTCCTCCCATGAGTGAGCACTCCACCCATCAATTGAGTGAGCACTCCCCCCTTAGTGAGTACTCCACCCCTTTTTGAGTGAGCACTGCCCCCATGAGAGAGCACTCCTCCTTTGAGAGAGAACTCCCTCAGTGAGTGAGCGCTCCCCACGTGAGTGAACACTCCACATCCAGCGTCAGTCAGCACTCTCCCATGAAGACTTGGCCCTGTGAGTTAGCAAACCCGCCGTGAGCACTCTACCTCCGTGAGTGGCCACTGTCTCTCAGTGGCTGCTCACCACCTGAATGAGCACTCCGCCATTGAGTACTCCCCCACCGAGTGAGAACTCTCCTGTGAGTGAGCACTCCCTCCACAAGTGAGCACTTCCCCATAAGCACTTCCCCTCCGTGAGTTAGCACCCCCCAGAGCACTCCGTTCTGTATGTGACCACTCTCACCATGAGTTATCACTCTCCCTGTAAGCATTGCTCCCCATGAGTGAGCACTCCACCTCCACTGCGACTGAGCAGTCTGCCTGTGACTGAGCACATTCCAGTGAGTGAGCACTCCCCTGTGAGAGAGCACTCTACATCCCTTCATTGAATGAGTAGTCTCCTATGAGTGAGCACTCCCCAGTGAGCACTCCACCTCTCCTCGAATGGGCACTCCCCCTGTGAGTGAGCATTCCCAATGTGAGTGCTCACTCCACACTCCATTGAGGGAGCACTCCCCGGTGAGTGAGAACTCTCCTGTGAATGAGCGCTCCCCAAATGAGTGAGCACTCCTCCTATGAGTCAGCACTCCACTCCCTCTTGGGTGATCACTCCCTCCATGAGTGAACACTTTCACTCCCTGTGTTAGCACCCCTTCTCGTGAGTGAGCACTCCGCACCTGTGGGTCACCACTCCCCCAATGAGTGAGCACTTCCCCTGTGAGCGAGCACTCCACCTACCATGAGTGAGCAATACTCCTGTGATTGAGAACTACCTGCCTTGACTGAGGACTCCACCTTCGCCATGAGTGAACCCTCCCTGGTGAGTGAGCACTCTCCCCTGAGTGAGCACTCTGCCAGTGAGTACTCCACCCCTTCTTGAGCACTCCCCCATGAGTGAGCACACCCCTGTGAGTGAGCACTCCACCAAGTGAGTGAATACTCCACACCCCTAGAGTGAGCACTCTCCCGGTGAATAAGGACTCCCCCCATGAGTGAGCACTCCCCTGGTGAGTGAGCATGCCCACCGTGAGTGAAGACTCCACCTCCTCTGTGAGTTAGTACTCACCATATAAGTCAGTACTCCCCCATGAGCATTTTCCCCATGAGTTAGCAACCCCGTTGTGAGCACTGTGCTCCCCTGAGTGAGCACTTGCCTCAGGAGTGAGCACTCCCCAGTGAGTGAGCACTCCACCTCTCCTTGAGTGAGCACTCTCTCCCTGTGAGTGAGCACTGTCCCATAAGTGAGCACTCCCCCGTGAGCACTACTCCCCGTGAGTGAGCACTCTCTCCATGAGTGAGCACTCCCCCTTTGATGGAGCACTCTCCACCATGAGATCTCCCACCATAAGTTAGCACTTCCCCGTGAGTGAGCGCTCCACCTGCCCGTGAGTGAACAGTCCACCACCATGAGTGAGCACTCAGCACATGAGTCAGCACTGCCCCATGTGTAAGCATTTCCCACCATGATTAGCACCACCTCCCCCACCGTGAGCACTCCCCGCCTTGAGTGAGCACTCGCCCCGGGAGTGGGTACACCACCATGAGTGAGCAATCCACCTCTCCTTGAATGAGCACTCTTCATGAGTCAGCACTCCACCACCCCTTGAGGGAGCACTCCTTTGTGAGGGAGCCCTCCCACCGTCTTTGAGCACTCTTTGGTGAGTGAGCAGCCCCCCCTACTGTGAATATGCCCCCCCAGTGAGTGAGCAATCCACCTCCCCTGTGAGTGAGCACTCCCCCCACGAGTGAGCACTACACCCCACCTTGAGTAAGCACTCCACATCCCTTGAGTGTGCACTCTCCCATGAGTGAGCACTCCCCTGTGAGTGAGCACTTCGCAATGAGTGTGCACGCCCCTAGTGAGTAAGCACTCCACTCCCCCTTGAGTGAGCATTCCCTGACATGAGTGAGCACTGCACCTCTACCGTGAGTGAGCACTGCACCATGAGTGAGTACTCTCCCAGTGAGTGAGCACTCCCATCCTCTGAGTGAGAAACCCACCTCCACCCTGACCGAGCACTCCCCCATAAGTGAGCACCCAAACACTGCCTTGAGTGAGCACTCCCCATGTGTGAGCACTCCAACCCCCACCCATGAGTGAGCAGTTTCACCCGTGAGTTAGCACCTCCCCCACCCCTGTGGGTAAACACTCCACCCATGAGTGAGCACTCCACCTGCCCTTGAATGAGTATTCCCCCATGAGAGAGCACTCCCACTTATCTTAAATGGAGAATCAAAAGTATCTTGCTCAAAACTGCTAGCTGCCGGTATATGTCCAGTGAATAAGTACTTTGCAGATAGATTCTTGTTTCTTAACAAAAATAAGGCAACTAGATATCATATTCATTTATCCCTCACAGAAATTTTTGTTTTTAACCTCTTTATATCATATTCTTCCCTAGAAGAAAACTGATTATGATGAGTAAAGCAAAAGACCTAAGAGCCTGGTTGATAGACATATTCCTAGAACCCTCAAAAATGTGATTGGGACCATAGCCTTGGAGATGTTTCAGTTCCGTGTTGGATCTCAAGTTCTGGTACTAATGGAATTCTACCAGCTGAAAACCTTGTTTTCTGATGCTAAAGTGCACAGAAGTAAAAAACTTTATTTCTTCTCTTAGGTGATTGTTAGTAAAATTAAGTTTCTTCTTATGGATATATTCTTAAAGTGTTTTTTTTTCCCCCTCCCCGGTATATCTCTTATTGAACAAAAATTGATTCTAGGAAATGAAAAAAAAATCTGCCTTTTAAAATCTGTTATTTAGCCTTATGTTAAAGTTCCTGTTTAATACACAGGGAAGTTAAAATTGGTATTTGCCAGGATGAGCATACAGACTATAGTTTAAGCTGTGTTTTCTTCAAAATAACCATGAGACCCAGAGTTTGTTGTGGGCTTTTGATTTCTGCCCAGAATTGAACCTGTTTAATAACAAGAAACTCTTTACCTAGCTATTGAGCATCTGAAAACAGGAGCTGGTATATCAATTCTTGAATAAAGAGAATAAATCTGGACTGTCAGCTGAACATATCACCTTTGTCTCAGGTATTCTGAGTCCCTCAGCCACCTGCACGATGTGTGGGAACAGCAGGGCAGTGGTGGGTTTTAAAGCATCTGCAAAAGCTGCACTCTCTCAGAAATCCTACTTCAGTCTGAAGAGAAACAAATATTTTCCAGCAGATATATTGAGGAGTAATGTTAGTCGTAGAGCAGGCATTTTGGAGTTACAGGCATAGACACCATGCATTGCATGAATGCATTGCTACTGACTTCATCTTGACTATATTATTTTGAACTCTTTTTTTCCTCCTTTCCCCACTGTGCAGGTAGCAGCTTCTCAGAAGTGCCTCCAAAATAAACTATAAGATGAATAACCAAGAAACGTTTTGAAAGCAAAAGGAACATTTCCTCTTTTCTTATCTCAAAGATCAAAGTATTTGGACCAGAGACAAATACACTACACTATTTTTCAAACTATTTTCTCTTTATAAAAGCCCAGCAGCATTTCTTCAGGCCTTTTACTCAAGGTATGAGACAGCAAGTTTCTCAGGACTCCTCTACCAGGGAGTGAGGGGGCACCTTGGAGATGTCTCATAACAGCAGTCCCAAGGCCAGATTACCCACATCCATGGAGAAAACTTCTCCCAATTCTCTCTACAGGGAAGCAGCTCAGGAGAAGCAACTTAATGTACAGGCCTCAAGTTGAGGAGCATTTTTAGTCGTTGGGACAACTGTAGAGCAAGACGTATCTCAAGCAATATTGATTCCATTTATGGAAGATAAAACAGAGGCACAGAGGGATGCCATTCTATGCAGAAACAGATGAAGATCTGAGCAGAGTCCCCTGAAATCCCAGTTTCTTTCACTGAGCCACACAGTGCTGCCGTTTAGGGATACCTAAATCTTGCCTTACTTGTTTTGTTCATAAACAGAGACCATTTGTTGCAGAACAGTAGTGATTATTATGTTCCCCAAAAATGACAATAAAACGCCAAGAACTTGACCAAAAAAGTGTACCTAGCCCATGGTTGTACAATGCTACTCAGAGGCATTAACATGTATCCCTCTAGCTCTCCTATAAATCTTAATTAAAGTCAGGATGAGTTTCACATATGCTATTAAATGTTCAATTGCACTCTACAAGCAACAACAGGAGCAAATTGATAAAAATATGGTAGGACACAATAGGCTATGAGCCAAGCAGACACTGAAATATGTTTGTTGAGAGAGCCTGGAGTGATTTGAATAATGAACAAATTTGTAAAAATCAAAGTCTGTTTGTAGGTGAATAACAAACAGAGGGAAGGGCAGAATCAGTTGAATAAATTATTCATTACAAATGATTTAACAAGCATTGGGATCTATAAAGATAATGATTCTAATGTAAATAACAAGGCTTTAATATTCATGCAGCCTTAATAGACTGAAGAGCCTGAAATGATAGGTAAAAACTGAAACAGCTACTAAGTGCTCTTCTTTGGAAAGCAGGTTTCACCGAATGTCACAAAACAGAAGCAATAGCATATCTGGGACTCTGTCTGCTCTAGTGCTGAGCTTGGGACTGAATAAGCACTTCTGATTCCCAGCAAAGCCAAGAAAGCAAAAATCAGTATCTGCTGAATTCCCTAGATATTACAGAGTGCTCCAGCAGGGACAAAACTGGAGATTTCACTTTCCTCTCTGCTTTGAGATAAGGATCTACACACCGACTTCGTGCAAGCACAGCAGAGAGCAGAGCAAGGGAATGAAAAGCCCCTTCCCCTCCCCTCTGTGCACGTAGGATGTGTGGGAAAAGGAGAACGCGGGTACAGAGAGCCCTGTGCAATCACAGCTGCGCTGTTAATTGCTTTGCCCTGTGCACGGAGTCACACCTTGTTGCTCCTCAGCAATAAGAAAAGGCCACCCAGCCCAGGAGGCCCCAGGTAGCGGCAAAAAGGCTTTTCGTATTCGCTTGCATTATTTTCCTATCACTGAAGTGCCTGTGTGTTATCAGAGGCATGACACCGTCTGGGCTCTCTAGGATGACAGCAGTACTGAAAGGCAGGGAGAAATCGAAGAAAGGATGTGGCTTCTGTAAACCTCTTTTTGTTAAATCTAGGTTACAGCACAGGAAAAACCTTCAGTTCACAGTTGCAAATGGAACCAAATGCTCTACCATACACTCCGCCGCTGATCGTGGCAGCAGAAAAACCTGCTGTGAGGGAAAATCAGACTTTTCCGGCAAATCTGCCTCATTCCTTGCTAGTACCCTGATTCCAAAGGAGTTTTCACATGCACCTTTGGGAGACAGGGTTGCCATGTCCATTTTCCTTCTGTGTGGCCGCGGCATTTTGAAAAAACTTACCGACTTGGAGGTCTGATCCAGTTCAATTCCCCGGCGCTTCTAATCCAGATGCAAAACTGGCATGTACCAAGTGTGACACTATATTGAATTGCACAGGGCCTGCAAAATATGTTGTTTTTTAGAAAAAATTTAACTTGACCTGCAGGATATTAATATAGTGGCAACTATCCCTGCAGGATATAAAACTGGCACCAACTATAAGAGCTTCCATTAGTGCTGTAGGTTTCTAGCCCCAGTAATGGTCATTTCATCTGAACATGTGGAAATAAAAACAAACCATAACAAGACTTTAAAAGCATTCAGTACATATTTGTCTATAAACACATCGTATAAATAAAAGCTCTTTTTGGGAAAAAAAAGTGTCAAATGAATCAATGTGTATTCTATTATGGAATAATAATATTCCATACCACATGTGTTGCTCAAGCAAATATCTTTAACCGGTATAATAGTATTTTCCATTTGGTGGTACAGCTTATATTTTGATCTATTGATTAAGGACCTGCCCCTGAGGAAGTCAGTGACAAGAGTTCCCCAGTCTTAAAGGCAGAAGGAAAATGTGCAAACAATTTGGCCACAAACGAGGAAACAAATTTACTTTTTACCATTTTCCCTAGTGTTGGCGAATGCTGAATGCAAAGATGGATGAAGACAGTGGAAAGATTTACTCCTTAGTTCGGCTGCTTTGGATCAGGCCCTAAGCATGTACGTGTGAGATAAAGTTTGGCTCTCTTGGAAACCACACCTCATACCTCCCACTGCGAATATGTCATCTTTCTATATGCTCATGCATGCCAAAGCTTTATCTCTTTTGAAATATTGCCCAGAACCAAGCTATGTTTACCTAAGTAATAGGGAGATTCACTTATATGCAATAATTTCTTCATGGAGAGGCTGTCTTTCAGCTGCTATGCTTTGGACTTTGTTCCTCATTTAGCTTCTATTTTTCTAACTTGATGATTTTATCCAGGTTTGACAACAGGGTTAGATTTCTTTTTTGTCCTTTTTTTTGAAGTTACACACCTGGAATTAGCTTTTTCTGCCAAGAATTACAGTGCACCTGGAAGTACTAAATCATTTTTATCTGTTTTTTAGTGGCTTTGCACAATGGAAACACATCTCTTTAAATCTTACTTACCTTTTACAAGACTAAATTGCAGCTCTAGACAAGGCATTTTATGAGTATGTAGATACTGATATCATGAGCTAATTGTGTCCTGATAGTGTCTGCCTCTACCAATCCTAGAACTAGCCAGCTGAGAACCACCCCTCCGAGCTTCTTTCCTCTTCAATGGCTCTGCTTACCTACATAACATATGGAAATGTGAGCATGCACTTACAGCAGATTGTTTGCTATGTTTACACCAGTTCTAACACTAATCCCCATTAATGTTTGATATTGCTCCCAAAGAGTTTAAATAGATGTCAGGCCCCAGATCCGTTGCATACACGATGGGCATCGTATATACTTCAGCTTGAACGATGCTGATATGCTATGGTTTTCCTCTTTCTTAACATCATGTTTACTGACTGGATTAACCATGCTAAGCGTACGCAAAGCCCTGCTACTTTCATGATTTCTGTCATCACATTTAAGGGTCGTGTTTTCAGGGAAAATATAAACCAATTTCAGAGCCCAGCTCCTTGCTTCTGCTCTCAGTTTCTTCCACTTATTGAACATGTTTGAGGGTACCAGGCAAAAAAGGCTCTGCAAGGGAAGACCTGCAGCCTCACGAGCAGGTTTGCTCCAGGCTCTCCATAGGGCAGCTGGTGGGAGTCTGGCTCCCCAGTGTAATATAGAGCTAGTTCTCATGACCCAATGTTGCTGTAGAGCAACAGTCTGGAGACCCTCACCCTTCAGAGAAGGGAGCAGGGCCAGCCAGGTGTTCCCTCTCACCTCCTGTCCCCAATTACTTGAATTTATTTAGTATGAAGCTGTTTCTCATGCAGATTACTTTAAAAATTACTATCTCAGGGGCTCTGCTGCAAGTTTGCAGAGCTCTCCTCTCCTTCAGACCACCTCTACATCATGCGCTTAACATTAAACCTCTGCATTTTGCATCATTTCCCAGCACAAGAGGACCCTGATCTTAGCGAAGCCTTCCCGAAGTACAAGCAAGCGATGGCAACAACATGAAGTGACAAGAATTACCAGTCCAAATGAGCAACACCATCTGGGCGAGAGAACTTGGGGATGGCAGGGCACGAAGAGCAGAAGTGGGTACTGAGGCCAGCTTGTGACGCACAAAGCCAATCTGCTCCTTCAGGCTGCAGGGAACTAATTCTCACTTCAGGCAACCACAGGAAAAGTAAACAGAGGCTGTAGACACAGCCATATCTACTAAAATACAATGCTGCTTAGTAACAAAAGCAATTGGAGTTCACAAGTTAATACATTTTCCAGATAGGGCTAATTTTATGTTAAATCACTAAGCTGTGCTTTAACCTTAGCTAGGCTCATTATGCCCTTTAAGTAGCTCAAATTTCCAGATAACCAGCAGCAGAACCAGGTAAGCAGACAAAATTAGTGTGGCTGGGAAAAACTGTATCTGTCACACAGGTCTGGTTCCCACACACTCTGGTTACATCATTACTTAGTCTGTTAACTAGGAAACCAATTAGGCCAGAGAGCTACTGTCAGGTGACCAAAACACGAAGAAGCACAAGAAACCCTACCCGAAAGATGGGATTTCAGCAGAGGCCCTCAGATAGCTGACTCCTCTTCGTCTGCACTGCAATTTTCGTATTTCGTTTCACCTTCGCTGAGCTCTGAAGTCCCACAGATTGATGGCTGAAGCAACCCGGTCCCCCCTCCTCCCGCCCCCGCCAACAGGTGCATGGAGAAAATTATTTCCTGCATCAAAAATTACACAAAATCATGCAATAATTTCTCTCATTTACCCTGGACAATTTCCTGCTTCTCACACACCTTTTAATTTTCAGGGTAAGAACAAGGCAATAGCTGCAGAATGACTTCTACCCTCAGTTCTCCCCGGGTAATACTACATTCCTCTCGAAGAAAAGGGGTGTGCAGGAGCAGCACACAGGTAAGACGTTAGAGTACAAACACCTTCAACGACTAATATTTGGTTTAGGCAAACACTGAGGGCATTTCTCCTGGCACGGAGGGCGTTTTACAAAGGTAGCCGCGCTCCTCCACCAAAGAGAGCTGTGCGTGGGCAGCGGAGGCTGCACTGCCCCGGGGACAGATCAAAGTCGGCCGCCTGCAAGCATGCGTAGGAAGGGAGGAGGCATATACATCTAAATAAACACCCCTAATCTCCATGCCACACCATCTACCTAGATGTGCTATTATTGCATGTCTGAAAAAACACAGGAAGCGAGTCTCCTGGGTTGTACCGCTCTATATATTTACCTATACACACATTATAGACACATACATGTATATATATGTAGGTATACATTGCACACAATAAATGGTGCAGATTTTTTCAGCCTTACATGTATATTCCTGAATCTGGTATCGCTTAAAGAGTTTAGTGACTTTGCCAAGTCCTTGCTCATATCTGCAGAAAACCTGCAATCAGCCAATGCCTGCGCTGCAGGCCAAGGGCATGAGCTTTCCCTCTGCTCCTGTTTGACTTCGCTCTTTTGTAGGACAATGAGAAAGGGGGAAAGAGGCGATTAAAAACTCACCTCCAAAGAGTCGAGAAGAGACTCATGCAAGATGAGGGCAAGCTGAGGACCCTGGGGTTCCTCTGTTTGAGGAACTTGTTTGAGTCAGTTCCTCAAATGAGGAACAGTTTGGTCAGTAGTACAATACTATTGGGTTAAAGACATTATTATTATTATTATTATTATTACTACTACTATTGTTATTATTATTATTATCATCTTTCTGGCTATACTTCATGTTTTTTGGTAAATAACCAGCAGGGAAATAAACTCCACAGAAATACTTTCCTTCACAAGGGTTTTGCCGAGCAGATGATCCGATCCGTGCGCAGGAGAGGGCAATCCAGTCTCCGCCGGCTGCCTGCCAGCTGAGGGAACCAGGCTCCCGCATGTTTTCCAGCACAAGCACCTCATTATTAATTCATGCTCCAGGTCCTCTGTACATGCTGTTACTAATATTAGGTTTCGACAGAGTAATGAGCAACAGCAATAGACTATCTTAATATATTTTAAGATGTTTGAAATACTGAATTTGAGCTTGAATTTTTAATTAGGGCTTGGCCACGGTATTGACAATCTTCCTACTGTTTTGCAGCCAGCAAGCAAATAAGATAGGGATTGCTCTGATCTGAGCGCTGAAAGCCAGTCCGATTTGGGGTATGGATCTGAAATATAACATCAAACTCTTGAAAGCATGAGGGGAGTTTGCCTCCAGGTTCTGCAGTCAGGCTTTGGCCCATCCCTGTCCCAAGGGAAACTTTTAATACGAGTCTACAGCAAAAGTAAATAGCCTTGGGATCAGCTCTCATAGGTACCCTCTGAGGAAAGCTGCCTATGGACAGTATAATGCTTGTGAGGATGCCACTGCTGCTAAATAAAGAGGATATGGCACAGCAGATGACAGAGAAAAGGGGCTGTTCTGGTATTTTGGTATAATTCTACATAATAATGATATATATATATTAAGAGAGAGAGAGAAAAAAAAAGGTAAGCTGTGGGTCTGAAAACCCTACAGGGCTTCAAAGCTCTTTCCATAGCTGTGCTTCAGACAGGAGCATCCCTTCCTTGGTTGGATATACATCTATTAAAGGGCTCATTTAAAATTTAATCTGGGTGAAGGGCTAGAGCCATTTTTGTGTGAGCGTGCTGTGCACATTGCTGAACGTATTCTCTTTGAGAAGGAGTTTGCAACTCCTTCCGACTTTTCTGAGATAAAGATTTCCGAGTTCTGGAACTCACTCCTCCCACTTGGTCTGTTGCAGCCTGAATACATTGACCTATGGGTCACATTGCAAAGCCTAACTATTTTCCCAGGATTTTTCTGAATGAATTACTTGAGTAGGTAGAGAGAAGAACATTTCATTTGTACAGTACGTGAAGGGTTTTAATTAATAATGTTCCCATTTGAGTGTCTATTGTATTTTTAAAAATGCTTTGTATGTATGCCTAGAGCATCAGATAACTGCATTTCTTGCTGATTAAAAAACAAAAAACAAACCCTCACAACAACGTGCAATTGCTGCAATGTGGCACTGATCTTCTTTTCATGATGGCTGTTTATAGTATCTAGGAGAGTGGCTTCTACAGACCAGAGCCTAGAGAACACTATACAAAGACTTGAGCAGGTCTCAAGGAGATGAAACTTTGCATCATTTGGAGGGTTTGATACTTTTGACTATCCCTATAAAGTTGGGTATGTTCTCGCATGGTCAGTGACATTAGAGAAATGCCAAGGGACTTCATGGGGTCTTCACCTTCCTGGATTTGGAGCTCTTCTTGAGAGAATGGCTCTTTTTTGGACACGTTGGGATTTCCTACTTTTAGAACAAGAGAATCAGTCTGGTGAGTCTTCTCGTGACTAGAAGTTTTCTTTGTTTGAGAAGTAAGGTCCTGATAGAATAGACAATGAAGCTTGTACTGGTCCCTACAGTTTGAGGTTATTTATTGAGGTTTGTTATTTATTTTTTTTTTTTTTAAACGTTTCTTGCTAAAAAATATGCTACGTTGTGATTTCCACAACTTTGTGGGAATACCACAATTCTGTGCAAGACCTTTGGCCCTTCTCTAAACATCATCTGAAAGATTACTGTTGTCAGTAACCTGAATTCAGAAATCTGAAAACAAACACTTTTGCTTTCTATTTTAAAATTTCTCTGAATATTGAAATCTATGAGATATTTATTTGAGCTGTTGAGTCCAGCTTCTGGCCTGTGGCTCTGACCCATGGAAATGTTTCTACATAATTCAGCTCTTTTCCCCTATGGCAGAAGTAGGCAGCTGGTCACACAGTATGTGCTTCCAAAACAACACAGCGGATCCTTAAGTACCTCGTCCCCACCTGTCCCAGAAATGCTTGTGAAGAACAGGTCACCTTCAGCTGTGTGTGCATTTGCAGAGTGGGCATGGAGCAGATGGCATCACTCTATTAACACAGCCGTTGGAGCCTCATTTTTCTGATTTTCATTTTACTGATTATTAAGCTATTTATTTATTTAGCTTTCAGCTGACCGAGTGATAGGTGAGGGCTTTACCAGCAAAATGGAAAACTGTTGCACAGCTTTCTTTGCATTTAAACTGTTTTCTTGATGAAGAGAGTAGTTGTGCTGAGCAACAGCCCCCAATGGCTTTTCCTACACACTCTATTTGTTGTTTTTGTTTTAGGCTCTTTTTTCTTTTTTGTCAGATGAGATGATGATGATGAGATGTGTAACCCCACTGAGTAACTAATCTGTTGCAGAGACAATGAACAGCATCTCATTCTACTTTTACATTTTTTAGATATATGACATGGTATTAAAGCCCTTTAATTTTTCATTGCTTTTGCAGTCCATGGAATCCCAAGAATGTTTTGGTTGGGAAAATCCCATACTTTGCAGAATGAATTATTGCAAGTGCAAATACATATGAGAAACATTTTTAGATCTAAAAGCATCATCTATATATAAATGTAAACATGTTTAAAAAAAAAACACCATTCACAACAAACTACTCATAGGCAACCAATAATGATATCCAAATAAATCAGGTACACAGACATGTTTAAAGTACCTAACATTCTCTATAGTTGTTCAGATGTGCTTGCTGCTTCTGCCAGTGGGATGCTACCAAGCATGTCTTACTGCAGTTCCTCTTCCCCTGGGGCTCTGCCTTTCCAGCTTCTTAACTGAATAAATGTTCAGCAGAGAGTATCATTACAGTAGTATTGATTCCATTTTGTAAATACAGATTTGCATGTCCCAGAGATATGACAGGCAACTCCTCCTCCTCTCTGATCACATTGAGTTTGGAGACACCTGTGAGTTAAACTTACAATTCTGGAGAGAAACAGGAGGAGCCGCTGACTCCAGAGTCTACAGTATCCAGACAACACCTGTGTAGTTACTCCTCTACAAAATAATCGGCCACACAGCTGGTGATAATCCAATACAGATAGGCAACTATCTTCTAACACTAGAAAAACAGAAGTGATAATGATGGGAAATGTGTGCAATGGCTTACTATGGATGTTTATCACAGTCAAATGCAGATTGTTACTCTCCATCTAAGCTGGACTGCCGTTTTAGTTCCACAGTACTCATGGATACTCAGATGGCAAACGGGCATTTCAAATCACAATTGCCATCTCAGCTGGCTGCGAGGTGGCTGGATATACATCGTATTGGTATGAGCTTCACACTGCTGCTTCCAGATCCAAACGCTGAAAAATATTTTACATGAGTCTGAACAAAGAGGTTCCAGCTGCTCCAGACTGAAGCAACATGTTTGCTTCCTTCTCCCTTTCATCTCTAAGCTAATTCATGCTGAGAGCAGATATAATTGCTCTCTATAAATACACTCAGGTTAGGCACTAAAGCGAGAGAAGCGATACTTAAGCAAATGGACAAAGATGACACAAGGACAAATGATTATTAATGAGTAACAAATAAATTCAGCCCCAAAATTTAAGTTTTGGATCATCAGAAGTCAAAAGTTCTAAAATAGCCTCACATTAAATCTAGGAAGAAAAAAATAGAATTTTCATATGCAGCTTCATAAATACACAGATAATGAGAATGTGGTTGCTTATAACAGCAGAGAATTGGATCTGTTCATCTAGGACATCCCTTCCAGCCCTAAGGAAATAGAGATCACAAAGTATTAATCACTGAGTAGAGTTTTTATTAGTCCTCTATGTTATTTTTATTCAAGGACTTTTGCAATTTGACCTTGGTGACTTTTAACCAAAACTGCTCTTGCAAAACCTCTTACAGGTTCTCTTTGGCCAAATTTTAGATCCAACACCAACACTTTTCCTTGCTGATTTGCTAAGTATCTTCTGCCTGAACAAAATCAACCCAAATTTTTGTCCTCTCTAACTTGTGTGACTATCTGTGAAGGTTTTTTGTCACCTATTTGCAACACTAGGAGTCCCACAAGGTTCTGCTCTGATCCTTTTCTTGTGTCTCTTTAGCACTGAACTGCAAACATACCTGTGTACAGCTGTGTCACAGCCATCACTCTATTCCAAACTATTTTTATTTGCCTTCAACCTCTGCAACGGACAACTACCTATCACCTGAAACTATATGTAGTAAACTAGAGCACTAAATCATCCCACACAGCATCTTCCTTTTCTGCTTTGTATGAAGAATATGGTTTCTGGCTCAGGCACCTGCTGCCAAACTAATAGCTACCAGAGAGAGGAATGGTGAGGTTAAGAAGCTAGGCCAGGAGGTGGAGACCTTTTATTCAGAGCCTGGGCATATGAAGGTAGCTGTGCAGCTTGCTTTCAGCAGCCTGTTTGGGAAGCAGATATGGTATTAACACCCATCCATCCAAAATGTCGCTGCAAAGACCATCTTCCCAGCCAATTGCTTTCACCATGTCACTCATCCTAGGAATCCCTCAGCTGCATTCTACTTCTTTACCTTCCCCTTTAAAATCCTGCTTTTACTATCAAAGATGTTGACATTTCACCCACCTTGTTCAACATCAAGACATGAGCTCCTGCTTCCAATCCACTCGTGCAGTAACCTCCTATTACCACTGACTTGATTTTCAGTTGTTAGTTTTCTATTCCAAGACATCTTCTGAGGGCGACTCTATTAACATTGAGTAATCTTGTTATCCTCCTTCAAAATGCTGATATAAACTCTTCCTTGTCATGATACCTACAAAAAAAATTATTAAGCTATGGTTGTATGATTATTATTTATTATGCTGACCAATAACATTTTATTGTTTCTTTGTACCTCTTCTTATCTTGTCTCATCTTATACACAGTTTGTAAATGGTCCAGGGCAATGAGTAGTCTGCTAACCTGCATTTATCCTGGATTTAGCTGAATTATAGCTGAGTTTAGCTGAGCCTTTTGACAAAAGCCTATTGATACTTGACATTACCATACAATAAAGACAACAGATTAAAAAAAGAACACTATTAGGAGCTTATAAACATAATTTTGGTGTTCCAACTATTGTCCTTTCCTTTCCAATACTGAGTCTGATTCAGTAGAAAAGTGAGAAGAATCTTGGAGGTGAGTTTAGATGATTCGTGATACCTACTGCCTTCATAACGAATGTAAAACAGGGTGGAAACCAGCAGAGCTATGGTCGCTTCTAAGGTCTCTTGGCCTCCTCTTACGGGGACTTTGTAGGAGAGAGCAAAGCTCTTCACCCTTCCTAGAGTTCATTTCTGCTCTCACTTCATCTTTCGATTGTGTCGCAGATTTTAACTAAAAGATTTCTAAAAAAGGGACAGTTTCTAACAAAGCAGGTTTGAAGTCCCCAACAGAAGTACTTTTAAGTGCTATTGTGACCATCTTCACCATCATCTTTGATATAACCCAGCTTATACAGCTGATCCCTCAAAAGTGACCAGTCAAAAATTCCCTTTTGCTAATAAAAAAATCTCTAAGAGAGCATGAAGTCTCTTTCAAGTCAACAGGGTGAAGGGGAGAAAGGAAACTTCCTTCTCATGGGGAAGAATGGGGCTGTCTCAAGGGAGAAAAAGCACCAGCTTCTGTGGGTTGAGGTGGGAAAACGAGTTGGGAACCTGCAGAGACTGTGGGTAGAGGCAGCCAGCAGAGCCTTAGAAGGGACAGACAGAAGGATTTTCTGGGGCCTGGAGAGAATCAACTGCAATTCAAAGCCACTGAGTGCAGCCAGTCACGGAAGCAAGGACCTGCCTCCAAGGATGCTCTAGGCAGAGGCAGAGCTGCGTATGACTCATTTTTATTGCAATTGTAGCCTTGCTGCTTTCAACATTTCTAGCTTATATTCTACACTATCTGGCTTACTGAGTTTAAAGCCTCTCATGTCTTCTCTGGGGAACCCACGATAAGAGAAAGTCTAGAAGGCAGATCCACCTCAAAGCTCTGGCCAAACCAGGGACCTGTCACACCTCTGCACTACAAAATTCTTCATCTAACATCTTTTTCTGCTTGCCATTATACCATAATAAAAAGGAAGAAGTGGAAAACATATTAAATAACTGGATATTGGCCTTAGTAATATTGTACCCTGTACACCAAAAGCATGTTAGTACAATCATGACTAAACTCACAGGGAACAAGAAAATGAAGGAACGTGCCAGCCAGTTCACCAGGAGAGGTTTGCCAATCTGCCAGCAGGATTCAGGGACTTTCTGAGCTTTTTTTTTTTTCCCCCTTCTCTGGGGTAGCCGTTAGGTACTGCTTGCAGGAAATTCAAACACTTGTGAGCTGGCAGAGTTTGCCACTTCACAAGCCCTAACGAACGTAAACACTCCTGTTTCGGCACATCTGCCATTGCAATACCTTTAGCTTTTCCAGAACCAGAGGATTAACTTTATTGTGCCTTTGCCCAGCAGATCTGGTAACACAATATTGTACTTCTAAGCAGACAGATTACTCCCAAGTTTCTGGATGCTACATCTTTAGAAACTCAGTCTACTTAAAGATAAGTGTTGAATCTTGTAATCCCAGAAACATCCAACTGATGTAAAAAACAGTTATACCAAGGGCCAGATGGATGCTATTTTTCCTCAGGTTATTTGGATATTCCAAAAAGTAATGGGTTTATTATGATTTTTTTTTTACTTTAATATTAAACAGATGCAGCTTGTTTGTAAAGACTGCTGAGAGCCATTTTCTCTTAGGTTTATAAAATAAAACAATAAAGAGTGTGGCATAGTTAGAAGCTCATTTCACTCCCATTTTATAGGCAAATAGAGGCATTATAACAATACATACAATTACATGGCTTTTTATACAGTGTGCATATTAGAGGACATTTCATACACCTGTAGAGAAAACCTACTTTAACCCTTAAATTTCTAGAAGGCAGGAGTAATGCCACAGCTATGAATAAGTTATTTTACTGTAGGTAAGAGTAAACTCAAATATAGAAAAAATATGACCATGAGTGTTTCTGTGTGCACCTATCCATTAGAGCAGCAGGGATCAGCAGAGAATGCAGATTTTACATTTGTGCTGAGCACAGCAGACACACACTGATTACTTAATCAGACGCTTATAGAAGTATTTTCCTAGACAGTCAAGTCTTATTTTCTGGCTTACTTTTCAAGATGGACATCATTCTCTCCTAGTCCAGAGACTAATCATGAGAATCTCTGAGTTCCCACATTTTTTGCCCAGCTCCTCAGTTGCTGAGAGTCCAGTACCCCTGGAAATCAGTCTTGCTTTCTATTATGAACAAGGCCTAAAGAGACTAAAAATAGACATGTATTTATATTGAAGGAAGCAAAATGTGATGGACAACCCTCAGAGCAATTTGCTTGCAAATCAGTTAGGCAGCTTCTCCCATAGCCCTGCTCTCCACTTTCAGTTGACCTCTTTGTGTCCACTTTTACCCTTTAATCTGAAGGGAATATGGGACTCTGAGGGACCTAAATGTACACAGTTCATGACTGATTTTGTTCTGCACTTTATAGACATGAGCCACTCTATTTCCCAAAGCTTTCACATGAACCTTCACCCAGAAGCAGCAGCTATAAAGTAGACACACAATGAGGATGACCACTGAGCTTAATGTATTTCTTCCTTCATGATCAAAGCCAAATGACCAAACTGATATTTCAGGTCAGCAAATAGGCAATCTTAAAATGTGAAATATTTAATTAGTAGGAGTACTGTTATTGCTGCTGACTATTAATTTCACTCTGCCTCCAGTTATTTTATTCTACAAGAATGTGTGAATCTCTTCTTAATCAGATCATAAAGCATCTTACATCATAAAACCTTCATTTCAGATTATGGTAATTTTTCAAAACCTTAATGTTGTCTGGACTGATAATTGCCATACTAAGGTCCCATTCAAAGGCAATATTATTATTGTTAAATTTGAACATAAAGATTTCAGACACTACCGAGTAAATGAAAAAAGTACAGTTTTCCAACTAGAAAAACACATTTCGACCTTACTTCTTATGAGAACTCTTCAGCCAACATGGAACCACTCCAACTTAGCATGGAAATAATCTTAACTGAGGAAGTAGCACTTACTCTTACTGTGGAGGGAACTGGTTTTTATTTGACTGATTTTTGAGAGTTTGGAAATCCATCCTGTAAGCCTGCAAGGGGGATACTTTAAATGCACACTGGAGTCCCCATGCCCAATGTGTTAGGCACACTCCATTCCCGTGGTTTAAATAGGATTGAGGCTGCTGAATACTCTGAACCTTCCAGGACCTCGCAGAATTGTGCCCAGAGAAGCAAAGGACCGTGTTTGTGAGCAGAAGCAGAGCTTACACATTGCCACTGCTGCCTAGTTCTCAGCACACTGGCCCCGGATCTCCCAGTCTTAGACTACAGAAGAAATTATGAACTCAAATTTAAGTTCAAAATCATAAACGTGATTTTTAGGACCAGACCATAATAAAGTCACTTTTCTCCTTGCACAGAAAAGAGTGTCTCTTCTCTGAGTCTCTGAGAGAATCTGAAACTCTTTTGTCACTTTTATCTTCTACCTTTACAAAATGTTTCTCGATGCTGAAAACATAATTTCATGTTTGAGTACAGAGACCCATAATTCTGGATAAGCTTCAGTGGCTCAGAAGAATAAACAGTTTATGTTGCATCCTTCTGCCTTCACCCAGGTTTCTGGTTAGCATACCGGTCTCCTACTGATTCTCTGGACCTGTTCTCTCCTCCCTTTAGCAAAGCTCCCAGGCAGGAACACAGGCCCAGTTCTGCAGGAAAATTTCAGCTCTGCAAAGAACAATGTTACTAATAACACACACACAGTCCAGTAGCATTTAACTGCAACCAAGATGGAAATCTAATGTGCTCAGCTGTAAGCACAGTGACTTTCCATTGCTTTTATAAAGTACCTGAGATGTGAATCCATTTTGCACAGTTGTGCAAAAATGCAGACAATGCAGACAGATGGGAGCACTTACTTTCACGGCCACGCAACTGGGAAAAGCGGTCCAAGAAACAGAACTCTTCAAGGAAACAGCAAAATCAATAATAAACTTATCTTAAAATATAATTATTCATCCGATTCACATTCCATATGATTACTAAGCAATATATATTTTTTACTGTCTTGAACTCCAAACACATTAAGGCAAAAAGATTAGAGTTTTACTTGACATAACAAAATATGCAAAATATATAGTGACAACTGTCCCCAACAACGGCCTCAGCAGACCTCTTGCACAGAACATAAATACAAACTACTGCTGCTAAGTATAAATGCTGCAACAACTGAAGCTTTATGTAGCTCTCTTGAAGGCTCCACCTGATGAAAAGCATCTGCTTGAGCTCCTTCTATGGCCTTTTTACCATAATATCGCAAAACTTCACACCTTTTATATGTTCTCATTCTGTGAGAAGCACTATTTATCCCCATTTTACAGGAAGGCAGCTGAAGCAAACCGAGATTAAGGGCTTTAGCACCATGGCATTTAGGTACTTACTTCTCCATAGCTTTCACTGAGAAGCAAGGAACCTGAACGTTTTCACAGGGTCAGGGTCTATGTGACTCTCTCGAGGCCTCAAGGCAGTTCTGTAGCAGAATGGGGACAAATTTCAGGAGGACTTTTAATCCAAATTCAGGTTCAGCTCTGGTCTTCCAACTACCAGTTAATACCCAATCACTAGCTCATCTTTCTTGTGTGTTTTATTTTTTTTTAGTCATCCTTAATATCACATCCATGACTGCATGCCCAGTGGTAACAACAGCTAAACTACCTGCCTTCTCACAAGTGATGGATACCTGTAACATCAATGTTGCAGCTGTATAAAACAATTGAACATAAATCACAAAGTCTCTTCATCATTTTTCCTATTAATTGAATGACTTGTTGGATGCAAAAGGGATGATTGTTAAGGACAGGGCACGCTGAGCTGCATTTGAGAAAGTGGCTGTCATCTGTAAAACTTTAAATGTTTAAAAATAAAGTACATACATGCATCTGCATTTAATAAAAACATCTGACATCTCAGGGGAAGAATAGCGTATTCTCCATCATCTCCAAGCTCACCTCTGACTTTATTCCATTATTTGACTGTATTCCACTGTAAAATTCCACTGTAAAACACACTGTTTCTGTTCTGTATATCATACACAATGGTTATAGTAACTACTGTAACAGTAAAACATGTATAATAAGGATAAGTTGACCAAATGTACAGTTTATATACAGTGCTTTAATTCCATAATCTCACATGCTTAGGCTTTTGAATGGACAAGAAGGAAGATCACTTATATTAGCAGCCATCATTTTTTTTTTTATTTGCTGCCCTTGTATAGCAGACTACTGAATTTAAAAGATATTATTTTCTTCCTTCACTACCTCTACGGGTCCTGCCCTCTTAAAGGGAGACCGTAGACTCCCAGGAGTCTATTGACCCTGTGTTGAAATCTATTAGCTTACATGCTTAAAATTAAGCAGAGGTTTGCTGAATTAGCAAATGCAGGCACACATTTGTTCATCAGTTATTTGAAGAAATTCATAATGATTTTTAATAACTTCTTTGATGAGTGTTTGTGTATTTATTACTTGGCTCTATTTCACTGCTCTTGCTTGGGTAATATATGCTTTGAGATTATTTTCATTTTACCACACTGGTAATGTGCACTAATCATGTTTTATCTTGTTGTAAGTAAATAGCTAAGCTATTGCACAGAGCTGTTTGATCACTATAACATGATTTAAGAGAATGGCTATGCCTTTATTTGTCTCATAATCCTGCTTAATGTTTCTATGAATCATTACAGTAAAGTATATGTTAATAATAGCTTCCACTATACATTTATATATTTGAAAGCTAGAACATCTGCTGCCTTTTGTTAAAGTAGATTTAAAGTGTTTCTATATTTTTTGAAGAAAGCAAAACACTTTGAAAATATCTCGCTTATATAGGATCATATCTATTTGCTCCCTCTCTTCAGCTATATCTTCAGAATTTGTATCAACCAGACTAAATTGCATGATGGTCAGCAGACCACACCCAACCTTTCCATGGTTTTAATGCTTCAGGTTACAAGCATCTCTACATCATTTCAATTACTTCATTTTTTTTTATTCAGTTTGAACATGCTAATCTTAATTTTAAGACTTTCAAAATTACTTTGGTGTCATTACAACTTTGAATAGGAAGGTGCAAAAGCAGTCTTTTCATGAGTATAAAATCATGCCAAAAAAGAGTGCATACCTTGAACACGATGAGCACACACATGTGGCCCTGCACATGAACTGCCAGCTATGTGTGCCCGCTTGCCTACTGACATTTCACCTCAACTTTATGGAATAGAAACCAATAAATGGCCACAGAAGTTCCTTTGAAACCTGGGACTTCTCACATGGCCCCTGGGTTTTGCACTACAAATCTTGCCCACTGTTGGCAGAGATTGAATTTTGTTGCTAGTTACAGTAGAAATCATATATTTCTCAATTATACTGGATAATATTAGTGAATAATCAATATGAACATTGGCTAACTGATAATAACAGCTGGTCCTTGCACAGTATATTTTTACATCCATCCAAAGAGCCTGAAGAAAAGGCCAAAAATAACTTGAACAGAGGGATTCAGCCTAAGAAGTATGTCCATCCAAAGGGATGATGAAAATGATACTGACTCATAAAAGCAAGTTATTTGGAATCACATACCTACTTACCTAACTTGAAATATTTCATGACAGGTCATGAAAAGTCATTTGGATAGCCAGCCTCCTTTTACAGAAGTTTCCATCTCTAAAAAAAAAGAAAGGATTTGGTTCAAATTTCAATATATAATTCCTGACTTTCATAAATTATTCTTTGTGCATGTATTGCGTTTATAATGTATCCTTTTAAGATATTCTTTAAGCACTACTGTGCAGTGATCATAAAGAACTATGTGCATTGGGACACACAGGTACCTAAATTGTTAGATGGGCAGTGGTATTATTGACCAGGCTCACTGTTTAAGATTCACTGTAGAGTTTACCACTGGAAAACCTCACTCTTGCCAGCCTAAACCTGATCTCAGCTGTATAAATCTCACCCACTTTAATAGGAGCAGAATCAAAAAACTGCTCTTTCAATGACTTATTTCAAGCAGGCCTGACTTAATTTCCAGACATTTAAAAACAGATATAAAATCCTGCATCAAATCACAAGCAGAGTTTCTCTTCCATATTTTCAAAGCCAAAAGTTCCAAGTTCTTGAAAAGTTATTAGATCAAGCCCTGTAAAGGATGTACAAGCCACTTCTTCACCAAAAATGTTTCTGTAAAAATTGGACCAGACACTAATGACAGTTTGACTATAGATTGGAATTTACCAACATCAAGCCATCTAAAAAGGTCAATTTAAATCCAAGAATGTGCATGCATTACTATAGGTGATAGCTACGCCCTGTAACACAGAAAGATCATAACTGAAATTCCTGACCAGCATTCCTTATCTTCTTTTCTGGAAAAAAAACCCCAGGGTACCAGTCAGATTTCCCAACAGTTTTAAGGCATGCTTTTCTCAGTTCCATTATTATTTGCATTACAACTCAGCTGAAAATAACAGGTTTTGCCCTGCTGGATGACATGTCAAAAAGGAAGCAATATACATCACTATCCTTTTCAATCACATCATGAGTATTACTGTTTCCCAAGTTTAATAATATTAAGAGAACCTTAGCCATTTTTAGAATAGTTTCAGTTAAAAAAAAAATCTGTGTTTAATCAAGTCACTATTTATAATGAAGTGGACCAAATAAGAAACAAATTATTTTCTTACGTATGTGTACAACGTGCAGAGTACCACAGTGATATCAAATCATCTGTGATCAGCCTCCACTAGCCCAGTCCAGATGTTCAGCACCAACCGATGGTACAACAACTGCTTTTGTGGGAGTTAGAGTGAAATCCTGACTCTACTGACCTCAACAGCAAGGAATTTTACTCAATAGTACTAAATGATTAAGCTAAATATTAGAAAAGTGATTTATAGGCATGTATTTAAAGCTTTCAGAATAAAGGGATAAATGACACCTCTTCTCTGTTTAAATGATCCATTCAATGTTGATTGCAGCTGTTAAATAAGTGTCCTGCTCCGAGGGATGTTATTAAAGCCACATCTGCCTGTACAGCCCTTTGAACTGTTCATATATGCCAGTGAAATTAGTTTAACTTACCATAAACCACCTCCTAAACATTTTCTAATGTTTTGAAATGGAGATTCAAAAGTGCAGAAAATAAATGATCCTCTGGGGCTGGGGTTTTCTGACTCACAAATAACTAGGTGATTGTTACTGGTACATCCTTTTCCTCCCATACTTGGTGCCAATTCAGAAATGTTGGCTGCATTATTTTTGCCTATGCAGATACTGTTTTTCAACAAACCAAATGAAAACTCCTTTATCTGCACTGACATGGCAAGCAATTGCTAAGAGAATAGCTTTCTTGTTTTGCCTCATACTGCCCCAGGACTTGGGAGATGACACTTGTGATCTTTCTCATTTACTGATTATAAAGCCGATAAGAAAGGGGAAAAAATCTCTTAATGAGGTGAAACCACAATCCCTTTTTCAACTACTGGATAATTTAACCCACATTGCCAAGGCAGTTATATATACGTGTGTATGAGTATGTATTTCTTTTTTAGAATAGGAATTCAAAATAAAAATGAACTTGACTAAAGAGAGCAACTTGCAAGGCAGTCGTATGATTTGAGAAGAGTTTCTTGATAGTATTTGTAGGGAATTAGTACTGTGTAAAAATGTCTAATTTATTTAGAAGGAAAACGTGGCTACCTGTGAGATGCAGGAAATGGACAAGCAGTAGCAATAATCTTTAAGCTAGTAAAAGATATGATTCAAAAAAGACTGTGGCCTGAAGGAATCAGGATGAACAATAGTGGCCAAAACAAAATTACAAAGATACAAAGACTGTCAGAATCGAGGAAATCAAAAACAAGGGATATCAGCAGATATCGTGGGTTTTTTTCCCTTTCTAAAGGGGAGAGCAAAGTCCTTCATGGAGATCAAAGGCAGCGTAAAGAAGGAATAAAAGTCATATTTACTGAGCACCATCCTTAGCTAACATATATGTTTACCTAATTAGAAAGATTCTTCATCTTACCTAATATCTTTATGAACTACAAGCAGAATCTCAGCACAGAGAACAGCCTTGCCTCCAGACTGCAAGGATAAGGTCATTTTGCATGTATTTTGGAAAATAATATCTATACAAAGTGTCATTGCAAGAAGATCTTTTACACTGAAGTGAAGTTAAAAAGGAAAAAATACAAACTGTTTATACGGGGAAGCTCGTGTCCTTCCGTGCTAACTTTAAAGATAGTTGATATCAAATAGGTTTCACCTATGTAAAGTTTTGTGAGTTTTTTAGTGAAATCACAATCCTATTTTACTGCTAATCCCACTTTCACATAGTTTATTGAGATATCAAGATGAGTCAATGCACGACTTAAGACAAGACACTCCTTAAAGGAAAAAAATCTAAACATTTCAAAGGTCTCTCATAGCTGTAGATAATTTGCTAACTGAGAAATCATTACTATAACTTAAATTGCCACAGCAGCAAGAAACGGGCTTTCTCCATTGAAACCTTTTGCATGAAAATAAAACCTAAAAATCACAGAGGGGGTGTTGCTAGACCAGATCTAAGTAAAAAAATGCCATCTGCCAGAGAAGTGCCTGCAGCAGTGTTATTTGTGCTATGCTTAAAAAAAGACTCCCGGTAAGGGTGAGGATTTGTTATGCCAAGTGCAAGAAATAAACTGGAGAGTGGACAGTCGTGGTAGGTAACAGAACAAAGGGGTAATACAGCAAATAGAGATGAAGTGATGTTTTCATAGGCCATGCAGCAAGTCTTCAGGAATACAGGGCAAATTTAGTGCCAGTTTCTAGGACTAATTCAAGAGGAAGGATCTCCCAGTGTTTGATACGCATAAATTCCTTCCTCACAGTGTCTTTTCTTAGCCAAATTGGTCATCTGTTGCCTACTTCCTTGTGCTCAGCTTTCTCCTCCATCTTCTCTCCTTCACCACTCACTCCTGGGGCAGAGAACTAGGAGGGAGAAAGACAGTTGGTCTCATCTTGATAAAACAGAAAAAAATTCAAACACTGACTGACAGTAAAAGTCAGTGTTTTTTTGACTTGTCAGTAAAAACAGCAAGATAATTTAGAACTTTTCATTGCTTTGGCTTAAGTTCCTGGACTATCTGAGTGCTTTTAATACCAAATGGCGCTATTTTCCATAGCTAAAATAACAGTTTTTATAAAATATGACACATTTGACCATAAACAGGAGTGCTAGGAATCCCAGATTGGCTTGAAAAATCTACTCCAAATTGTACAAGCTTAAGGAAAATTAAAAATCTGTATATGTGTACAAAGGCAAAAAGCAATTGGATGAGGTGAGTCAGTGTTTTAAGGAGTGTGACTGAAACCATTCCTGAGAGTTAAACATTATCAAGACCAAAATGTTACCAAAACTTGTAAAAATCAATAGCAGAGAGGCTGCATACCAGCTGCTCCTCTATATAGCTATGGTGGGTACCTGTCCCTGCTTAGTAGCTTAGAATAGGAGACCCCTGCCTGAAGCCTTGCCAGCAACACATTAGATGTTTACTCAAACTAAGCAATCTCCTCATTGTGGCTGTTCCCTTATAGGCAATGGGATGACACAAACACCTCTCAGTGTGACATTCACCTCTCAGACACATCTCCTGGGCTACAGGAACTGCCTCTTGAACTACCTGTAGAAGCTGACACTACAGGGAGCCTAGGTTCGCTAGTTTAGGCTAAACAGGTAAACTTAGATGAGATTATTTTCACCCATCCTGCTGAGGTTCTTTTTCAAAATCAAATAATTTAGGAATCTCTGTCCTCCTGGTTAGGCAAATTCTTTAAGAATTTGCTCTTAAACATTAAAGCATATGTTCTTAAACATTAAAGCAAATGGCAATTGCTTCTAGGCCTCACTGCCGCCATCCCTGTGTCCTCCCTGTGAGTGAACAAGGCAAATTCACTTTTAGCACCACTGCTTGACTCATTGCCTCCTAGGAAGGAAGGTGCTTCACAAGGGACCTGTAAAACAGCTGCCCTCTGGGTGTCTTGTTTTGGCAGCCTTTCCCATCTGTTTTACCTGTCTCCTCTTCTGAATTATTTATTTCACCATCTGCATAAGTACAGCACCTGGCCTAGGGCTAACTCTTTCACTTAAATTATTCAGAGCTGAAAACTCTTTGGTTTATGCCCAGATAATGATTTATACACGATAATGTCCTCAACAGGACAAAACCCTTAACCGGGGAATAACTGTGTACATTTTTGGGCTCTGCCTGTGCTCTGTTAGCACTTTGGCTGTGTAAAACATAAAAAAGCACCGTGCAAATCCTTCATCCTCAGATATTTCCTCCAAAGGCTCTATCAACAGGTAGACCTTTCCCAAACAGAGCTATTTTACATTGCTGCCCCTCTCCCAGACCTCAGTGAGGCAGGCAGTCACAGGACTGCAGCCACAGGACTCCTGCATGTGCAAAATGCAGCTGTTTTGTCCCTTGTCCTTAAACTCCCATTAAAGCCACCGAAAACTGGCTGCTGGGTCAGCCTTTGTGCATGCCTGTTCTCTTCCCCAGCAGATTTTGGTTCAGAAACACCACAAGCCACCCCTGTGCAGAGCTTCCACCCATGCTCCTTACTCTGCTTGTCTCTGTCTTGCAAACTCAATAGTAAAAACAACTTTCTTCCCCTGCCCATAAGAGCAGAGAGACCTGCCATAGTCCAGCTGAAAGGGGTTAGACTCTGGAGGGCTCTGCTTTGGATGGCACAAAACAAGCAGCCTTATCTCACACCAACAATCCACTGGTGATTTTGGGATGCAACCTTGATTACCCGTGTCTGTATTGACTGTGGTTGAGCCAAAGGGTCATCTTTTCCAAGGCACTTGGTTCCATTTGCTTTCTCACAATCACACCATCATATTAAATCTTCTAACCAAGCTCACAAAGCCTTTGATTAGCAGATTTATGATTTCTTTTGAAAATCTTCAGAATCTGCTTCAAAGACAGCCAGTGCAAGGAAGTGATCTCCTGTCTTAGACACACTGGCTTCAGTAAGTGCCTTTACCACTAAAAGACGTATAACTTAAAAACCATAGATCTCATATGAAGAGCATAATATGAAATTCCAGACTGAGAAATCTCTCAGGACCATCTTCAGCTCAGGTTCCTTGGGTGAGAGGGACAAATTGTCCTCAGTGGGGGAAAATATGAACAGTCTTAGTAAATATATTTATCAGTAAATATTAGAATCATATAAATGAAATTAGCTCTGAAAAAATACTAAACTTGTGACTTTTTCTGAAGTGAAAAGAGCCCAAATGTTTTGCAGGTTCCTTTTCATGAAACAGCATAGCAGCTATTGATAGAATAAAAAGAAAACACAGTAATCTTTATCAGACCTTACCCAGACAAAACTACAATTAATTTGAATTGGATTCTTGTCTTCCTAAGAACCAAAGGATTTGGCACAATCTGCACTAACCAGTATCATCTATTTACTGTAGGGATTTCCATAACGCCTGTCACCATAACTCTATAGGCACTATATGAACTGTTTCATTTTCCTCTGAGAAGTTTATCAAGTATCAGGCATTTGCTTTTTGCTCCAGCTTCGGGAAATCAGGGTCACGGATTTCAAATGAAGTGCTTTGTACTCTCCAAGGGCAGTGAGAAAACACAATAGCAGAGACAAAATCTAATCAAAGTATTTTGGCTTTCTGCCTCCTTTTTCGTTCTACAATGGGAAAAAAAAAAAATTCAAGGTGCGACTTGAATCCCTTCAGGAGTTCCCTTCCTGTGTACGCTGTCCCTCGCCAGAAACGCGAGACTGACAGAATGATAAAACGTGATGCCAGGTCCTCTTGCCCATTCAAAGACCCTCCCTCAGGTATCAGGTGCCTTCCCTGAGCTTTGAGGTCAACCAGACACCTCCCCTGAGGCTTACCTGGCCTGAAGGATACATCTACCCCAAAATCCGCTCAGGTAGAGCAGCTGTTATCTGAGCTAAGATCAAAGTGCCCCTCTGCACTCCAGAAAAACATCTTCCAAGCTGGGCTTCTTTCTTCATGATTCAAATGAATGTTGAATGAGTCTCTGGGGACAACAGTTGTTGTGCTGAGGAGCTAGCTGTCAGAAATACTTTATCGTGAAAGTTCAGTTCCTTTTGAGGCCTTTTATTATTAATAGCCATTGCTGCAGGGAAGCATTAAACACAGACCTTATTTACTGTACAAATTGACATATTATAAACCACAAAAGCCATCCTGCTACTTTGCTACTATACTTTGCCTTTCAGTCAGCTAACCCTGTGGGATTCTCTGACTTTTGTGCTGATAGAGGAGAGAATATGAATTTTGCCTTAGCATGGCCAGGCTGGACTGCTCAGAGCAGGCAATTTGTTGAGGGTCATTGCCATGGGAAGTGTGTGGATGGCTCTGCTTTCTGCAGGAGGTCTGAACTTGTACACAAAAGGTAGGGTATTATGGCTCTGTAGTGAAAGACAGTGAGTTCATCTACCAAAAAAAAAAAAAAAAAAAAAAAAGGTTCCTGGGCCTTTAGTAAGACAACTTTATCTTACACCTGTACAAGCTGCAGCTTTTCCTCTACTATGGGTGGTAGGGATTAGGGACTTCTTTGAAGTGAATTAAGCAAATAAATCCTGTTTGCAGAGGGGGCTCAAAAAGGCTCATATTTTGGGGCACTGATACTACCCTTATAAAAAACATCTCTGGATAGCTTTCTTGCTCGGGAGAAAACTCTCAAAAATGAACTCTACAAGAACCAGTAGAAGCAAAAAAACAGCAAGATGACAAGAAAATGAAACCCGCCAAGAGGACAACCTGGAAGCAAGGCAAGTCACTAAGAGGGGATACCATGCTAGAAGAAAAACAAACAAACAAAAAAACCAAAATCCCACAAAACAAAATCAGATCATTGCTCAGCAGCAGACTTCTAACTTTCTACCCTCTGACTCGCAGCATCAGTCTGAAAGTATTTCCCATGCTTCTCAACAACATCTCAAAATCATGCTGAGGTTCCCACCTTGCCCAAGCAAGGCGCAACGCAGCAAGTCGCAAAGCAGCAGTGCAGCAAGTCAAGAGGTAGGTAGTGGTGGCTCAGCCAGGCATGGAGGTGCAACTTGGCAAGTCACAAAGCTTCTCCTGAGCAAAACAAAAAGTCAGCGGGCCACAAAGTCAGCAAGCAATCAGAAAGTCAGCAAGCCAAAGCAGCTGAAAGTAGTTCTAGATGCCTACTTGAATGCAAGGACAACAATGCCTAAAAAAAACAGTACCGTATGACAGATGTTCAGTGGAACCACGTGATGTGCATCAAAGTGCTCACAAGACCCACATGCTTATCTCTAAAATCACCCTCACCGTTATGATAAACAAGCAGTGCTGGCAAGGAGCTTGGAAACTGGAGGGACAAGATGATTCAGTCGTTCCTGTCCCCTCTGAAGTGGTCTCTTCAGGATGGGCCTCAAGCACAAGCAGAGGGAGGGCAGACAAACATTTTGCAGCTGTTCTGTGCAGAGAGGCCGTCGTTCTCCAAGGCTGTCAGTCTGGCATCGCTCATGAATATTGCATTCAGTGTGGAAAGGCAGGCAGCAAGGGGGTGGAATCATTTGCTTATTAAAGAACATGCACTCAGAATGAGTCTTCAGATGCCATTCAGATTTCAAAGTGGTTCTAACCTACAGTATGCTAAAGACTGGTACTGGCACATTTAACAGATGAGAAAAAATTACAATACGCAAGTACAAAATATACTGGTGGCTTTTCTTAATTAAAAACATTCTGGCATCTCAAAATGTTAAGTGTTTTTTCTTCTTAAATCCCTAATAGCAGCTGAAGCTGTTGAAAACTTGAGCCGCTTCTTAAACAGAAAATATATGGGATTCTTCTTGTTATATAAAAAATAAAAATAAAAAAATAAAAAAAAAAGTAATTTTGTAACCAGATTTGGATGAACTTCTGAGAAGGACCACACAGCGGAATAGATTATTTAGTTTTGTTTTAAGACCAGTCAATATGTGTTCCCTGCCCATTCTCTGGGCATTCTCTGGCAAGTTGCAAAAGTGCACTCATGTTGTGCCAGTTCAGATTAGTATTATAACATGAAAGGACTAGGTTTGTATCATTTTCCACCCACCTTCCATTCATGTGGAAATGTAGTTATATGCCGAGTCATTTCTTGTCTTGGGTAGCCAGGATTAGCAATGCACAAATATTTCACAGTCCTAGGTAGACACGTCATCTGTACCTTGGCATCAAAGAGCATCAGGTCCCAAAGTCTTTCAATCTTTCTTTCAGCTTGTGAAACTACCTTCAGGTTACTGTAGAAGAACCTGGCTTTTGCTCTTACCTTAACAGGACGTGACCTGCGAGTTCATGCCCCGTTGGAAATTCCCCTGAGAACATCTTATAAGTTTCTTCTATTCAAGCCTATACTCAAGTCTCAGACTCTCAGTGTCATTGGATATAGCTTTCATTATGAAATTTCACTACACTTTAAACGAACCTACATAGGATGTCCTCGTAGTTGTATCTTCTGATTGAGCACACTAGCTCATAATAATACTCCCTCACAAAGTCATAACTCCCAATTTTCCCATATTTTTCAGGTAGGTGATACTATTCTAAAAATCAATTTCAGAATTTCATTATTTTCATATGCCACTTAATCTGTTACAAGTTTAACATTAAATACAATGCAGTTTATTCATTAAAATTAAGGAGACTGTTTCATATATTTTAGGTATAATTTGAACTCAGAAAAATGCCTAGCTATTTACACTTACATTAGCCCTTAGAAAGCATTTCTAAATAATATAACAGGAAAGAAGTTGATACAATGGTTAGATAACATCAAAGAGAGGGTTGGGAACACAAACCATGATCCCTGTGAAAACTGATTCCTGAAGAACTGGCCAAGAGAGTTCTAAGTCATTTCTTCCCTTTTGCTGAAATATAATGTTTGTTCTCAGTCTTCAAGTAGAACCTGGCAAGTCTGTATTTGCACTTGTTGATCTTTCCCAACATAAATCTCTCCATTGTAATCATATCAACAATATGTTTTCTTTACCTTAGTAATAAAATTTCTTGTAATGTGCCCTCTTTTGGACTTTGCATGAAGTGTTTATCATGTTATTGAGGTTACAGCTACAGAACATTTCAGTATAATACAACAAAAGACAATGAACCACTGCACAGGTGTAAGATCTCTCTGATCTTTTCCCTTTTTTTTTTTTTTGCCATCAATTAAAAATACCCTACAGGTGTAAGATCTCTCTGATCTTCTTTTGCCTTCAACCAAAAAAGAGCCCGAGGATTATTGGAATATGTCCTACTATGGATGATGATACATCCTTAACCAAAAAAAAATATATATACTACTCCTACAACCTCTTTGATGTAATCAACTAACAGACCTAATCTATCATTTTGTTGGAAATATGCCTGGATACAGAGCCACTTCTGTCCTGTGATAAAAATTGCAATTTCTCTGAAAAAACTGCAGCATCTCCTGGGATGATAATCTCCCCGTTTATAATATCAGATTAGGTAAGTATCCATAGAAAGTATTCCAGTTCAGTTCCCTATTTTCAGAAAAGGAGATTATTTGAAAAGCTTACTCCAACATTATACATCCATCCATGTTTAACTCGCACTTTGATATCATGACAACTCATTTGGAGAAGGCAGTGGGAGGATCACCTCTTGCTCAGGCCCACTTAAGCCTGAGCTGACTGTCATGGGTGTGCCTTTCCAGGTGTTATTTTGGAGGGTTATAAAACCCATATGGTTTGTTCCTAAGCTCTGTTGTTACCATATGTAAGCGCAGACATGATCTTATTCGATAGATGAGAGTATGCCTGTATATACACAGATATCTCTCTCCATATACATACACACACACACATATATATATATGTATGCACGGACATATGCACACATTCACCCAACGAAAATGGTCAGACCAAGTAATGTCCAGGTGATCCTTACTGACATATCATAAATCAAGACTATATCTAGCCTAGATAATCCCACCTGAAAAACTCAAGACTTTACTGTACTCGTCATCGCTTTGGATCATGTCAGAGCAGGGATGTATTTGAACAGAGTAAACTTTATTGAAGATCTCATAGTTTTTGCCTGGCCACATCACATACAAGATGTTGATTGGGGTTTACCTCATAATCAAACAGGTTAGGAAACCATAAACTTTCATAAACCCTTTCCAAGTTAAATACTGAGTAATCAAAATTCTCCTTCAAACAGAAAGTTTTTCTTTTACTTGTATCTACTTGTCTACATTGGCAGTTTAGAATTTATCTCACAACTAACGGAAATTCTTACTCTCTAGTAATTAGAGAAGTTCCTTTCCAAGCCAAAACCATTAAATATAACAATGCAATAATTTATAAATGGATAGTACTGACAATGCAGTTACAAAACAAGATGTAGGTCCTACATAGAGAAGACATCATCTTACTATCTAGAAGGACAACTAAAACAGTGAAGCGGATGAATACACTACACACTGATTAAAATAGTACTGATAATGACTAAAAAAATACCAAACTAAGACAACTGAATACTTATACAGTAATAGATATATATCTGAAATAATTCATTTAATGATTTAGTCTTTTTTGCCAGAAAATGCATGCCTGGGCTCATTTCACCGAATACGCAGAATGTACCAATGGTATAAGAAATTAAATGAACTCTTCCTTTTGGAAAATTAAATATGAAATTTTGAATGTGAAACAAACAAATAAGACAATTTAGGAAAGATTAAAAGCAATTGTTGTGTTACCCTGGCAACACAATCCAACTGCAGCCAATCAGCAAAGTTGATATATTGTTTTGACATACATGCACATATTTCTAACATAAATAGCAACAGAGACTTAATAACAATAGGTTTTAAAACTAGGAACTGATGTCATTTTATCTGTGTCAATCAAAGAGAACCTATGAAAGTGTTTCTTCTATCAAATTGACATTAAGTATATGCTGTAATGGTTTTATAAGAGATAGCAGACTTCTGACAGGTCATACAGGAGATGCAAAATCTGTAATTACATTCTGGCTTCTCAGATTGTGTCCTCTAAAAAACTTGAAGAAGAAAATAAAACTTGAAGGCTATGATATATCGTTCATTTATCAAAACAGGCAAAATAAAAGAATGCAGCATATCTGAGTATGGAGATGAAATATTAGAGCGGAATAATCTGCCTAACTCTTAAAATAGATGCACTTAAACATCTTATGTCTTATTTTATGATCAACTGGTGCCAGTGAAGTTCTGCAGTGTGCGTTCTCAAGGATACTAAAAATTAACAATAGAAGAAATGTACAGAGGAAAATTGCTAATGGGATACAGAGCCTTTCACCTCTTGGTCATTGGCTTGAATCTGGACTGTGTTGGCAGGAAGAGAAAAATATTACTTTCTGACAGCTGCTCACAAGCCTGTATAGAAGTACATCAACGATCCAAGGCTGACCCTGATGGATGGTTTTCCAAAAGCGACCATTGGAAACACAATCCTTACCAAATAGTCTCAAGAGAAAACTGGAATCTCCTCCCTTTTCTAGAAACCGTTATCCCAGCCAACTTCTGAAAGCCTGTAGCCAGTAAGACCATATTTCCATGCAGTGTCATCCAAATCGGTGTCACAATTAGAGAGCTCTAGTTCCAACACCAATCAAGAAACATTTTCAGATCTCACTAAAAACTAAGTACATTTGAACTGTTGTACATTCATTTCCTTATGAGATCATTTTTTTTTATTACAAAAAATAGGGTTGCACTAGCCTTATACCTTACTATCTCCAAAAAAATCTTCCTCAGCAAAAAATATATATACACACACACACATATATATGTATACACATATATATATATGCACACACACACACACACACATCAGCAGTTAGAAATGATATACACATTCATAAAACTCCCAGACACAGAGACAAGCACCTTATTTTGTCATTGGGTGGGATTAGGTTATCCATTCTGGCACATCATCTTTTTTTCTTTTTCCAGATTTATATGACTCTCATCACAGCAAATGCTAGGAGGGAGGAATTTCCAACTGGAACACATTGAAAATAAAAAGGAAATAACCCACTATAAACAGCACTGTGGAGAAACAAGTGAACATGCAGGGTACAATATGCTTCATTGTCAGGATGTGAATGGTGTACTTTTGTCTAGCAACCTATTATGTTTCTTTAAGAAATACTGACTTTTACTTGGAATTTTAATCTACATTTTGATTGATTTCTTTTTTAGGATGTAAGAGTGATGGAAAGGACCCAGGATAAGGAACAAGAAGAACAGAACAATCTAAAAAGTTTCTAGCCATGCTGTCAGAAGCTGATGATAACATCCTGAAGATTAACTATTTCAGGCCTGTGGAACCTGCTTATTACAAGAGCAGGATTTAAGTTCCCATGACAGAGAATACACCATATTCCTCAGCATATTGTTTCACAGGTTAATTATCCTCATCAAAATACACACCTCATTTCTATTCTGATTTGTTTGGCTCCAGTTTGCAAGTCGCATATCACTGCATCTTTTCCTGTGAGATTGAAAAGTTGACCAACATAAAAAAATCTCATAGCTGTACAGATGCCTAAAATCATCTCTTGGGTCAGGCAAGGCAAATTAATATATAACAGACTCTGTGATCAACAGGTAAAGCACTTACTTTCCCAGATATGTGAAGGAGCAGGAATTCAGCAATTTGATCAGAATACTATAACTTTTCATAATGTACAGAAAGAGGATTTTTTTTGTAATGAATTCTAGTTCACATATTTCTAGTTTTATTAAACATCTCCCAGACCTCCAAATATAAATTAATGCTGATCTGTATTTCTATAAACATAGTTACATTTTACATCTACAGTCTCCTCCCATACATTTAAATCTCCCCACACACTTTAGCATCTTCTATTTTCTTTCACACCTTTTTTTTCTATATTAAGAAGCAATGATCAGCTTAACAGAGCTCTCTTTTTGACTTGACTAGTCCCCTTCTTATAAGTATTTTCTTCTAGAAAATTGCTCTTCAAATTAATTACTCTAAAAGCAAAGCCTCCAGAAGTGATAACTCGATGCAGGAGCAGAGACCAAAGAGCACTGCCGAGCAGCAGCTGTAAAGGACAAACCTAAGGGGTCTAACAACAATCCTAAGCTCCAGCAGAGTCAAATTGGCTGATTGACTATATATATGAGTGACAATAAGCACAGTGGGGTTGCAACCAGCAGTTCCTAACAGCATCCACAGTTCAGGATGCTGAACTGCAAGAGCTGAATATCTTCCTCATATTACTTTGTGCAATTGAACAAAAAATACCTTTCTTTATGCTCTTCCTTTCCCCAGTGTCCCTTGCTTATGCTTTGCTAATGGAAGAGGCAGTCCTATTAGATTCAAGACAAATTTCAGACTTAAACATCAATCAGGTCAAGCCTTTGCTTCTATTTAAACAAAACCTTCTTGGTAAAAATGAATATGAAGGAGAGAAAGCATTGATACCATACTTAGGGGGAGATTTGGAGCAACTGGACGTTATTTTATTAATAGTAATTTATAGGGATTAGTAGTAGTTCCAATCAAATCAGAACGAGAACAAAATGCAATATGTCCTTCTTTTATGATGGGATTTTAAAAGAAAACAGAATAAAGAAATCCAGGGAAAAAATAAGTTGGAGATCTATGAACCATGTATATGCCTATGAGATTTTTGCGAGATTATTTCCGGTACACACTGGCAAACATAAAGAAAAGGCAGATACGCGGCCATCCTGGAGATCTCCTTGGGCTTTTCCAAGTCAGAAGACTGGGAAAACATCCACTAGTATCTAAGGGAGACAGGAGACTTCCATTTTCACCTCAAGCAAATCAGTTGATATATTTGATCTCCCAAAACTTGGAGTGTTTAATTAGAGTAAAAGGAAACTAGATAAATTAGAGAATACATGCCTAAATGCCTGTCTGTTAAAGGTAAGAATAGATGAGCATGCAGAGAATTGCCCAGATATAACACTGACTGCAGACCCAGAAATATCCAGTCATTATCTACGCTAAGATTCCTGATAGTTAGACCCATTCTTTAATCGTCAGATTGTATAAGCTATGATACTACTGTAAAATAGTTAATTTCCTAAGCAGAAACATATCTTAATATTATGAACATGGGGTTCTCACTGATGTAATTTATTTGTCTTTTCTATGAATCAAAATGTAACAGTGTATAATAGATGTAATTATCTTGTAAAAAAGAAAAAAAAACTGAAAGAACAATAGATCTCTTAGAGTGTTATCTACCCCTAATTGTAATCTCACCTAAGCTAAGGGAACAAGACATTTTACAATCAATGGGGAGCACCTGCCAGTTATTTTTGACTACCTATTTCCTCACATTTTTTCCTTCTCAGGCTAATTTGTTACATCCTGCACAGCCCTATCTTTCCATGAAGTTGAACAGTGGTAACACGAGATGTAGCCCAATAGAAATGTAGGTCAATTTTTAACTACCCTTCCTTGAAATGGACTTGTATTTTACATGCAAAAGGCCACAGGGAGAGAGAAGATCATTTTCTTCTAATAGCCTTTGAGAGACTGCTGAGCCTGTTAGCTTAGAAAGCTTCTAATATGGAAATAACGGGACATGCTAAAACATGTAAAACAGAACAGAAGTAACTGAGATAAAAATGACTCTCAAAGTGTGACAGGTCAAGGAAGTCACAGCAGGACAGTGGAAGAAAAAACTCCTAGTGCCAGTGGACTACTTGGAAAATTGAAAAGGCTTTGTATAACCACGCTTTTTTTTTTCCCCTTTTCAAATGAGAAAATACATATAAAAATAAATAAGCTTTTTGTAATAAACATCCATTAGCCAAGGATGCCTGAACAGACACTTGGGTTCTTCTTCCTTTTACAGGCCCTCCTGAAGGAGTAATTCCCTGCAGCTGAGCCTGGCCATGCCTCTGGTAATCCCTGGATGAGAGCAAACACCTGTGTTAGCTTTGCTGCTTGGGGACAAAATATTAACCTGTTCCTTCCCACTCAGGGGCATGAATATGCAGACATGCTCTGGTAAGCCAAAAAGTCAGAGAAGAGAAATGGGAATTCTCATCATTAAAATGGACTTTTTTTTTTTTTTTTTTTTTTAACTGCTATAAGTGTGGTGACTGTTAAGAAAAAACACCGATACCTACCTATTTATATCTGCCTAGTTTTATCTACCACAGATATAACTGCATAGTCAGTATTTTGTTTTCAGGATTTCCAAAGACCATAGATTACAGAATTTATGTTACATCTTCATAGTCTGCATAACTTAACATTTACTCATGACTTCGGATACTTAAGAATTACCCTCATTAGCCTTAAATTACCTACCAAGAGTAAAAAACAGTGCAAAGCAGAAGTAAGATCTTCACCAAAGGAACGAAGTTAATCATTCAAGCAAGCTTTGGGGAATACTCCATCCATCGGGCAGGGAGTATAGAGGGAGTTATAGGCAATAAATCCACAGGTCACTTAAATCCTCCCTTGCTTCCAGGAAGGCAGCACATAAGGGAAGTGAAAGACTTCTGTTGTGGGAAGTTTCTCACATTTACAACATAGGGTACAGAACTGACCATTAATTCCATCTATCCAGTCTAAATCTCCCCACCCTACGCGCACACACACACTGATTTCTCATCTTACACCTATTTAACTGAAATAATATACAGGACAAAGTGACTGTCAGGAGCTGCTCTCTCTGGTGGGGGAAAGTATTACGTTAGCAAGCGGGCAGCGAGCGCGACAAGCCGCCCTCCTGCAGGTCCCAAACTCTAAAGTGTGTCAGGTACCTGGGGATACGTTGACAAAGACAAGAAGCGGCAAGAAGGGAGCGTTCAGGTTGCAGAAGTGGGTGAGGAGCGCTCGGCCCTTAAATATGATGCTGTGAGAACATGTCAGACCTGGCTTCCCTAATCAGCTGTCTTCAGTGACAGCAAAAACACGGCCCTGTCTGCTCCAGGATAGAACTGGGGAGGCTGTCTGTCCTCTTCCGTGAGGGATGGTGGGAGGAGGCTGCACGGGGCTGTGCCCACCACGCTCGGCCCCTTGGGTTTGCCCTGCCCGGGGCTCTCTTCTTACACCCAGGAGGGTACCTGGACAGGTAGTGACTTCTGGTGACAGGTAGGAGATCCCTCTGCAGGAAGGGACTGTTTGAGAATGCTCTGAAAACCAACGCTCTGAAAATCAGGTCATTTTAAGATCAGTCACAACTCCATCTCCCAGAGCACCAGCTCGTTTTGAAAGCCTAACCCTCCGTCTCTTGGCTACACTATCTGCCTCCTTGTTCCTGCAGTGTCTTTCAACACCTTCACTTGAAACAAAGCCCTGGATTTAAACCCACCCAGACTCTGCACATTCTCATGACGAACCTTTGGGGATGAATCAAATCAAAGCAAGAACGATTCTGTCTTCCCAGACTTCAGGGTGTTTGAAACCCATGTCCCTCTGTATTCAGTCCTTTCAAAATGAACCTCGCAGCCTTTTGATTTGTGGGAAGGGTGGTTGCAGCCTGGAACAGAAGCCTCCCTTTTATTGTTGAAGAACATCTAAAGAAATAATAACAATTAATAATACTACAGGACCAAAAGGAAATGGTTTCATCTGAATCCATGGATAAGGTTTGGTGGATGAGTCTCTTTACCTGCAGGGTCATATTTAGGTCACCTTTAGAGCAGGTATCGGGCAGGTTTCCAGTGCTGCACCTGGTTCTGCAGAGCTTTTGTGGATGGGCACGGGCAGCAAATGGAGCTCTTGGCTACTGCCACAGCAGCACCTTGCTAGCAAGCCTCTGTCTTTGGACAGCTGCTTCCCTTTCTCCTCTTGCTTTACCTCCTTCAAACCTTGCCAACAAAGTTAGGAACACAGCTGGGCCTAGATGCACACTTCTGTGCTTCCATCATGTATCTTCCACTTAATTGATTTTTTTCTAGACCATGAAATATGCTAAGGAGTTTTTGGGTGCAAGTTTTTCCCACTATTTTGAGGATGCCACAACCTGGAGGAGAGAACGATTCTTATTTCAAATTTCTCAAAGTTGACAGTAACAAATTGAAATCTGCACACTTGCTTCCAAGGGGGCAGATAATGACAATTCTGGATGCCCCATTTTACTAATTAAAATCTAAGACTCTTAAGAGAAGCCACACATTGAGGGATAAGGAATTCCAGGCTCAACCTCTAAATCAGGACTCTGAATCATGAATGAAGCACTCAGCCCCAAAGTAATAAAGGTCTAACTGAAAAGGGTGGGCTAAATATCTAAATGTTTTCTATATTCCTGGTAGCCTTTGACTATAAGTGACTCAAACTTAGGCTTCATTTCTTGATACCTACCACTCCTGAAATCATCTCTTTGTTTTAATGTTCCTTTTTCTTCCTTCAAATCTCTCTTTACTCACTTCTTGCCTTCAAAGTGCCTTTGTCCTACCAACAAAATGCAGCTTTGAACTCTAAAAAACTTCTGAAAGTCAATAGAAAGACTTAACTTTTGGGTGCGCTGCATTAGTGTTTTCTGAACTGCTTATCTATCTTTATTTGTTACCTCTATTTAATTGCTTTAAAATGGCATACTCTATTTGAGGAGTTTCTTGTGATAGATCTGATCTGTGCGTTAAATCACTGATACCATGGAAGTTGTACAAAGCTAAAAAGAAGTCTGCAGGATGCTTTCCCCTAAAGATTTTCTTTTCTCAGTGTCTGCTAACCAATGTTAAAAGGGCATCAGATTACAAAACTGCATTTTTTCTTTGACCTGCTCCACCTCCTGTTTTAAGGGAACTATACGTTCAATGACTCTGAGATTCTGCACAGTAAGGCCGCCGCATTCTTACCCAGCTCTAATTTCTTTGCTGATATTAGGATACATATTTTGGTATCTTCAATGCCAAAACTAAAAGTAAAGCTGATCCTGACACACACCAAATGTCACCTTTTTTTTTTTTTTTTTTTTTTGTGAATTTGTCTCGACTCTTTTATACACTTTACTGGCATTGGAATGCTTACAGCTCAATCACAACATAAGCATAAATATGGGCATAGAATATTTTATGAAAAACAAGACAAAACAAAACACCAAAATCCAAGCTGTTTTCTGAATACTTTCAAGTGGTCAAATTAAAATTTTATATAATTTGCTATGTTTTAGGAACCACAGGAAAAGCAACTGATAACTCACTCATTGATTTCTGGCCTATAAATCTTCCTGAAAGTGTCAAAATTCATATGGTTCTCCCTTTGGGCTGTGCTTTGCATCTGTTTGCTCAATTATCTGTGAAAGTATTAAGAACACATAGATAGATTTTCACTGTAAGCCTACAAGAGAGGGGGCATGTGAAGAGACATATTATTGTTTTCATTTTATATTAGAGCCCCAGAAATTTAACTGACTTTGCCAAGGTTATTCTAGATGTAAAAATCAAAAAACTACACCTAATTCTTCTAAGATTCAGCCAAGTACCCTGATCACAGGAATATCTTAGGCAATTTTTGATCTTTCTTCTACTATTGGTATTCATGTGTGTGCAGTAAGCTATTTTGCTAGCTATTAAGAGAAAGACTTCTGTTTTCTTGATTTTTTCCTATTTTGTAAAGAACATAATATCTTTCGAAAGGAAAATGGAAACCTGTGCTTTGGAGGACCCAGGGAATGCCTGAATCTCTCTACATTTAAGCTTGGTGGTTAAAGTCAGCCCTTCAAACTTTTAAACTCGTTCCAAATTTTCAGAGCTGCACAGCATGCAACTGAGAGAATGATTTGACCCCAAAGATCAGGATGTTGTAAGTATTGTTCAAGAAAAAATCCAGTTGAAAAAGATTCTAAAAAAGTATCAGGGGCACTTTTAAAGTCTTTCTTTAAAAATAAAAATCATAAAACTGCCTTTGTTGACTCCTGCTGATAATGCTCTTTTAGTCCAGCATTTGGAAACAATATTACTTTGCAGAGTAGGCAGCCACTGTCAAGGGCAGTTTTCTCATCTGTGGTCACTTATTATGTATTGTGAATTTAAGAACTCATAATGTGCATGCTACAGGATAACTAGAGAAAACAGGCTCCTGGCTGCAAATGTGGAGAGAATAATTCAAAATGCAGTTGGTAACATTGGTGCTTTTGAAAGTTTTACTTAGGGAGCTTTCAATTAAAACTACAAGCAAATGTATAACTTATCTTTTCATATGCAATTACCTCACATAGATTTGTACTGCACATATATGTAACAGCTACCATTGAGTATAATAATGATGTCCATCATTGTCTTCTTGCATCTCTATGCATTTCAATTGTGTTATGGAGGAGCAATTTCTTTATGCAGGACCTACTTCTCATCAAATTACTCAAGCATTAGTCCCATTGAGTCAGTAAGTCAGTGGGTAGACTGGGCAAGAAGCCCTGATGCAGGGAACATCTGAGAAGAACAAGGGCATTTGCTAGGCTAGAGACAAAGTTGGTATTCAGTCCTCCTACTGTCAGGAAAGATCCAGGCCACCCTCTTTGCCTACCTGTGATGTGTATAGCATCAGTCCAGTGCTATCTCTGGATATACACAGCCCTCGGAAAAAAAGATGGCCAACTAGGCTTATTCCTAAAATCCACCAAAAAATAGGATGCTAATTCAGCTGTCAATTTCTTTTTAGGCTGTAATTCCTAACGATAGAGCAAGCACCAAACAATATAGCCTGCAACTCAATATAAGCGAATGACAATTGCTTTTCTTGTTTCCACTTGTGGAAGAAATCCAGTAGCACATCATTAGCATTATTCCATATATGCCATAGACGTTTTTAAAGGTCAATTTGTTTATAGAAATACTTGTAGTGAGAATGAATGATGACACCATTTTGACCTTTCTGACCTTGGAGAGCAGGAATGCACTTTTCAAGCACCCAGAGCCTCTCTTCACAATTTGTCTAATCCTACATCTCCCCTGCCCTTGTAGGCTATTTGCTGTTAGTGCCCACAATAGACAAGCAATAGTACCATTATAGGCTTCTCTAACAAAAGACTTTCATGATCATTTTCCAGTGACTTGAAGATTGACAAGATCCCCTCCTGTTACCCAGATGCATTTTCCCCTCCTTCCTGGTGATTTCTTTTCTTGTTTCCAAGGAGGAAAGTGCCTCCCTGAGTAGCGACCTCTCTCTCTGTAGAGACCTGCTAGAAACAACAAACATTGCATGTTAAACCTCCTCCGCGAGGGCATTAGGAACAAATGGAGTGCTAGCTCTGCTTTGATAAGGTGTGTACCCGTGGCACAACTTAAGAATCAATTCAATTATAAAGACACAAAAACGCATTTTGAAGAATGTTCCCGAGCGGCTTTGAGGTGGAGAACACGGCATATATATGAGTCTGACTTTGCCAAAGTTATTTTTAAAGGGATGAAGTTGCACAGAATTCCTCTGCAGCCTGATTAACTTGGACAATGGATTAGTCCATTGGTGAGACGCTGCGTGGGGAAATTAAAACTACCCCCATCGGGTTTTATCATTTCAGCCTATTTACTGACTCCCCTAAAATGCAGTCTGAATTTCTCTTTTCTGGAGGTTTCAGTACACAATAGTGAGCTATCTGGATGTTGTGTTTATTTTTCATAGATGTAGAACATTTGTACCTTTCACGGGTATGTGATAGGGTGTCTGGAAATAAAGCCCTGTATCACTCCAGCTGGGTACTTAGAAATCGAGACACCCTTTCTCTGCCCCAGATAGTAGTTACTTTGGAAAATTTCAGCTGTAACGTCTTTGTGTCTCATTTGTAACATGAGCGGGTAATAATACCGGCCTACACCAGAATATTTTCTGAGCGTTACAAGTATTTTGAGAAGCCTCATGAATAATGGTGCTGATTAAAATAGTAATGCAAATGTTAAGTCTTATTTGCTGTCTATGATTCATATATGGAAAAAAGAGAGAAGACTAGTGCTGACCTTTTCACAAGCAGTGCTTGACAAGCTAATGTGCTTTTTAAGTGTTTGATATACTTCAAGGTACTCGGCACGCTTTGCAGGAAAAAGTCTAACTGACACTTGAATGTTTGTTCTTCATTTGCTAAGAATAAACATCCCTTGGTATTGTCATTGGTGGCAGAGGAAGAACAAGAAAGGCACAAATAGCATTATTTCAAACCTTTGGATCTGAGTCTCTTGCTGCAGACTCGCTGATCTCAGAGGGTGGGGTGGTTCAGTGCCCAGAGGGTGACGATTTCTTGATTCATCTCCTGTCATAACTAGAGAGGAAATCAGCAAATGATTTCACTGAAGAGGGGATGAGTAGAAAACATTTTGGTTAGATTGGAAATAGACTTCATCTGCGATCTTACAAGATGCATAGGAATCTGAATTCAAACTTAGGTGGCATCTAAGCCAGTAAAGATTTGGGCTTTCACCAAGAATCCATACCACTAAGGTAGATTTAAAGATGAAGGCCCAGCTTCTGCTTAAATTGAAAAAAATATTCACATTGTAGGCTGAAACATGGCCACCATTTTACTTCCTTGCTTTCCTTCATCCAAGTGATGGAATTTATTTACCCGTATGGTATGGGTCCACAGACCCATTCTCAATAAAAAGCTCAAAAATACACTAATCCAGATGTTATGCAAATAGAAATTTCACAATGCTAAATGAGACGAAAAAAAGTGATCTTTCTCTAGAACACCTTTGGCCATCCCTTGGCTTTTCTCTGCCTCCTCCAAATTAGAGCATTTTCCATAGGACCTCCTTCGAAATGACTTTCAAGGTATCCCAGAAGGAAAGGCCAAATTCTACTGGAAAAAAACCAATCACTTCTTGGAGTCTCCTTCCAGACCCAGTCCAGATTTATTGCTTAGCCTGTAATTAGTAGCTTCATTCAGCTGCCTGAAAGAGCTTTCGTAAGGCTGCCCTGACATTTGCTGCCTCCCAGTTTCTGGGAGTTACAGAGCTAAGATTGAAGTGCATTATGTCTGCACTGTAAAGTCCCTGTAGGGCAGACCTTTCTTAGGTAGAATCAGAAATCTTTAACTCAGAAGCACATCTTATACTGCTAACTTAGAAAGTATTAAGAAATTCTTACTCTAGTGGAAAAAAAATCATAAGGATATTTCCATTTCTATGACATTCTGACAGTATTTTTGTGTGTAAAGTCACTGATATTCACAAAATTCCTGAAATGTGAATGACAACAATTTGTAACTCTTCTCTAGTTGTCTTATTTCATAAAACTAAGTGCATATCCAAAGACATAACAGGCCACTTAGAATATCTCACAGCCACCTCTCTGGATGCAAGCCTATCTGTCAGGTGGTGATTGCATATTGTGGTATATACTGTATTTGCAAATATTTCACATCTTCATTAAGATGCTTTTGCTGGCCACAGAGGTGAGTGTGTGTGATACAGAAGATCTGTTATTTGCTTTGCTTTGTATTTCCAGGCAAAACAAAGGGGTTTTGCACATGATGTAAAATCCTTCTGAGCAACAGGTAGGTTTTGATAAAATTTTGAGGAACCAGTTGAGGTCAGTTATTGTTATCATCTGCTTTTGATATCTCCAAATTCATCGTAATTGCAATTTACCAGCTGTTCATTGGTAAATTCCATCTCTTAATTGATGATCCTTCAATCAAAAGAAAAAAAATGAATGGACTGATCAAATGCTATATGGGAAGAGTTACAGTATATCAGTTCTAATTTATAATAATAAAATAAAATTACTGAATTCATTTCTTCTCACTTTTTTGCAAAGTGTACAACAGAAGCTAAAACAAGGGCAAGACAGGAAAATTTATCACTGCATTTTTTTTCCTTTTTTCTTTACTCTGTTGATCTCCTCTACTTAAGTGCAATTACCATTATCCTGAACATCAACTATTTATCCATGTCTGCTCAACTGTTTGTTTCTAAGCTCCTTTCAACAAAAGTACATTGGTGCACTCAGCAAACTTATTAACTAGCTGAGAGCCACCCTACGCTGCCTTACAGGAGGGAACCAAAACCCAAAGAAAAGCATGAGTCCTGAGACACCCAGACTTTGAAGCTGTAGGCAAAACAAGCTGCTTCACGCCACAATTTGTAAAGCATTTCCACGGGAGCAAAATTCCTCAAAAAAGAATCACATAGGAAAGTTTATGTAGTACTGCATGCAAGCTAAAGAACATCCTTTGCATATATATATATACACACACACACACACTCTGGACATATAACAACTTCGAGCTTTTACTCCTCAGCAACTATTGGAATACCTCCCTGCTAGACGAGAATCCTTGCATCCTCTTCTAACAAACTTCCATGTTTTGCCAAGGTCAACCCTCAGCTTCAATTCCTTTTTTTTGAATGATAAATTCTACTATTTCAGAAGAAACATCCTCAAATATCAGAAGGAAGAATCTGGCCTCTCTAGCAAAACCATTCATTGTTCCTGTTCTTTAATGAGTTCCTTTAGTGTCACACCTTACATTGGTTTTATTTACCCAGTGTCAAAAAAGCACTGAAAAAGCCACACTGGCTCTTGCAGCTTTGATCTGCTGGTAGCATCGTTTGCCCATGAGAGAGCAGAGCTCTTAAACATTGGGAAACCCCATCACTGACTACTCTTGTGAGTCGTCTTTGGGGAAAAGGCACCACTTAAGTGGTCTAACTACACGCAACAACATTGCACCAATGGCTAGTAGATGTTAGACCATATAAGAATAATAGTAACCGAAAGTGCAACAGAAATAATGAAGGAGGCAGAAAATAATAAAGGCTCCGGATGAAATTTGGCCTGGGCAAATTTTTAAGGACTAAGTGCATGTTTACATTTCTTTGGATTATTCCTAAATGCTCCCTCTGTCTGAAAGGAAATTTTCAAAACCACGATGAAAAAATCTGGTTCAGATCATTTGTATTGGTTTTAAAACCAGGCATAACATTGCAGCCTGGTCTTTTATCCGGAAAAGGTGCAACTGTCACTTCAATTTAGAACTTCAGTCATGTTATTTTAAATCTGCATTAGTAAAACCTGTAACAAAACATGTCTCTGTTGTCCACATCTTGCATCTGGAGCAAAGTTATGCAAAAGTCTGATCTCTAAACCCAGTATGGAAATCATATCTGGTATGTTCTGCACTTTGTAACATGGTACATGTGGACTTTTTTACTGTAGTGATAACACGGCTCTCCAGCCCACCTGGTAAAAACATTATACATTAAAAATGACAGTCAAAAGAAGCCGGTGCAAATATACCAGAATTACATACAAAAAGGTTGCAATATAAGACTAAAAACAAACACCTACGTTTATGGGCATTATCTGGCACCTTACTTTTAAACAAAGGCCTGTAGCTTACAGTGTCATTTCAAAGGCTTAGTACTGGGTTTTCACGCTAGGGAAACACTGTAAGACCCATGTATTAAGGGCCTGAAATTTTGCTGACATTATGGAAGGTCTTACTAGCCGGTCTCCTACCACTTGATAATATTCTGCAGATGCTGTGGAAAAACATTATCAAAAGCAGTTCTTATATATATAACCTCTCAAATCACAGCCAAACATGACTTCATGCAAGTAATAAATTGGGGAACTTACACTGCATATGGCAGAAGAACTATTTAGAAAGCAGGAACACAACACAGGGAGGCATCGACTCACCCAGCCCCTTTGTACCAAGCAGAAGCAACAGGTCTCACAGCTCTGGCACAACAGATATGTTGGAGACGTCTCTGAAGCGTGACGCCCGGCATAACATCATGCCGAGATGAGAGTCTATCATCTTGGGAGAGCATCACTAGATCCTTCCTGGCTTCGTCCAGGAGAAGAGACACAAGGGCTCAGCCCACACGGTCTGTTTGAAAGATGATGGGGAGCCAAACCCCATCGGTCCCTTGGGAACAACTTCCTCGTATTAGAAGAATGTGCTTCTTCCTGAATTTATTGTTTCTACCAAAATAGAAAAGTTATGAATTGCCAGCTAAAACAACACTCTATAAGGAACATATGTAGCAGAGGGTGAGAGGCTTCAGAGAAAACCTCCTTGGGATGCTGTTTCCTCCATGAACTTCGGTGGTTCCTGAAACTAGTGACCTTCATGGGGAGCCTGGGGCTTTCCAGCAGTAATGGCAGTTGTCACCCATGCAGCCAAGCAGCACCCAAGCGGTGCTGATGAATCCTAGCCTCCTAACTTCTCCGATACTGAATCCCAATGGGGCTCCCTTTTTAAGGCATTTGCCTAAGTAATGTAATTAATGCTATATTTAAATAATACAAAAACAAATTTTCTTGGGATCTATTTGACCAGTAAAAATTCACTTTTTTTTGGAAGCACTCACAAAAATCCCATGAAATATCTTGAAAAGGTTGCAATAGTGTATTCAATAATAGTGATTCATATTCCTAGTGCCTTCCAGTTTTATTGGTAAGCTTTATACTAGCAGCTATAAATACATATATTTATTATAGGACTTAAACACTGAAAACATGAGCTGAAATATTGACTGAAATACTTAAAATACCAAATCACATTTCCCAGTCATGACCAGTAAATATATATATATATATATATATATAATTTGAAACAAAAAAGTTAGTCAACAAACTGCAAAGCAGTCAACAAATCTCATATGAAGATTTTTTTCTTATATAGATCTTGTGTTCATAACTTTAAAACTTTAAGTAGTTGACATGGTGCCAAATTCTGGGGGCAAAGAAATCACCTGTCTTATTTCCAAGCTGCCACAACATGTTTTAAGTAGATGAAGGTTCGGTTTCATTACATTAACAGCATCTCTAGGTGCTCTTTGATGCATCACTCCAGTACTTAGTAATTTAGTAACAGGTTGGAAATGAGCAAAGGGGTAAAATGAGACTCTGTTGCTAGAGCAACTCCTGCACACCTCTAATTTTTGAATCAACAGAAAGCAGAAGTTGATACTTTGCCTCAGACTATGAAAAAATCTTCAAAATTACTTTGTAAATGCAAACTTAATTTTTTCAAGGAGTAGAACTTCTAAAGGCTTTTTTTTCCACCCTAAAGATAGGCTAGATATGGTTATTGTGCTAAAATTCTAATGAAATTATTTTGACCCCAAAGTCTAGCCACTTGTTCACAATTCATTTGACTCCAAAGCCTAGCCAGGGCAAAATCCTTGGGAATAATTCTATGGATCAACTTTTTATTTGGCTTTTTTTTTTTTTTTTAATTCTTGTGAAAAATGTTATTTTAAAACATGTTGATGTGCCAGCTTAGACCATGTGACAGTGAAACGGATTAAGAACAAAAAAAAAAAAAAAAAAAAAAAGAGAGAAAAAGAAAAGAAACTAGTATCTTCATCCAAAAACATACAAGAATATAGTTAAAAAGAGCAAAATGAGTGACAAGTAAACAAGATGTCTGACTTCTCCATATTACAGATATGAGGAGGTGTTAGCACCAGATTACTTCAAGCCACATTAGCTCTGAGCTACTTGTTCATAGATGGTTGGAGAGTCTACACTTCTACAGAATTTCTTTTGGGTGTTTTTTTGCTTTGTTTTTTGACCCAAAGTAAAACCTGAAAAAAATCAGAGAACTTACCCATCTTTTCTAACAAAGCGAGCACAACCATGAGACAAGATGAAGTTGGCTCTAACTGCGGCCTTGACATTTACTGACTTGCACTTGAGCCTTCTACTCCTGGACTGTCACATCAGGGTGCAAAACCCTCCCAGTTCATGAAAGATTGGGAAGCTTCTGGTGGACAAACATAGTGCAAATGCTAAGTGACAGCAGCATGGATCTCATGTCCCCTGTTAAAGAGGACATTTCCAAAGAGGAGCTCTGTTAGCACAGGAAAGGAGCCCACCTAAGTCACTGCTGACTCCAGCTGTGCATTGCATCCCACAAAGCTTCAGGATGCAGATTTTAATATCACAGGGGTCAATGTTTCATATTCACTTAAAAACACATTAAAATCAGTTCAGCTTCACAAATCACTAAGTAATGAAATGGAGGGTCTCTGACAATCTATTGAATCACAGATGGTTTTAAGCTCTTGGTACATTTTTCCTTTCTCCTTGTTCTGTTTTTGGTTTCGTGTTTTTTTTCCCTGCTCTCCCCCAGTCTCCACATCAGGTGCAACAGCTGCTGTGGCCCATAGCTGCTCCCATCAAAGAGAGATGGAGTTCTGTCATATAAAGTAAAATGAATGAAATTCATCATCCCTGCTGCTGCTGCACGCTGCCCATGCATGGGGTCATCTTGCCTCATTTCAGCTCTTGGGTCTAAGCAGCTCTGCTCCACGTATAATCTGTGTTCAAACACGGAAATCCTCAGAAAGGGCAGCCCATCACAGACACCTAGACATGTATCCTAGGACAGGATGCAATTCCCTGAAGAGGTATCTGTGTCTCTTTCTCAATAAACAAACCTCGTTGGCCAACTCACCCTGTGGAGGTGGTGGCGGGAGATGGGGCGATCCCACCCAAAATACAACACAACAGAGGGTCAGGCCCAGCAGGACCCAGCCTGAGTCCCAAGCTGAGCACCCAGAAAGTGGCAAGGGACAAGCAAAGCTAAAAACCTCTGCTTGCGACGAACCACTTTGCTTTGTACAGCTAATTGCCAAATGCCCAATTTTCCTCCCTCTCTTCCAGAAAATAACATGTTGGGAGATATTTGACTGAAGAGAGGTGGGAGAAAGGGCCACTTTCTAAACTTTCTAAGCTCTACTGGTTCAGCCAGGGAGCACTCATAGAAGAGTCCCTGGAAACTTCTATCTCCTCATACATACTTGTGATACTCATAATAAAAACTTGGTATCAAGAAAGCATTGCATTTAATAACAGGGATCAGGAATCCCCTGAATCAGGATAAATCAGGCAGTGACAATTTGTATCCTTTCGAGTGCCAGAGGTTGACCTGAGACTCTCAGGATCTACTGAGCAGGGATCAATGCTGCAGACAGTCAAAGTAGACAAGATATTCGACACAATATTTAACAGCTGATGTCATGGGTTATATATCAGAATGGAACGTAAGAGCTTGGGACGCTGTTCTCCTGCTCCCCTGCACCCTGCCCGTCCTGAGCAGGATTACTCCTGGCATAAAACTAGAGGGAGTAAAATAGAATCCAGCCCTGGAGATTTAAAGTATTTGTAAAGAATTTTCAATTATTGCTAGTATCCGTCTGTGTTCTGTAACAACCTGTACAAATCTCAGATGGGAAAATGGAGTTACTCATATAGAAGATCCTCTTGCCAAATGTGTGAATGCTTCTGAGAATTTTATTGTATGCTTTTAATACACAGACTTAATATCTTAAGAATATAACTACTTGAAATGCCTTAAATTTCAAGAAGGATTTAATTTCCATGTTTTCTTTTAAGAATGGGATGCATTTATAACAATATAGGTAGGAAAATGCTTCCTCAGGCACTAAACTGCACCAAAGAAGAATTAAAGCATGAGATTTAGAAATACATTTCCTAATATCTCAGCAGAACAAGAAAAAAAAAAAATCAGTGCTGGTATTTTCAACTATGTCTTCTTAGATAAACACTGGAGTGTTTTTATGAATGGAGCAGTTGCACCTGCTGCCTCCCAACCACAAGTAGTGCTTGGATGCAATTGCTGCATCCAAACACACATAAGCTAGACAAAAAGGACCCAGTCGTGCAAAATACTCAGTGAAATGTATGGCTGGGGCACAGATAAGTAAATCCTGGAATTGTTCAAGTACTCCTCGTCCATATTGAAGTGTAACAACAACAGTCCAAATTCTATCAAAGAAAGCAATGACCATTGAGCAAACGGTGAGTTATCAATACTTGAAAGACATTTTCTATTTAGTGAAACAAAGATTGTCAGGGAGTACATACAAAACATCTTTTAGAGCCAGCTGTATTCCTGATTTGGGATGGTTGAAGCATACTGCTTGCAAGTATCTTTTGTGCTATAGATACAATCCAGTTACGTTATTTTTCTCTGTTATATTTTCTCAAGGCTCCAGCTGCCAATAGCATATCCATGTGATGACCACATCATCTGCATCCTCTGACCTGTACTTACGTGCACTTGTGTGATTTAGTGTGCAATTTTCAATTAAAAAACCCCTGCTCCTTGCTCCTGTTACAATCCTAGCTTAGACAACTATTTCATTATTCTGCTTTTTAGATCTATTAGACAACAGGCTTACCAAAGCCAAGAGAGAAGGAGCTTCGTTCTGTCCCCTGTCTATGCAGAGGCAACAGGACTGTTTATCCAACTGCATTCAGCCAAACCTGTGCAGTCTCTCTAAAAGCAACGGGTGGCACAGACGTCACTGCAGGTCTAATTTGACCCTCAGAACCTTAAATACTGCTGATAATGTATAAGAAGAAAAAAAGCCAGCTGGAGCTAGAAGGAACGGCAATTAGAAAGAAACATCTTTGCACCAGCAAAATGAACACATTTGATGTGAGAAATCAGTGGGAGATAAACACTGAAGCCCCTGATGTTACACTGAGAGTCTTTTTTTTTTTTTTTTAAATGAGAGTCATGGTTTAAAGAAAAAAATATTAGACATTTTCTTTCATGGGAATAATGTAAATCTCAAACCACGAGGCTGAGGTAACCTGTGAACAGCCGTGTCCAACAGATAGAGATTGAATGGAAGAGCAGTGCCTGCAAGACAGAGGGAAGAGAATTGGTGAAAGATTTCCTTTTTCATCAGAATCGAGTTTGGCAAAATATTCTCATCCAATTCTGCTAAATCGTATGCCTGAATAAGTTATTCACCCAGGCCAGTAACATCTGTTCAGGAAAGGGGCCAACTCTAAAATGTGTTTTTTCATCCCACAAAACAAAGCGTAATCTAGGCTATAAATACACATGTTTTTACTATGCTGTATAAAGTCTCTCATGAAAAAAAAAAAGATCTTTAGTTTAGGACTTTTTTGTTTCTAGAGACATTACTCATATGATCCTGGATCCTTTACATAGTCAGGAGTCCCCACTGCTTTCAAAGGATACTTAGGACTGCAGAGCATTTCACTTGAGCAGAAAGTTTCTTGTACCTTCACAAATTCCGCACCTTTACATCCAGGGACATATTTTTCATGGCATGCCTAGGAACTGTTTTGTTTTTCTGCCATCATCACAGACAAAAATAATTCCAAATGCCCCATTGTCATGAGAAACTAGTGAAAAACTTTAAAATAATTCCAATGAAAATAAGACATTTTCCACTATGGATTTCGTTTGGGTTCTTGACCAGGTCAGTATATCTTAGTGAGACACTTTTGAGCAGACATACACACACACTTAAGACAAAGACGACTGTACCTCTAAAAAACCTTTTTAAGTGATAGATGACTGTCGGCTTTGCAAATGCTGAGCATGCAGTGGCTTGATAGCGCCAAATGAAAGCAATCTACAAGTGCAAGTCTGTTTCTTTTGGCAGAGGAAGGAACTGCGAATGGATTCATCATTTTTTTGTTAAGCATGAGTGTCAAATAAAAACACATTTAGGGCTCTATTCACTCAAGTTTCTGGATCTACACTGGCCAGCCATGGAGGATCTGTAGCTTGGAGCTGCAGTGCTCCATTCTGATTCATGCCTCCCAACCTTAGAAGAGAAGGACCCACAAAACCAAACTGGACATGGGTGGTCCATGGTCTTCCCTCAAAAGCACAGGACAGCCACCATAGTAGAGTAAAGCCACTAACCATCGTTTCCTTGTTTGTCCATCCTGAAGCTGACTGATGGCAATAGGCCTCGATGCAGAAGAGACACAGAAATGCCCATATCTTCTAAGAATAAATACACTAGAAAATTAATTGCAGTGAACACCAGAGAAGTGAAAGAACACTTCAGCAGAAGCTTTTCAAACAAGTAGGAAACAAACACTTCTTTAAAAATAAATAAATAAAAAGAGAAAAAGAAATACGAGATATTAAAAAGTTCTTTGACCTCTTAGAAAAAGGCTTCTTAGCCTTCTTAGGAGTCAGACAGTTAAGCATGTTTCCAGTTTCTGTGCACGTATCTAGAATGAGGTAAAAACACCGACACCAATAAACGGATCATGCTCTTTGGTGTCCTTCAGCCACTTAGAGGCAAAAAGTACCTTCATCTTTTGCTTTTTCAAAACATCTGAAGATAAATAAAGTGAAACTACGACATCTCATCTTTACTGTTTACTATTTGTAGGGCACTCACATGCTGTCTAATGTCCTTCAGATGAGTATTTTCTTTCTGATATGTTGGAGCTGGGGAGATGGGAATTTTCTGGTGGAAGGATGGAATAAAGGGAAAAGGTCTTACTGGAAATCACTACACCATTTATTAGCAAAATACTTCACTGTGCAGCCACAATAGTTCATGGCAGGGGCTAAAATTACAGCATTACACTGAAATATGTCATTAGGGTTGGCTTGTTGCTGTCATTTTTTTCTTTCAAGAAACAGACTGTCTACAGAACAATTTATAAGAAATTTCAGACACCCAAAATATTACTTTAACTCTACAAAATCATATTTTAGATGTCTTGTTTCACTGATAGTTTCAAGAAGGAATGCACAGAATGATCAAACCGCATATAGGTAGCGGCAATTATTGGTACATTTCAGATGAGCACAGCGTGAAGGATAAGTCTAAAGAAAGATTAAGACCCAAATACTAAGGGAGAAAAAAAAAATGAAAAGATGTAGCAAAAAGGCCTGAAAAGCAGGAAAGGACTGGCTGTCTGCAGGAAGCTTGTATTCTTATGTGAGGTGTGAGTGACCCAGTATAGGCTGGAATGTTATCTCTATGTGATCTACCGAATTTCTCTCTCGACTGTAGCAACTGAAGAAGAGTGAATTAAAGCCTTAAAGAGAAAAATCAATAAAGTGAAAAAAAAATAAGAAAAAAAGGAAAATATGGCAGAAGAAGAGCCCTTCATGGTCATTGTAAGCAACCCCAAATTTTCATACTTGCAAAGGAAATATGAAGAAATAAAATAAATAAAAAGCTCTTTTTTTTCCTGTTTTGATTGATATTTGCCAGTGAGTCTATATATTGCATCATAAGGGCTGACTTTTATTAGGTCACAGTAGGTTTTTCACAGATGCTTCTGGTCCCCAAGTAGATTTCTGGTTGTTTTTACTTCAGGTTCTCAAGTTTTACCCAAGCTTCAAGGTTGGGATAGACAATATTCAGCCCCAGCTTCTAGTCAAAATGTCAAAAGGATGAAATCTGGGCCCTTGCAGCCTCCTCAAACAATAAAGGTCAGTGAAAAGGTTTACTCCAGCCACCTTTTCCTGCATGCAGTTTTAGCTTTTATAGACAAGTTCTCTGTGCATCTGACAATCAACCCTCTAGAAAAACTTTGTAGGTTCCTTTGGTTTGTGCTGCACTGAACCCTGCTGCTCAGGCTCTTACTAAGCCCCTAAAGGGGGCATCTCTCTCCCACAGAAAAGGACTCTGTCCACCTGCTGCCTAGAGTCAACTGCCTATTTATTTCCTGTTTCCCTCTAGATTTGTCTTAACCTTTTCCCCACCAGCTGCATGAAATGCAATATATCTTCCATTACAACATGGAGCATCATTTTTCTGCAATCAGCATTTGTTTTCTGCTAGGTAGTCAAGGGTCTTTTCCGAAGTTGAGGTATATGAGGAAAACCTGCAAGGTCTGAAGTTCACCACGGAAGTTACTACCGCAATAATTAAAATAAATAGATGAGCTATCCCACATTACCAGCCTTCATCCTTCCTTGAGAGCCCAGATAAAGCAAACCTTTCTAAGACTGGTCAATTTTTAAGGTCCTCAGCTGAAAAAATGATGACGGTTGTACATTGTACACTGTTGCACCATGCATCAAAAGAATCACCTTCCTCTTCCATTTACCTGCCAAAATACTGCTGGAGACCAAGAACTCCTAACATATAAGGACAAATAACTTGAAAAAAGATGAGCATGTGCGAATGCTTTCAGAAATGGTTGCCAAAACAAAAGCAGTTTTTCTTAAATCCTAGAGAAAAGATTTTGAACTATACTTTCACAGTAAAGGATTAGTTAATATTGAAAAGAAAGGGATTCATAGAGAGAAAAAATATTATCTATGGACAGAGACATGATCTTCCAGTGGAGGTCAATATTCAAAACTGGCTGGCTGAATAGCGGGAAAAAAAAGTTTCTATAGAAATGAAATAAATGAAACGGAATCTGATTGTTGAGTCCCTCTCCCCCCACCCCACCCCACCCCAAAAAAAAAAAAAAAAAAACCTTTAATCAAACTGTTATTGAAGTTTCTAGAAAGTAATCACGAGTACTAGAGACTGGTCCTGATGTGGAATTCTAAGAAAATTCAAATATGAGTTACTCATAAGTGTAAGACCTAGAAATACCTCTGCTAGTCAGCATATAGAAGGGAAAAAAAATCTCAACAGCTTTAACCAAAATATTTTGTTTTAAAAAGAGCAAAAAAATTCACAATATTGTTCCTCAGCAACAATCTACCACCTACCACTATACATGTTCAAGAGGAATTTACTCAGAATATAAGCAGATTTACAATAAAGTCTATTGTGTGTCAATGGAAGAACTCCATTATATTCAATAACACCAGAAAAACACCACAGATCTACAAACCCCCGCTTATGCCTACAGACAATTACCTCATCACAGAGCCTCCATGCTGGGAATTACCTCCCTTCTATGCACTTTCCTTTCTTTTTAACAGAGGTGAGGTARCTTTTCACTTACTGCTCAAGGTCGTACATCAGGTAAGTGATTCTAGAACAGAATGTGACTCTCGGGGCCACTCTTTGATCCCTCAGTGCACGATAACAGAAATCCATCCTAACAGAAAAAGAAATGCATGAGCAAGATACAGAAAAGAGAAAGGTGATTTAAAAAAAAAAAGGAGGCACTGCCTTTTATGTGCTTTTTTTTTTTAAAAAACCAACTGCTTAAATACACAAATATTCCTGTTCAGATTTCAGCACTATGCAAAGCTCAGGGGTCAAAAGCAGGCTGAATATGAATCACAGCTCCATGCATTTTTATCAGATGTCAGCACTACCAGGTGCTGAAAAAAATGGGTGTTGTTTTCTTCCTTAATTCTTTCTTTTGGAGTCTATCGCACATCAATACGATAAACTGAGTCAGTTGTCATTCTAAATAATGAAAGAATGAAACACTTATTTGTAAGCCATAAATGGATGGATTATTTAATAGTCCTACTTGCGTTCATGTAAGATTTGGCTTAGAAACAGACAAATGTTCCTTCAGTGCAGCAAGAGCTGACGTATAACATATATCCCCACCGGTCATGGGTGAAGCCTGTATAATTTCCAAAATAGAAGTTAATGTATTTGAAGATCACTAGAAAAAAAATATACTGTGGGACATGACTGTTACTTGGATTTGGACTGAGGCACGGTCATTTTATTTGATTAGTTACTTTAGCTGTGTAAGCGGCAATTTTTTTCATCAACTCAATGATTTTACTGACCACCAGTCTCTGGAGAAGGTCTTCAAGCAAACTACACCAGCAGGTACATCATCAGGCTTCTTGGAGCTGTGTGAAGGCCAACAGGCTACTGAGGCACCAGAAACATAGAAGAAAAATCTTAATCATCCATTTTTGCCTCAAACACAGGTAACATTACTTTGCTGCGCAAAATAAAGTATTAATTAGGAACGGTCTCATGACTAGTTACCATAATTACATGCCTGATGGCTGATTGACTGGGTGACGGCATCTCACCCCAGGAGCATGTGTCACACAACCTAGCTGAAGGCTTTGTGGGGTTGCTGACAGCCCTTTTCTCCTTCCCTCAAACTCTCCTCTTACTCACTTGAGCAACAAGCCGCCCAAATTAAAACCAAGTCAAGTGGCATAAACAAAACACATCTGGTACAAAGACACCACATCCCCGGAGCGAGGGCTAGCAAAGGCAAGAAGCCTAAGTTATCCTTGGGAAAGGACAGCTTTGCCACATGTAGCATTCAAACAAGTTAGGCAGGTTTTAACGTGATTGCTTAATGTGTCATGACAACTTAACAGCAAAACAGTCTCCAGAGCAACTGCGACATTAGTGAGAGTGGAGGCTGCTGCCGGATCCTACGCCTGCAAGAGCTGTCGTGTGAAGAAACGCAGCGACTAACGATCCAGAGTCTAATGGTGATGCTCAGCTGGCAGCAGGCCATGAAGAAACGATAAGAAAACCTGCAAGATTTTTAACCCAGCTACATTTTCACCAGGTGAATGTTTTAGTTTTGTGCTGCAATATACATTATATATATATTACATCCACCGAGTATAAAGCAAGTAATATTTTAATAACTTTAGGTTGGAAATCAGAAGGTTTCTCTAGGCAGCACGGTTTTGGGACAGACTCTCCATGGTGTCACTTCCAGGACACTCAGGACAGCCTGGGTATTCCCAGATATTCCCCTGGGCTGATGGAGAGCACTCCATGACCCAGCAAGGAGACGAGATGCCAAGGCAAACCAGTTGCACAACAGAGAGCAAACATTGTCCCAAAAGTCCCAGCTCCACCCCAGGACATCAGAGCAGCTCCCCATTACTGGCAGGCAGCACACAAATTTCCACTGAGTCTTAGACAAGTATTTCACTGGAGCTAGAACTTCTCCATAAAGATTTTAGTTTTGGCAAATACTCCTGCCTCATTCAAACCATATCCTATCAAAATATTCCCTACCAACCAAGGATCTCTGAAACTCTGAAGAGATATTGGGACAAAGGAAAGAAAGAGAATGTGCCAGATGATGTGAGGTGATAAAACATGCGGAACTTCATGACATAAAAAAGCTGTAAGAGTGGGAGTACAGAAAGAAAGTCAAAGGAAAGACAGTTCAGACGCGAGAAGACAGGAGAGGTTCACTTGGGGAAAGCTTTTGCTGTCTAGTGTAATGGAAAGTTTTTTCCTCATTTCTTACACTGAACTTTGCTTCTTGAATGCTCTGTCCAGCAATTGAAAGCTGCAGTATAATAGCCACATACAACAGGAGCAGAAAGTCCCACTGGATTAGCTGAGGGAGATGCTGGTAGTAGCTCCTACAGTCATGCCCAAACCAAATCGCTTCTCTTAGAGGCTTCATTTAACTGGGAGTTAAAGAGCAGCAGCTCTGCACCACCTCAGCCCACATTCCCTGCCTCAGCTCAACTGTCCTCAGGGCCTCTTTCCAGGAAATCCCCCTTCCTAGATCCTCCCATTTGGACGGAAACAAAAAAACACCTTAAAGGAGAACAACGTATTCAAGCAGGATCTGCCAGAATTCAGTGATAGACTCCTTCTGTCTCTTAGTAGGAGAAATATTCCAGGAGAGAAAGAGCCAGCTAACAGAGATAAATGATTGGTGTCACATGCAGCCTGCTCAGTTGTCTCTTAAATGATGAACATGAACACAAGCACCGTGTGGTCCATTGGTCTGAGCCTGATACTGCCTTGCCTGGATGGAGAGCTTTGCTCGAGCAAAGCGAGGTGGACAGGGCCCTCTGTGCAGCCCAGGCACTCAACATGAGCGAAGCCCTCGGCCCCTAACCGGCGAGCTGCACCGAATTTGAATGCTCCACTGATGACTGAATTGGTTCAGAATACGACCGAACAGCAAGCTGAATACCCGGCGAGGTTTTGTGGGTAATTAGAGATTAATTACAATCCCATAGTTTGTATCATGGTTCGGGGTCAGCACGGGGTCAATGCACATGGCAAACTTAGAGAGCTGTGACTAGATGGATGACGCCAGCTTGGAGTGGCTCAGGAGAGTGAAGCGTATAGAAACGAGGAGCCAGCGAGGCTGGGCAGGGGACTTGCAGCCAGGGTGCTGGCGACAGCAGTGACACTGAGTTGTGGGGCCTCGAGGCACCGAGAAAACGTTAACAAGCGGCAGGGAGAATACAGCTGCACTAACTATCCAACTGCAACCCTGACTTCTCCAATTAACCTTTTCCAGGCTTTCTAAGATTTGGGAAATCTGGGGCACCGTCTTGTTGTCAAAGAAAGCTCTCAAAGAAAGAAAAGCGATGAGGAAAACTGCCAAAAAAAGAAAAAAAGAGAGAAAGAAAAAGAAAAGAAAGAAAAAAAGAAAAAAAAAAAAAAAGAAAAAAAGGAGAAGAAAAAAGATGCTCTTTCCATTTAATATGGCAATTAATTTTTTATCCAGAAAAATGTTTTGCCAGACTGCAGTGAGCTTTTTGGGAGACAGCGTTCATAGGAAGTGTGGAATATACACTTGCAGTACAAAGCCCATTTATCATTAAAACCCTTCCCCTCCCATTGCCAAGAACAATTTGTCATATTTTTATCAACAATCGAGATACACAAATAGCCTAAGACAGCTGAAAAGGCAAATTCATAACCCCCATATCCAAAATAGACAAGCGATAATGTAGTAAGTGGAAGATACAGAAGAGAAGCATTCGATGGAGAGAGCAATAAATTAATATAAAACTACTGAGTGGTCATTTTTGGCAGTTAATTATTTGCAGGAAGTTTTTCTGTTTTAAATAAACCACTAAAAAAAATCATTAAACTATAAAGCTAGCTTGTGGCATTCAGAGAAGAGCAAAGAGGAGACTGGTTCTTGCAAGGGACAGCTGGTATGCAGAGGATATACCCGTCCTCTTGTGTGTCCCCAGCCGTATCCGCAGGTGGCTCCTGCTGCTGCGCCTCGCTGAATGAGGATCTGTGTAAATTCCCAAACATATGAACTTCAGTTCCTCTCTGAACAACAAGGGAGTATTTTCCTTTCTGCCTGGATTTGATTTCCACAGGCATCTGTGAATTTGCCCAATTCCTGCCCAGCTCTAGGAAGTGGTTCCAATTATTCTTTATAATTTCAAGGAGAATGGTAGTAATATTTATGCTATCGTAATAATGCAAAAAAAAAAGTTCTTCAGTTGCTTTTTTTGGCACCCGTTCTTTGGACATAGAAGGTTTTGGTTCAGAAGGTTAAAATTCCTGTCTGTAGTGACAATAATGATGCCACTTGTTTCAGAATTTACCTCCACACATATTAAAGCTTTTAGTACAGAAGTGGGTGTCTAGAATTACCTCTGTTTGCAAATGAAAAAGAAAAGGAAAAAATGAAATGAATTTACCTGAGTCATGCAAGAGGTAGTAGGAGAGAGATGAGATCATTACCAGTCCTGTCTCCTAGACCACCAAACCAACAAGCCACATTGAAAAACATTATCTTTACCAAAATGCTCAGCATAATCTTAAGTACTTGAATGTGCTTTTCCCTCCTTGAATATCTAAATCAGAGAAATGAGCTTACATAGACCTCTGACACCTGACCCGAAATAGGTAGGAATGGCTATTCGTACCTAGGAATGGCTATTCGTACCTGGCTGTACGAAATGCTGTTGTACAATGAATGCAGGAAGAGGAGGAGAGACTAAAGAGTGGATCACTCATCCAGAGGTTTGGAAAATAATGAAGCTCTTAAAACAGATGTTGACTGGCTGTTAAGTAGCAGCATAGCAATAGAAATCTTGAAACTTAGCAGCTAAAAGACCAGAAGTGGTAGTAATAAATTGCCTGTTTAGTACTTTATCACTTCATTCTGAGTCAGATGTGACCTGAGCATCCAGAGGTGTTCTCACCTTTGAAGAACAAGTAATGTCATCTCCACACTATACACTGCAAAAATGCTATATAGTGTACACAAAGCACAGGAAAATAACTAGTATTCAATTTTCTTGACTAAACATACCAGACAGGGATGTCAGAAGAGCATCACAGTTACTCTGTTTTATTTACATGGCTTTCTCTTATGTTCTCCCCATTGATAGATGATACCTGCTTTCATCTCAGAGCTACTCAGCTGCACAGAGCCATTACAGTGCAAAATCAAAGAGCTATTCTTCCATTTTTATCACTCTAAAAATGAACACAAAGTATGCAAAGTGCTTCCTTTAAAAATGCCTATTTTCCAGTAATATATAAGTACACATACACATCTAAACACGCTACCCGTGGCTCCAGGAACCGGGGGATTTCCTGACACTAAGCACTACTGCTAAGTGCATTAGTACTTAACGCAGTGGGAGGGCCCGACCTGCCTGTGCCAAGGGATTAAACCAAATGACACATTTCTGCTTAGGTATGACAGAGCTGGGATGTGAGGGGTGATGGGTTGAAGGGACAGGTGGAGGGATACGATTCTTTCAGTACAGGCTCTTTCAGTACCTCAGAGCTTCATATTCAGCTGAGCTAAACTACATGTGAGGTGCTGAACTGCACGTCTGGGTGGCTCCGCACTCCAGAATTCAGTACACGTCGTCCTTCTGTATTTTGTTATCACATCATTGTGTTCAAAGCTCAAGCTAAACAGTGTCAGTGAGACAGTCAAACAAGCTGGGGCAGATGCAGACACAAATGGCCCATATAAGATGAATTCTATAGAGTTTCTAACAAGTCTTCAGTGGATGAAAGTAGAGACTGACCTGGTCTACAGGTTCCAATCTCCTAGTCTTGGAAAGGGCAGATACAATCCCAATCTTCATAACTTGACATTGTATCAAACTGCAAAATGTGACTTTATTGACTTATTAAAAAAAAAGAATTTTCCTATGAACTTCTTAACTCTGCAGGATACAAAGAAAATCTGACTTGCAACTCTCACCAAATTTAATAGGAAGTAATTATTGTCTATGAATAATGATCGCTTCACAAAAATATAATTTTGTTGCCTTCAACTTCCCTCTCAAGCAGGCAGTGACCTACTTTACCTATGCAGAAATCTGGCCTCGATTCATTCCTTGTCTCCTGGAGCCACCATGGGAAGGGTGCACTTTTGGCCTGCTCCTCAAGCACAGTGGGAGCCGAACACCATGGTGGATCTTAAACATATTCATGAGTTCTTTTGACTAATCCAGTTCCTTGATTTCAGGAATTAGGAGCTAATTCCTTCACATGAAGGAAAAAAAAAAAAAAAAAAAAAAAAAAAAAAAAAAAAAAGGCAATTCTTACAAGGGGTTGCCTTTATTCATACAAAAGTATCCTCAGGGGGCATGAAAGAATGAAGGCTGCAGAGCACTGGTGGAGGTCTGCCATCTCTTCCAGAACTCTGCAGTCTCTGCTCTTTTCATGTAGACCTCTTCTGGCAAAGAATTAAATAGAGAAAAGCTTGAGACTTGGGACAAAAAATTTATTCCCACTGAATCAAGTTGCAGAAGTCCATTAGATGCCAGAATTCCTTCCTTGATTTCTAAGCAAAATGGATAAATTCCTCAAGCAAACATTTATACTGCAGTAAGGCCTGATCATGAACTACCAAAAGCATGTTTTTTTTCTACTAAAGAGAAGGGAGACTCAGAACCACAGATCTGATGCAGTTCAAATACTTAAAGTGCATGTATAGAAGAATCTATGTAAAATCATAGATTTCACTGGTGCAGAACTCTTCAAAAGAGTTAGAGCTTCTGAACGGACACAGCCTTTTGCAAGAGCTGTCTGCTAATGTCTGTCCTAACTTCTCTGCATTTCTCTTCTATATATCAGTTTTGGAGCTGCAGTCATACCTGTGTTTAAAACATCACCCATAGCACCTAAATAAAACAGTCAACAAAGAACGTGACAAAATTGGCCAAATGGAATAATTCCAGCAAGTGCCATTCACTTCCCCAGACTGAAGCTTGCAGACTTGGAGCAGGCTCCTGTCAAGTCCAGCACCTCCTTTCAGGCACTGACCTGTGCTAGTGTTGTGTTCAGAGAGGAAAATCTGCACACAGAAAAAAAAGCCCTAAATCGGAGAAGACTGACTGTATAGCTAATGTGGTAAAGCAAAAGCCAAGGAAAAGATGCTTTTCTACTCCAAGATCCAGGGGTAAGCACAAGGAAAACTGCAAGGAATCAGAAAAGAGGTTTTGCTGGGAGCTAAAGACAACAGCTGCCATTACTGCTCTACTGAGCATCCTGCCATCTTTGGGTCCTGGCAATGAAAGTCTTGCACGAGAAGGGGACACCACAAACGGATCTCTAGGAACAGCTACATAGCCTCACATAAGGAGATTCTTTTCTACCTTGATAACTTGTGTGAGGGTAAATATCTCAACGGAGTCTCCTTAGATTACTCAGAAATCAAGATTTGCCTAGAACATTATGAGGGCTTATGAAGGTATTTAGGCTCTGTATAGTGCTCTGCTCCCTGAAAAGAGGTCTGGAAAAGTGTCTAGGAGTCCCTCAAGGCAGAACGTCACCTACTGAGATTCACAAAAGCTCTCCCAGGAGGAAACAGTGTCTAGGAGAGAATGGAGTTATCAGGCTCTAGGCTTACAGATACAACCCACTAAGCAGCCTCACTTGCTGCTGAGGAGTCATGGGAAAAAGCACTCCAAAAATGTTCAATAAGCCAGAATGGGATTTTTTTTTTAATATCCAATTTAAATTGAAATATTTTGCACTATGTATTTCCTCTAGCACGATTTGACATCTTTTGGAATTTCCTAGAAGATGGAAATTTCTTTAGGTCTTAATAAGTCAGATGTGCACGAAGCAAGACAAAGGCGGCACAGCTGAGGTTTGGACAATGTTGAGAACTCACCAAAAGGTATGGCCCAGTCCATTTTCCTGAAAGAAAAGAGCTCTTTTCACTATTGACCTCAATTAAATTCCCTAGTAGCAGCCTCCTTCACAATGAAAAGTTGGTTCACTTATGAAATACAAACTTTAAGGGGAGCACATCTGTACATGTCTGAGCCCTGTACATGTCCCTTGCTCCAGTCTTAATCTGTTTCAAATTTCTGCTCCCGTGCAAATCCAACCAGTCTGTTTCATGTATACATGATCACATTGATATATTATTAAAACAAGTTAATCACTACAGTGGAAAGAAGTAATATAAAATAATTAATAAGTAATTTGAAAGTAAGGAGCATATCCGTATTTTACTATCCCTTATTCAGCTACAACTAATATACTTTATTAGTCATTAGTGTTGACCAGCAGTGGCTAACCACTGTGTTACTTGAGACTTCCCAGACCATATTTCAGAAATCTAAGAAAGACAACTCATGTTTCATGGAAGTAATTAGACAGGCCCAGTGGCTAATTATCTGGGAACATTACAAGGATGATTGATTGTCGCTTACTTATTATGAAACAGAGTATATTTTTTTCCAGAAATATAACTTGATGGCGCATTTATGCAAAAATTCAGCTCCTGCATTAAAAGAGCTGAAAGAAAATATTGATCTGCAAAGTAGTTCTGAGCAAACGGAAGCCCTGATCTGAGTCTCCTGAACGTGAGTAGCTACATTTGTGATCCATCATGATGATCTTATCATTTAAATGTCCTCACATCCCCATAGCATCCCTCTCCTTGCTCACTGGCAATCTTACCACTAATTTTGATGGGGATAGAATTTTAATGCATTTTTTTTCTTTCATAGTGATGCTAAAAACAAAAGATAAGGCTCTCGGGAGTCTTCCAAGAAAAGCAGAAGAGGAGAAAACTGATGAATTTTCCATCCTCCAGAGGTGAATTCATGTCTGACTGAAGGCCCTTTGGCATCAAGGAAGAATAATGTCTTCCAGCACATGATCTCAGTATGTAGAGCCAAATTTAGGCTTAAACTAAAATTTGTTTGAATCTAATTTGGAATTTCAAACATTTCCCTGTATAACTCCTCCTGAAGCTATTTTCAGCCAAGAGTCTAACAAAAATTTAAAGACATGGAGGTTTTGTTTGGCCGTCCATACAACAGTCACTCACTTTCCTTTATGTGGTATATTTTTATCACAAAGTTCTTGAGTCTGAAACTCATTTTAGTTTTTCAGATTCAAACCAATTCCCCATGGAAAATTTTCTACTAATTTTAATGCAACTTGGTTAGAAGCACTGGAGAACAGCTTGTTGTCTGCTATTAGTTTCTACTTAATTTTGCAAGTGGCATACTAGCACAGATAAAAATTTCAAACCAAATCACTCTTCCATCTGTTTCTCTCTTTTATAGGCATACAAATATAAGTTACTTACTTTAATTTTTTTGATTGACATTTTCTGCATGTGAGAAAGACATACAGTACCTGTTTACCAATTGAGACCAATGACCAATTAAGAAAATAAAGATCATGATCTCTAAAAGAATTTCTGCTCCAGTAAGATTAATATTTCAAACACTATTTATGATTATTTTTGCCTGATGGAAGTATATAGTGAAATTAATTTGCAGGCAAAGATTACTATGGTCTCCAGCCTTAATTCAAGTTGATGCTGACTTCTCTAGGCAAATCTCATATTCTTGTTATTGGGAATTTGACCGAATAAAGACAAGGTCAGCACTTCAAGCACTGTCAAGTACTATTTTTTCCTTATCATTTTATATCTGTGTATAAACAGCCTACATCATTAAAAGATGAAAAAAAATTTATGAACATTCGAATCGCTAGAAATATACTGCTATATGTCATACACAATTTTGTGTTTATAGACAAGTTTCTGCATTAATGGAAACCTTTATGCAAATCAATGAAAAGAAAGATTTTTTGTTTAACCTGCCATTTCTCAACAAGCCTAGAGGGAATTCAGATGTCTCTCAATAACCAGTAGTATCGATGAGTGAAATATTCCCACTCTCATAGCTGGGATAGTGTGCTGACAGAGTAATATAGGGAAGGAAAAGAGAGATCTATACACCCAGGTGGGCACTGCTTTGACTTTTGTCCAAATCTGTCCCCAAACTTTTCATATTCACATGAAAAAACACGCTGCTTCTATCTCTAGGATGAGCTAAAAATCAGCGATTTCAATTTTATGATAGTAAGAAGCATTTAGTTTGCAGTCCACACAGGGAAAGTTTTACACATGCAGCTTCTGTATACTTGATCAAACAAGATATCATCAATAAACAACAAAGAAGAGAGATAAACAAACAGAAAAGCAACAATCTTACTATCTAATCAATATTTTTCTAAATAGAGTAAATTATTTCAAGCTTGCAAAATTTACCCAGGCTAAATTGCCAGAAGTTTCCTAGGTGGTCAAATAAATCACACCAAAATAAATCTTAAATCTTCAACCTTTCATAATTGTCATGTCAGTACAAGTATAAAATCTACTTACGTGCTGGCAAATGTTCATGACAGTTTTGTAAGGCTGAATGATTCACTTGCACTCTGGTATTCATATACCATAGATAGGCTTCATAAAACCTTCAATGATTATAGTTAATAAAAGTGAGCTCTAGTGACAGACAGCAAAATACAATGAGGGTGCAATTAGAGACTATGTATCGAGTGAGTAATGAATATGAAGCTAATTAAAATTCTACTACAACCCACAAAAAATGGTTGCTGAAGTGTGATTCAGCCCTCCTAATCAGTCTTTAAAATATTATACACTGTATGTATAAATAAATCGTTAGGTGGTGCATATTTCATTATGCACATCATATAATGGGATTCCTTTCAGTCTCTCCAAAATCGTTTATATTTTTCTCTTTCTTTCCAAGAGCCAATAATATTTTTTCAGGAAGGATAGAAAAATACGATTATAAAAATCCATTTCAGAATATTTGCTAAGCATTTCTGCATCTTCTTATGCAGGTCACTGAGGTTGGCCAAAAGGGAAAAAAAAAAACCCTGTGATTGGCCAAATAATTTACAGCCAACAGTTGATGTGGTGACTTGTGCTTCACTTTCTCTTGGCAAATTTTGTTAATTATTAATCCTACAGGTTACACCAGGTAATTCTGAAAAAAATCAGAGAAAGGCATGAAAAGGTGGAAGTGAGGGTACTTCCACGTGCAGCCGCTTTTTTGAGAAACATCCTTTGTGAATTTGGAAGCATTGCATTTGCTCCACTCCTGATGTACAATTTGTCAGATATCTCACACACCGGTGCTGAAAGTGCGTATCATGAAAGGATGAGAAATACAAGGACAGTTTTTACCTTCTTCATGCCAATGTACTAAGATGCTTAATAGGACTCAGAAAAGTGCACAGAAGATGCACACTTCTTACATACTCGTTCACAAACTGTTTTACTTAATGCTCTCCTAGCAGCCACATCATGAAGGCTAAATGCAACTGTTTGAAGCTTCAGATGTGCACCATCCTAAACTCCAGACTTTCTATTTTTTCATGTAATTTCACAACTCACAGTCTCAGTCCAAATATTAACAGCATGTGTGTGAGAAAAGGAAAGATTAAAGGACTGCCTAGAAGTTAAGATAGAAAAGTGTGGTGTCAGAAACAACTCTAAAAAGTAGGTTGAAGAAAAAAACAAGACCCATGAACACTGTAGAAACTGTGAACAACTTTGTGGACATTTATTTAATCCTGGGGCTCATGGAGCTTCAGCATCAGAAACAAGAGGCACAAATGTTATGGGATGAAGCAGAACAATTTGCAAAGCCAAGTGTCATGAACTCAGGTGGATTAAGGATTGCATGCAAGGATTGCAGGCCAGTCCTCACTTCAGTAGAAGCACTAACCAAAGTCCCATTTGACTCCAAAGAACAGATCCTGGGCTTAGGCATTTCAATAAGGCAGCAAGACTACCTCAGCTCAAATCTCAGAGCATGGCCTGAATAGCCTTGCCTTCACTTGGTCTCTGCCTTTGGCTTCCTATCCCAAGGTATAATGTCAAAATGGTGAAATTCTGGTCTGCCTGAGGTCAAAAGAAACCCTAAAGCCCTGAGCCACCATTGCCCTGTTGGCTCCTGAGGCTTCCTGAGTTGTCTCCTCATGAACTTAACACCTTGGAGTCACAAGCAAATATTATGGTTCTCTCAAAGTGAATGTCGCCTCTGCAAAGGTGCTGACAGACCAAATTCCAAGGCCAAAGATGCCAAGAAGGTGGTAAAGTGGCTATCAACAGTTTTGTTTCCTTTTCCCTGTCTCTTCTCAGAAATGAGTGAGGAATAAAACCAAATGCTTTCTTTTTCTGGGTTTGTTTCTTTTTTATACTTCAGTACTTCAGTATTTGGTGAGAAAAAGCTAAGTAGAGAAGTTTCATTTCATAAACAAGATGTTTTTACTTTTGCCAAACCTACAAGAATTGCATTCCTTGGCCACAGTCCTTCACTTCCCTCTGAATTTACCATCTCATAATAAAATTAAATTTGCCAAGAACTATTTGGTGAAAACCAAACACTTGAATTTCTACTCACCTTGCTAGTTGCCCTGCCCTTTGCCAATAACAAAAGGTTTTAAGATAGAAACTGGACTATTTAACCTTCATTAATCATTCATACTGTTCAAACACATCATCCAGTAACTGAAGAGGGGTTAATGGTAGCTAAGCTTGAGGCTGTTGTCAAAAGTAGGTTTAACTTTCTATGAACTCACTGGACACAAAGAATGCAGCCTGCTCACTATTCTGAATGTCACCAGCTCGCAGCAAACTGATGACTACTAATGGTAATTAAATACCTCTGCAGCTATTTGTACCAATAACAAAGAGTTACTGTCAGAACTTGAATGAGGTCCATCTGCCCATTTTTAAAGAATGTTAGCATTCTCCAAGTGATAAAGCAGATGGTAACCCAAAAAGTGGAGACAAAATCAAAGTTCTGTATTACAGTCCCTCTCTGGATTTATTCTGGACTCTCTAATAATTCCTCCTCAGAGACAAAAGCTTTAGAACAATGCTACCATACCTATCTCATTTCACATCATTTTTTCCCCAGTATTTCCTTTTTTTTCCATAGATTGCCACACATTTGTACATCTTTATGTCCTCAAGAGCTTTTAGGGGAGGCTGCTTCTGGCATTGCTCTGTCCATCTGCAGTTTGTCACGGAGAACTGTAACAGTTCCTACAGTCCCTGCATGGCAAGCAGAGTTTTGATGGGGTTGGACCATTTGCCACTGGGAAATAAAACATCTGGTTGACCAAGTACCTTGCTCAATCAAGAACTGATGAAATGACTTAAATTCATCTTAAATAAATGTCTGCATTTGTATCTACTGCTGCTTTTAAATTATGTGCCTAAATGATGGCTGAAGATACCACAAAGTTCTACACTACAGCATAGTGTTCAAAGAGGAAAAGTAGTAGTACCCATGTGCAGAATTCCCTCTTTATCTACATGTCCCTGTACAGATGGGTGCTTCATGCCAGCAAAGTGTACCAGATCACACATCTGAACTGCTGGCATACATGACCAGCAGTTCTATCAGCCTATTTTGACCACTAGGATTATATTAGTTTTGTTAAATTGCTGCTACAAGCAAATGCTCAAACTAAGTATCAGGTTGATAGTGATTAGGAACAATGACAGAATAGCATCATTTATTTTTACCCCTGCAGGAAAAGTAAAGTTCAATTTACAGTCAGATTGGAAATGCCATGGTCATACAGTGCAAATTCTTTGTTTGTAAATTTGTTCAAAGGGGTTTGCAGGAGAAACTCTGATCTATATTCTGCCAAATCTGATACTGTAGGTCCACTTCACTGCAGTGGCCTGGCAGAAATCTTGTAGCTAACTTTAAACTGACTTACAATGGTCCATCCATAAAAGCTGTGCAATTTTAATTAAACCAATTTAAAGACAACTGAAGCTTTTTCCATGTTTTGACACCTAGATGTCCACCTGGGGATAGGAAAAGGGGTGCTCAAGATGGGCAGCAGATAGACCACTGACTTCATAGACCACCCATTTTACGGAGCACTTTGTTGTTTTTTGTGAAGACATCTGTGTTTGACTATTTATCCGGCTGCTGAACATTTTTAATAGTGATATAGAAATATAAAGCTGCTGAGGTTTTGGGCTATTTTGATGAAGTAACTGCTCATCCATACAGTTACCCAGAGAGCCTCTGGGAGCAAAGGGGCTGTGACACAGCTAGGCTGCACTGACCTTCGCAGCCTGACTTTGCAGGTCCTTCCTCAAACATTTTCAAGAGAGAGTCCCCGGCCAGCTTGCTGTGGCAAACGTGCTGTGCCAGACACACTGGAGCAGACCCCCAGCATCCGCGGACTTCAGAGCCCTCACTGCACACTGGGACTACCCAGGATTTCAGAGTCATAAGCTGGTGAGAACTCAGACCCTGCTGCTTCAAAAAGACCTCCAGCACTAGGACTAAAGGAGAATCGCACTTCACACACACTGACTTTCCACCAGGGAAGAGCAAAATAATTTTAGTTAACTGAACTTTTTGAACATCACCAAAGGTTCATTTCAAGATCACACTGAGCTCCCTGTGAAGATCTGGGCAGCTTCATATCCTAGTCGGCAGTATTGCAGCACGTCATTACTAAGCAGATAACGATCCGAAGGGAGGAGCAGAGCCCTCTCCTATGCTGATACCTCCAAAAGAGGTTGTGACATCAAGTCATACACAAGCTTCACATGCCCTGCCTGTCTGCTACTGCAATTAAGTGCTCATTATATATATATATATGTATATATATATATATATATATGCTTATTAAGTCAGTAGTGACTCTGAAGAGAAAGACATCGCCTTGTGAGCCCCCCAGAATACTCTAAGCATCTCACAGCTTTCACTGGGGTGGCCTGAGGGAAAGAGGCACTAAGGACAATTCTTGCCTACACAAATTTCAAGTGTAACAGAGAAACTGCAGCTCTGCAGGCTTCAGAGGCCTCATCTCCCCCCATCTCTACAATCTCCCCCCATCTCTACAATCTCCCCCCATCTCTACAATCTCCCCCCATCTCTACAATCTCCCCCCATCTCTACAATCTCCCCCCATGAGGAGGGAGGGGAAAACAAAAAATTACTCCCAAACCCATAGCTTCAGAGTTACTCTAGCTCCTTTTCCTTGGGGAACCAAACATATCACATTTTCATACCGATTTCCTCAATTAATGACCAACTCAAAGGTGCGGGCGCCTGTGAAGTTGTAACAAAGACGCGCTGCAACCAGACTGAGGTGGCAAAAGGAAGCTGCAGTTCTGCTTCTCTAGTGAATGATTTCTCTCAGTGATTAGATTGATTAATTTGCTGATAAGCACTTGTTTCATTAGGAACAAACTGTTGATTCTTCTGTGGGATCTGTATTCACAATGTTCTTGAACGGCTTTTAAGGCTCATTTGCTAAGCTGTCAGGCTCAATGCAAATAAACATTGGGTTTGATACTCTTTTTGCTGGGAGATATTTGCAAATTATGTTGCTAATCTCGCCTTGAAGGAGAGAAGCATTTGTTTTCTGTTTAAGAAAAGTGAACTTGTTAGATGACATGATTTGCCAAGTGCAAGTGCACAGTACTTTTCTCTCTGGCATTCCAAATAAAACTTCTTCCTCTAAGCACATTGGAGACTGAACTATGGAAAATATAGTTATTCTGACCTTTTGAAGGAACTGGGTGCTTGGAAGCACCTCCACTTTTCCCAGCTACTTTACCTGGTTTGCTCTTTCCAAAAATCTTTACTTTTCTAATACTCTGAGACCAGCAGTGTAGCAAAAATGGTCTCTCAAGCCAATTTCACACCTAAGCTTCTAAACGTGTAATAGAGTATTTCATGTATCTCTTCCCAAAAAAAGACAAGTATTTAAAAAACATCCTTTGAAAGACTTGCAAAATAGCTCTGTTTTCTTTAAAAAAATATAAATGCACTTCTGGTACATTTATCTTACTGAGTTGCTTATTGAGTTCTAACATTAAATTAACACAACAAAGCCTTTCAAAATTACAGTTGCAAGGTTATACATTGCAAACAGCCTCCTGATACCAAATGTCAAGCAACGAGCAGTAACAAGAGAGAACAAATAGGGAAGAAAACGGACGCAGGAGCAGGACAGGAAACCTAACTCGAAAAACAAACAGACAAGGAAAAACAGCAAAGAATTAAACAAAGCGAACGCGTGGCTGCCCTACCCAGCTTTGGAGGGTTCACCAGGTGCCCACGCACCCGAGGGCTGGATTAGGCTCAGAGCTGTCACGCATCTCCTCTTCCAAGCATCGCTGTAGCTGCACCTTGGCTTTCCCAGTTTATTTTGTATCCTCATGACTTTGTCTACAGGCTCAAGAACACCTTACTACAGAAGCATAAATTCAGGCAAAGTTAAGGTAGATGAAAAAGCCTCTGAGGTGATCAAGGGAGTCCTGCAATAAAAGAAAATACAGGTCTAAAATACTTAGTCTGGACATCGTAGGCACCCAGTACAAGCGGTAAGCCAAGGTTGCACAAAAACTGGCAGAGAACCGGACGCTCTCCACCGCAGGGACTAACAGCTCTGCTTCAGCTAATGGATCTTTCTTCTTCTTCAAGATATCTACCTGCTCTGCAGTCACATGTGATGGCAAGTGCTAGAACAACCCACAAAAAGAGGGATCCAGACCCTTAATATTTTCTGCAAAGCAAGTTATCCTCAAAGCGGCAGGAAAAAAGATGTCATGCATTAGGCCTATCTTAAAGCTGTCTAACATAAAATAGATGATAAAAGAGGGTGGCATTTACATATACGCTTCAAGAGGACAGGGAATTACTGTTCCTTCATAGGAAGACGGTCTCCAGGCAATTTCTCAGGCACTATGTGTGTGAATGCTATTCAGGGCTTTGTGTTTAATCTAACACCAAGAAAGTGTTAGTCAAGGTACCGCCATGTCCTGAGCTTTGAAGGGATCCTTGAATCCAGTTATGTCTCTTGTTGGTTAATGAAGGCTTTGAGAAATTGGTCAGTACAAAAACAAACAAACAAACAAACAAACAAAAACACTCATTCATGGAATGGAAACCTTCCCCCTTTAGCTGAAAAGCTCTGCACAAGTGAAAGGTAGTTTCATGTTTGACACTGTTCAGCTAAATATGGCAATGACTGAAGTTTTCTCCACTTTGCAGAGCCTCATATTTAGATTCTCTCTCTTTAGTGCTAAAAATAACAAAGGGAGTATTTGGAAGAAATCAGAATAGATGAGCTGATGCATTATTGATAGAAGTTTCAAACAGCCTGCCACTCTGTTTTGTAACGTTCTTGAATCTCAATTTTTAATGAAGCAACCTATGAAAATCTGATGGGGTGAAAACCATGACCTCTCGATGATACTGTACAAGAGCCCCAGCACATAGCTGAGCTGCCCTCTTTCACATCACATCTGAGGTTTACCTCAGCTTGACCCTACAGTTTGCAGGCAAAACAGACAATACCCTGACTCAGACAGGAAAGGTGGAATTAGAGAGATGCACAGCTCTGAAAGAGGACTAAACAAACCAGCTTTTTCCTCTATTGTGTGGAGTTGCCATCATGCGCATACTAATACCCCATCCTATTAGAAACACACCTCCAATTCATTGGAAACATAAAACATTATTTGCACAGAGAAATCCATGGGAATCATACCACTGAGGGCATCAAAGGCAGAAAAATGTGACAAGCAGGTACAGTGCCCAAAAAAGAGGGGCAAAACCAGGCTGGAACACTTGGTATCTCAATGATGCAAGAATGGACAATTTTATGCAACTGGTTGTTGTTCAGAGTTGAGTCTCTGTCTAAAGTAACTATCCCACTGTCATTCTGGCTGGCATCCCTTATGCTCTTTGACTGTGATGACACTCACAAACTTCAGTCAGAGTTCTATCTTCATTTTACCAACTCCAGAATGAAAGCACATATAATCTTGTACATTCAGTTGCCTTCTAAACTGATAAAGAACCAATATATGCTTCTTTCATACTAAAAATATTAAAGGTTCCACTGTGAAACTTTGCTGCTATGTACACATAACAGCATTCATTGGTTTTCTGTGAAGTAATATTGGTGATAACAACATGAAATTCTTGGTGATATATTTAAGAGTTCACTACTCAGAATAAGGAAATGATTAATGCAAAATACTTTCAAAAAAAAATAATTGTAAGATGTCTTAACTTATCAGGAAGACAAGTAGAGATGATTTAGCAACATAGTATGTAAAAAAAAGAGAAGTTTAACAACGCACTTTGCAAATAACATTGTCACAAATGCAATACTTGATATATAGTAAAAGCCAAATTCCTTTCCATTATTCCTTAAAACAAAGGCAACGGAGTCACATATGGAGATTCCAAGAGGAAAATGGACATTTAGGTGTCTTTACCTGACCACATGACTGTCCTTCAGAGAATGGGACTGATGTCTAAAACAGATCAGAATTGCTGATCTGTTTTAAAACTAACCGCACAGTACTTGATTTTTTTTTTTTTTTGATTTTTTTAACCCATATTATTGCATTTCTGCATGAAGTGATATGCTTGTATGCTGTGACATTCTTTAAAGCAAAATTCTAAAAAAAATCACTGTCATTCACTGGCAATTCATAAGCGAATTTATTAAGGTACAATGACAACACACTATAACCCACCCAGCTTATAATTCACTAGTGTGAAAGGTATTCCTAACATACTACTCAAAGAGCATCAGTTGTTATCAGTAATCACTTCACAACAGAGGATAATCACTTTCACAGTAGAAGAACAAGGAAAAGGGGAATAGATAGAAAGAAAAGAAGTGGAACAATAGTTGTCACTGGAGAAAAAATAAGAAAGAAAATGTCAAAATTAGAGCCTTTATCTCCACCGAGTTATACTGCTCTAAATCCAGCAAGAGCAGAGGGACTTTTGCTAAGTGTTGTGTTCAGAAATCACCTGGCTCTCCAAAATGACCTACATTCAAAGTCATGCTTAATCACAAGACCCCTCTTCTTGCCAGACTTCTAAACTGAATTCCAGCTGGAAACCTTTTCTTCCTCCAATTTATTTTAAGCACTACACGTTTGTCTCTTCAGTTGGGATTCTCAGACTTCTCTTCCCAAAACATTAAGCACCAAACTAAAACTCCTGTTTTGCCATCTAGAAGAATAGCAGAATGACCTTGTTATTAGAAGTGCTGGAGCAGGTTTCAGAAAATCCAGGTTTAATCTTTCTCTTTAAAACAGGTTCCTCATTTGGCTTCTGACAAATCACTCCTCAGATATCTTTGCACTTTGATTTCTTACCATAAAATGGAGATAAAACTCCATTTTATATATAAATATTGTGTGATCCCTGTGGACATGCCATCAAGATCTGCACAATCACTGACTGCCCTTTGCGAAGAATATTGCAGGGACAAGGTCGGGCTGTAATGATGACTTGGATTCCCTTCCCAGAAATTGCCCTTCAGACCTTCCTAGAAGGATGAGGGCTGCTACAGAAAGCATTTTTCTACTAAGGCAAAGAGAAAGCCTCTAGAAACTGGGAGCTGGAACAAGCCAGAGCAAGCAGAGCTAGACATGCCACACGCACAGCGATGTACATACATCCGCTGCTCGGTGGTAACACCAGCGTTACTCCAATTAACCATGATTGCACCACGCTACGGCTGTTGTGTTTTCATTAAGGGATCCCACCATTTGATACGCTACATTAGCGTCAAAATGTACGAGTGCCACATTAGCCAAGGTGGCCTCAAGTCTGAAATAAACCTTGCCAGAAATAGCCCCAAGGGGGAAATCCATATGGCCTACAAACCAGCCCCAAGCCTCCCAGGCTTCTCCTGAGCCCCTTTGAGGACTATTTTGGGTTGCATAGACAACTGAACACCAGCAAAGGCCGCAGGGTGAACACTGCAGCTCCAGCAGGCTCAGGTTTGGGGTTTCTTCCCCCTCCTCTACTGCTTTTAGAGGGTTAACTTCCCCCTAATCAGATATTGGGACAATGTGGAGCTTCAAGGCCGGCAGGCTGCCTGGCCGCCTGAAGCGAGAGAGTTAAGCGTGATGCCCCCGATAATTTGTGTGTTTCTCATGCAGTTCTGTTTACCTCGGAGAATAGCTCAGATTCACGGGGTGGCTCATCTGTTTGTTTCCCAGGAGTGTCCTCCTCCTCAGGTACAAGCGACTTGTTGTTTCCCCAGCCCGTCTGCCTCCTTGGTGACGGATAGATGAGAACGGTTCCCTGTGCCCTGGGACTCTAACGTGATCTGGGTCGCGCTGGTGGCAGGAGGGGGTGGCGGCTGGTGGGGAGAGGAGCGCAGGGAAGGGGCAGTTCGTGCCATGAGAACCGAAATCCCTTTGTGGGAGAGCGTGTGCGCGCGCGCTCCCCGCCGCGCCGCTGTTTCTCCAGCCACCGGCCAGGGGGGACAACGATGCGGCACCGAGGCCAGCACAAGACAGAGATCTAAAAATAGATCTCCAAACAGGCTACAAAAAAAAAAAAAAAAATCAAGGGAGAAATGTTTAGAGAAAGCATTAGCCGATTGCCTTTCGCACGGTGTTTCTGCACAGGGAAGAGCCACCTTGCTGCTCCATGCGCCTCAAGCCGCTCGAGCGCAGCCAAGGCCCAACGCTCCCCTCACCAACACAGCAACCAGGAGCCAAACTATTCCTTTTAGTCGAGATATTTGTATTTACAATTACGTAACATCTTATCCAACTCACAAGCTGTGGGTTTGCCAGATGTCATATTTATAAAACATATTAACAGCATGAGCCCAAGTTCCCTTTTGCATTTTCTTCAGATATTAGTCTTTATATCAGTCCTAACTGGCAGTTACACTTCAGCAGGAACGATATGATCATTTTTTCTTTTGATTCGCCTAATTTTCAGATGCCCCGAGCTCCATTCAAATTTGACTCCATGCACAGAGGAGCCAAGTTTCACCAGGACTGGAACTGAAATCATACGTTTCTGCGAACATCACAGTTTCTACAGAAAACCTTAAAGTGACCCCATTTCTGTCAAATCTAGCTACAGATTCATCCAAAAAAAAAAAAAAAAAGTTTACAGACTCCTTAACAAACCTGAGTCAAAGCTCAGTCTTGCCTTTTAATGACGTCCACACGAGTCGCGTTCCTGACAGCAGAGGCAGCGGGATTGGAATCCCAGTTAATTAACCTCCACATTTTGCATTGTGTGGGGGAAACGTTTCACACAATTCCTCTTGACTAAATCAGCTGCCTCTGTTAATAGGAACAGGCCTGAGAACATGCTCCAGTGGCAGTTTTGGTGGCATTTTTTGGCTTCTCTAAATCACCTGGTTCAATTAGCAAGAACAGGCCCGGGGAGCAGCTCCTGTTGGATTTTTGGTGGCATCTCTGGCTCATCAATATTCTCTTTGTGACAGGAAGGAAAATCCTGTTGATTCATTTTCATCCTTCTCTCTCAATTTGAAAATAGAATCTATGATTTGCCATCATTTCCACTTAGATAGAAATATGTTGTGAAAGGTAATTTTATTGCTGAGAAATAATCTTCCTAATGTCAGCCATTATTTCACTCTCAGTGTGACAACTAGGGTAAGTGTTGGAAATCACTGTATGTTTCAGCTAAAGTATCTTGACAACACAAACGAAGAAGAAAAAGGTAGTCTTTTTGTTAATGAAAACTGCACTGTTATTTTGGTCTATAATGGAGAGATTCATGTAAATGATTGCCTGTCGTCTATACTAAAGAAAAATAGAAAAAAAAAGAAAAAACAGCAAGCAGGAAAAGCGTTTTTCTTGCTTCATCCTTGAGTTTGCTGTTATCGTTTTTACCATAATCAGCCCTTTCACAACATTTTGCCTCCCATACTCGCAAGCTACCTTAGGAGAATAAATCAACATCCACCCCAATGCCAGGGCTGATAGCATACCAAAAAAAAGAAACAATTGAAATATTAACAATCAACTATTTAAAGTCAATATTTACTCTATTTATAGATCTACAGGCATTTTGCATGTAATAGCACGTACTAAAACCATTCCAGCCCATGCTTCTCTCTATCATTAGCAGGACCAACCTGAATGTCAGCTCAGATGGGAGACCTCCTCCTCTGGGCATGGAGGGACAGATGGTGTCTCCCTACTGCTATTATCTCTCAGGGCTCTCCTAGTTTGGCACAATTCTCCCCTTCCGTGCACCTGCAGACAAAAGAGCTGTCCTACCACATTTGTTGTTGAAAATTCACTTTTAAAGAGAGGGAGAAAGAAACATATTAATAAAGATGCAGCCTTTGATGGCTTTCTGCCCAACTTGAAAAGCTGGATAAGGAAAAGCGCATCCTCAAGCAAACGAGTACATTTTTGCTAACTCACTAAACGAATCTTCAGTCAAGTTTTCAAGAGCCCAAGCAGCAAAGGGACTGTGGGAATACTGAAGCCACCAGCGGACCAACAGCAGGTAAAACAGAAGCCTGTAGCATCTTCAATAAAGCTTTCTATGTTAGAGCTCTGCCTGCTTTCTGTGCTATTTACTTCTCTCAGTAATTTATCCATCTCTTAAAATTTTAGGTCGTCAGAGCTGCCCTTTGTGATCATATTACGATCATATTTTAAGACTGCACTCAACAGGCAAATTTTTTCAGCTTGATTTTTCAGCTATCCAGAAACTTTGGATAGTGCTCCAACAAATGCAGTGTGCTTTTTTTTTTTTTTTTTTTTTTTTTTTTTTTTAATTTGGTTCTGAAAGTAAGTTGCCCCTTCTCATGCAAGCAGCTCCAGTAAAGATGGACTGAGTACATAATTTGCGAATTTGTGTGAAAACTCTTGTCAGGCATTATTTTCACTGCCTAATGAGAGGGAAAAAAAATCAAGAACACTTTGAGAAATTTAAGAACTTGAACAGTCAAGTGCCCTGTTCCACTTTCTGTCCACCGTTTTGCTGATGGGTCAGTGTGAGATACCAGGCAGGCTAACCAAGAGATGGAGAGAAACTCCATCTCTTTACGCACTGATTCTTTCAAGTTGTTTCTATAGGGTCTTCTTTTTCATATTCAAAACAAAAGCAAAATACGTTGGGTAACGATATTGAAGTACTTCCCCACCTTAGACTACTCCAAGAGGGAGAAGGTCCCCTATGTCCTATTGAGACAACTTCCCCTTCTTCTGATATTTTACTAAAGTAGTGTTAGGTGACCAGTAGACATCCTGTTACCATTCACCAGCTGTAGTCTTTACTTGTCAGATATCTGCATCAAATTCATGTTTCTATGTTAATTTTAACAGCAGAGAAAACCCTTTTCTCCCAGCACCACCTTTCTCCATGAGGGGCCATGAAAAGCATGGTAGGACCAAATACTTCTTGCAAATGAATAAACATTGAGAAGTCTTTTGCAAGCTACCAGAGCTTGCTGGTGTCCAGAAGACTTCCTGAAGTTTAAATCTGCCCAAGCACGTACGTGGCTCCTGAGCTTGGGAGCAGCCTGACAAAGACAAGCAACTTCCCACAGAAATAAGGAGCTGTAACACAGACAGGCAAAGAGCCATGGTTTGCCTCAGGCAATTCTCCAGCGTCAACAGGCTGCATGTGTAGGGACACGTACCTAAACCCAGGGAGCCTTCGTAACAGAAATCTAACAGCAACAGGTCCTCCACCAGACTGAGACACATTCTGTGGCCCAGGGAGTCCAGCCAGGCACCCATGGGCAGCGCTCTATGGTCCTCCTGTGCCCACAGCATCCTGGCTGGAGCTGCGTGCCCAGGACGGGAGACCCACTGCTCCCAGCCTGCTTGCACACACAGAGCTGCCAGCTTGGAGTCTGAACGTGGGGAAATAAAAGCTCGCTCACTCTGCATTTAACCCAGGCACCTTGGCCAAGGGAACTGAAATTAGTTATTTCCAGTCTCTCAGGCTTCCTGCCTCCCTTCTGTTGCAGGCAGCATCTCCATCCCCATGCCAAGGACACTCCCTCTCTCCCTCCATCCGATCTGCTGCTTTTTGCTCTCACCAGTTGTTGCAGGCCAAAGAATCGGTGTCAGATGGGGAGGCAATTCTATCTTCCCATTAACCCTTTAGCAGCAGTAATTTTAGGGCACACACACCTCTGAACAGAGCCACAAACCAGAAATTATAGCCGCAGACTGAGCAGCTTTGACCTGTGCTCATCCACAGTTCACAGCCCCACTCCCCTTCTGGAAGGGAGGGAGGGAAAAAGTCAATCAACCTTTAAAACAATAACACCTGCAACGTTCAGCAGGACAGTGGAAAGCTCCAGGTCTGCACCAGGGGCGATTTACCAGCACTTTCTGATTTAATTGAGTGGAAGACAGAGAGCAGGTGGTTAGCATGCAATGACCTGTGCACTGTGAGCACAGTCAGCACATGCCACCCCACTACTACCTTGTGCAGAGCAAGCGGTTGCCTCCAAAATGACAGTTGTGTTGCATCCCCTTGGCCATACAGAGCATGGCAGGGAAACAGCCCATGCAAATCATTCTCAGGATATCATTTGTGCAAGAACATATTAAAAAATGACATCTTTCCAGCGACCTCAGAATCTATGAGACCTGGCCCTGCTGTCCTTTTGCAATAACTAATGTTAACTGGTGCTAACAGTCCCATTCATACCAATGTGAAAAATACAAAACAAGGATTAACCTTTTTCATGCACTACTATAGCAGATATTTAAAAACAAATCTGCTCCCACTTTCTATTAATAGCAAATTACCATGTTTTGTTTTCCCAGACATTCCTGGGAGATGAATTTAAGCCTTGCATTCAGGTGCTTCCAAATAGCAAACGTTAAACGAGCACACGCTAGGACTGATATATTCTATATGGAAAAGTACTTAAGCACTCAGGTCAGCAGTGAAAAAGTCTTTCCACAAATATATTCATCACTGGGATTGAATAGTATTTCTGGAGGTTCACATTTTAGTCAGAACTGCAGTACCAACAAACAGAACAGGCCTTTATGAATTGAATAGACCTAGAAATATACGGACAAAGTTTACCTTTCCTACAAATTAAAATAAAGGAGAAGGACAGAAGAAGCACAAGACTCAGTTCCCCTCGAAATTCCTGGGAATTAGGCACCCAGCGTGCATGTCTTGGCATGTCTTGTGTTTTTTACGTCTCTTGCAAAAATTTTTTGGAAACACTACTGTATTGAAATACCTCATAAAAATAAAAAATTTCTCATTGCTTCTCCTCCTCACCTCTGGATTATCATATTGTTACCATCTTAATCCATCTGTTTAGGAGTGTTTTTTAAAAATATTTCTAAAGACAAAAGTGGTGGAGGAAGAGAGGAGGAAAGGGGAGGTACTTCCCTCATATTAGGAATAAGCAAGACTTCCAACGTGACCCTGCCTGTGTGAGGTAAAACCTGTTTCTGATTATGATCCTTCCGTGCAGGGAAAGGGGGGTCCCTGGAGCAGGAGAGGCAGCAGAGCTTGTGCAAGGGACAAACCCCAAACTAACCCCAACTAACCCCAAACTCTGAGAGCAGCTGATACTTGCAGTCCCTTCACCTCAAGGTAGACTGTTATTTCCAGTAGTATTCCTGGCTGCCGGCACATGAAGGCAGAGAGAAAACTATTCTACATATGATGGTCAAACACCTATATGGAGTTTAGGGACAAAAGATTACTCTTTGCTACTGCTTTATAGAGAAAAAAAAATCCAAGATCATGTAGTTCATACTCCTCCATATACAATGGAAAGTAGCTGTTCCTTAAAATAAATTCTTTAAAAATCACTTAGAGAATTCAAAAGCAAACCAACAGTGCTTGACACCTGTGTGAATAAGTAATTCACGGACTACTTAAGAAAGGGTATTTGTTCAGCACCTAATAAAACAGGGCTGGGGAATCTGGATGCTACTGCAGTCTCAACAGCTAAGAGAAGAAAAATTCAGTCTGCTCATAAACTAAGTATAACCAGGAAAAGCAGCTAATTTTCATGTTAAATAATTTACTGCGAAGGATTTGCAAAGGATTTGCTCAATGTCAACATGTGACCTTGACCTGGACAGGCTGGAGAGTTGGGCAGAGAGGAACCTCATGAGGTTCAACAAGGACAAGTGCAGGGTCCTGCACCTGSGGAGGAATAACCCCAGGCATCAGTACAGATTAGGGGTCGACCTGCTGGAAAGCACCTCCACGGAGAGGGACCTGGGAGTCCTGGTTGACACYAAGTTAACCATGAGTCAGCAGTGTGCCCTCGTGGCCAAGAAGGCCAATGGGATCCTGGCCTGCATCAGGAGTGGTGTTGCTAGCAGGTCGAGGGAGGTGATCCTGCCCCTCTACTCAGCTCTGGTGAGGCCACACCTGGAGTACTGTGTTCAGTTCTGGGCACCCCAGTATAGGAGGGACGTGGAGCTTCTCGAGAGGGTCCAGAGAAGGGCAACCAGGATGATTAAGGGAATGGGACATCTCTCGTATGAAGAGAGGCTGAGTGAGCTGGGCCTGTTTTCTCTGGAGAAGAGACGGCTCAGAGGGGATATGATTAATATGTATAAGTTCAGGAAGGGAGAATGCAGGGAGGAAGGGGACAGGCTGTTCTCACTGGTGGCCAGCGATAGGACGAGGGGTAACGGCCACAAGCTGAAGCATAAGAAGTTCCGTCTCCAGGTGAGGAGCAACTTCTTTACTGTGAGGGTGACAGAGCAGTGGAACAGGCTGCCCAGGGAGGTTGTGGAGTCTCCTACTCTGGAGGTCTTCAAAACCCGCCTGGATGCCACCCTGTGCCACATGCTCTAGGTGTGCCTGCTTGAGCAGGAAGGTTGGACTAGATGATCTGTAGAGGTCCCTTCCAACCTTAAATATTCTGTGAATCTGTATGTGCTTACAAAAGCAGACCTTTACAGAGGAGTAAGACTTTTGTGGCCTTTGCAGAATCTTCAAACTCACTAGCAGAACTACCAAATAAAAATAAAAGAGATTTTTTTTTTTCTTTCTTGGAGTTGTTTTCTTTGAAGGGAAAACAGCTAACAAGTTTGAAGCATTTTTCACATTCTCTTTTATTTTACTTTTTCATTTTTAGTTTAATTTCTCCTCATTTTTTCACCTTCTCTATAGAAAGTCTGTTTAGCAGGAAGGGCAGCTTCCTTTTCAGGCCTATACCAAAACTTAAAAAAGACTAAAACTAGCCATTTGCCTACTTTCTCATGCTAATGCCCTGTTTATAATTGACACCTCCACTGCCTACCAGTATATCAATTTCACTTCCCCAGAGAAAGAAAAACCAGATCCTGTGACTAGTGCTCTGGATTGATAATCTAGCCTAATGCTGACAGATAAATGCACTAATTTTCTTCTGTGGTTGGCTCCACGTTGCAGAGTAAATCTGCTTCTAACAACTGCCTCAATAGGCTCTGTAACCTGTCCAAAAGATGATGTCAAGTGCTACAAGGGCCTAGGGCTAGTATGGCAGGTAAGAGTTACCACTGGGATAAAGTTACAGGAGAGGTTTTGAATGAGAGGGTTATTTTAAATAAAAGCCTGGCTGGAAATACAGATTGGTTTTTAAAAAGAAAAAAAAAAAAAAGTTGAAAGAAGGCAAATGAATAAAGAACAATTTATGTCATTTGGGAGTCTATGACTCCGATATGAAAATCGGTACATTCTCACCAGAAGTTAGCTGGGCCACTGCAGCTAATGGGAAGGAAAACCTCAGGAAACACGATGGGTTTGTGATCGTGACACTTGTTAGTGGTGCCAGGCAGGACTGTGTGCATTCCCTTGGCTGGGTTTGGTGGTGGCACAGACTTGGGATACTAAGGAAGCACCAACAACGTTCCTGACTTGAGGTCTGGGAGCAGAGTGAGCCCTGCCAGCATTTGCTCCATGTGGGAGGGCCCCGGTGCAAGAGGGCTTGCTCTTTTTAATTTAGCTCCAGTAGAAAGCAAAGCAAAAGATTTACTTGTTTATTTTTATGGTTTTTGAGGTCCATGCCAAATATTTGGGTCATTTCTAGGAATGTCAGCAGCAACTGCAGAGCCAGTGTTGTTTTGCCCTTATTGGTTTTCTTGCTGAATTCCAGGACCACTATGCTGGTTGCTACCAATTTATAGCTTTTCGGTTTTCATTTATCATTTTGACCAAAAGAGCAACTTTGGTGGACATTTATTGATTCCCTCTTTGGAAAAGATCACAAGCAATAGCTTTTTAAATAAAAAGGGTCTTTGGGTTACATGGATAACCCTGGCACTGAGGGATATGTCTCTTACTCTGCTCTCATGTCTAAAATGTTCAATCAGCTCCCACACCCCTAACCTGAAACAAAAATAAAACCTCATTTTAATCACATCCTTCTCTCCTGATTTTCTCTCCCCACCTCCTGACCTTTCCATGTGAAGAGGATCACGCAGAACATTTCAGCTTTTCTTAGGCTAACTTTTGCTCACTTTGAATAGCACTTATATAGGTCAATAGCATCACTTCCCCTTTCACCCCCCTCCCCATCACAGAAGAAATACAGGATCTGACCTCTTTAATGCATCAGTTAACAGGATGCCTTTTTGTTTGTTTATGACACAGGAAGTTTGATGCTCAAATGAACCAAAATATTCAAAATAGGGGCTAACTGACTTGATAGACTGCTTTTTCATTTGACATTTGTACAGCACCAAGCACATCGGGCTCTCAGGAGGGCTCCCTCATGCTCTCTGAACATAAATAACAGTAACAGCAGAAGTCCAGTGTCCACAAAATACGGGATTAATGATGACAGATCTATTCCCATTACAATATATGTGAAACACTATGCCATACTGATGGTATATACAAGAGCACACATAATAAACTGTGCATAGTAGGTAAATTATAGCTCACTGATTTCACTTAATGACAAATTTGAAAAAGCAAGCATACCTGAACCCAATAGAGCCACCAGTTTGGTCACATTCTAGTGCGTTATTATCATCAAGAGCGAATAAATGCGCATGGGAGGATATGGAAAGAAGTTATTCTCTAACAAGAGCAAAGGTGTACTTTTTTCCTGCACTTTACGAAATTTTGCTATACATTTCTGTTCCTTTTCCCCCTCGTTTCCTTTTTTTTTTTCTTTTTCTTTTTTTTTGTTCCATTTTGAATATGATGAGTAGAGGAAGCTGGCTGTTTTGGTAACACTTCAGGCTGATGGTTTATCTTTTAATAGTGTATGACTATTCAGTGAACCCAGTCCTGCTCCTGTGGAAGTCTAATGAGAGTTTGAGTACTAAACTCCCTGGGAACTGGACAGATTCCTTCAACTGCAAACTTTGTAAGGCTTCAGCCATGCAAAACCCTGCTGGCACGGGTGATGTATGAAAGCAAAAATAAAAATTCTGCCTCTCTGAAACGTTTAACCATGGCTCATTTGTTAATACAGTAGATGAAAGGTGAAAAAACACTCACTGATGCTGAAAAGTATGGAAACAGGTATTATTTTTTGGACAGTAATGCCTTCGCTATCTGCTGGCTTTGGAAATATTTAGACATAAATCAATGCTGTCCCAAAATAGACTCCAAAAGGAAGAATTGTCAGAAACCCGGGAACAAAGTCCTGCATTGTGCTCTCTGCAATATTTGCCAGGATTTTTCACTAGAGGGCACTACCACATCGTCTCCAAAAGGCACCAAGGACAAAGGACAAGAGTGGCCTGGTTGTTTAACTCGCACACTCTGCACAGGCTGATTTGGGCTTAGAGAAATGAATTTTAATTGCACTGCAGAAAGGATTTATATATATACATATATATCTCTGTATATGTATATATATGTCTATATATATATGTATAGCAGTGGGACTTCATAAATCAGTGATACTACTAACCAGCCAGTACCTGGAGCCTTCTAAACCACATACCAACATTCTGGTTCCCAATTAGACCATGGAGATCATTAAAAATCTTCTCTGCAAGTTAGCAGTTCTCACCAAAGCAATTCAAGGAGGCTCTGTTTGGGACTCAGGCTGCTGAATTAGCACAACAAATAACCAATAGTATGGGGCATAAGGCAAAGGAAACTTGCACTTGCATCGCTTCCTTTCTTTGTACTCAGTGCTGTTTGCAGGCATCCTGCCTGAAGGAGGTGAGGGCAAGAGCTGAAACTGGGAATCGGGGTGGGAAAATTGGAAAGGAAGCGTCAGTGAAATACATATTAGCACCCCATCACCCCCAAAATGCCACTGGCACCCTGTGATGACTGCCTGATGACATTTATTCATATAAATAGATGCCTCCCTGAAAGGAAGGTGCAAGAAAATCTAAATGTTTTATCATTAGTTTTAAAAACAATATCCATGCTTTCATTGCTGGGTACACAATGTTTGTTCCACGCAGCGTGAGAGGCTAAATACAAATCAAGTTTCCTTTCTACGCTTCTGACTGAGGGAGCACAGGGGTAACTTCTAAGGCAACTAGTTTGAAAATGTTGGGTCCCTTGTTTCTCAAGAAACTCTCATTTGCAGTTCATTGCTATGCACCTAAAAACTTCCCACTGACTTCCAGGGGAAATCTGACTGCTGAGGAATGCAGGATTGGGCTCCGGAATGGCAATCACATACAGAGAACTTAACAATGCGCAAAAGTTTAACCCTTCACTGGAACTGGTCACACACTTACAGATACTCATGCATTCATTGCCCTGCATCATATACGAGAGAGCAAGTAGCATGCCTGCTATAGGAGAAAATTGTCAGGTAGAAAAAAAAAATGATTTCACTGAGATTTAGCTTCTTAAATTGAAGGAAATCTGATTTCTGAAAGCTTTTGAAACTTGCCATCTTGTTTAGAGCTCAGTCCAACTCTCTTTAACCGGGTACGGATTCACCCATTTGGGTTTGCAGCTAGAGGTGAGCACACAGATAACACAGCCCAGCTAAGCGGCGATCAAAAATGCCCACGCTGTGCATAGATCTCTATCGACACGGTACGAGTGAAACATCATTGTTAACGTGAAAAATCTGTTTACTGAAATGAATAAAACTGATCTGTTAAAGGTATCCGACAGCTGGAACAGTACTCTAGTAAAATGATCTTGCTTAAACAGGGATGGGCACAAGTGGAGTCTACTCAGAACTGGAAACCAGTAATGTCAGAGAAATGGACATCAACGAAAACTGCCTACAGGCTGTAGACCAAGCAGCAAAGCAGGGCAAGAGGGTTGCTTATGAGCCAACATGCCAGGACTCCACCACTAGCTGCAGCTGCCCGTGAAGAGAGCTCGGAGACCAGAGGAGTTCATCTCCTCTGGAGGAAAGTCCAGTGACTGAAAGAAGATTCTCTGGATTCTGGGATAAGCACCAAGTCTCATAATACCACGGGATAAGAACAGTAATAGGACTTTGTGAAGAGCAAGTGAGGTAACGTTAAAAAATAATTTTAAAAACTCAAGTCCCAAGGTTTTGGCAATTTTGTGCTTTCCCTATTACAGCGTATGGAAGCCTAGCCCTGTGCAGACAAGCCTGGGAAGAGATGAGTGAGCAGAATGCAATGTCTTTCCTAATATGAACAGATTATTTTGCATTATGGCAGATGTAGGAATGTTAAATGTTCACTCCGCAGCTAGTTAAAGGCTTACCATAATTGCTGCACCACTTCTATTGCTACAGGATGCCATGTCTCGTCCAACTGGTGTGCACTGCTTGGCTTCCAGACTCTGGTTGTAGGAGGCTGCCAGAGATGGAGGGAGAAGATCTAAGGACAGACCTTCATCCTTGATGCCCTTGATGCTATAGACATTATGCATGGCAGTACAAGAATATCTGATAGTTGAAACCTTCGACAGACTGAAGCCAATGGCAACGCTTCATTAGAAGTCATGAGAGTGGGAATTTCACAAAAAAAAAAAAAAAAAAAAAAAGTTGAGCACTGAAAAATGACTTTTTCTCCTTCCTAGGCAAATATTTTACTGGGCTAAGGGACCTAAACACTATACATTACATAAACATTAGATACTTTTCAGTCCTAGGCAGCCAGAAAGCCAAAAATCTCTAGTTTTAATCAACCCAAATATTTTGTGTGCAAAGACAGATGAAGGCACAAAATTAGTTACTAATCTTTGCTTCAATATGAGAACAAACCAAAAAGGAGAATCAAAATACTACCAAAATTTGGACGAGAATTCTACTTTGGGCTTGCAGCCAGGTCTGAATGTTCAAATGGATAGTCAAAGACAACCTGACTCTTTTTGTCAGAGAACCACTTTCTTAACTCTGCCAGCAGCACTTCAGAATGTGCTTGACGTTTTGTATGGTATATATATATATGTCTATATATAGAAAATTAAAGGAAAAAAAACCTTCAGCACCAATATCTTTAGGGCTTTTGTTTTGTTTTTGCAACTTTTCTGTTTCTGAAAAGAGCATCAAGCCATCTGCTAACGAGAGAAGGGAAAAATATATTTAAGAAACGAAAAACATGCTGCTACAGTAAAACTGTGTCAGATTCTATTAATTCAGTTTCTCATTGTCTGATATTTCCAGGCACAGTGGGCTTTTTGGTAGACCTCTGAGCTCTGTTTTCTAACAGAGGCATAGCACAGGCCTGTCAGGAACAGACAGCGTTCCCATTGTTATACACCTCAAAGAGACAATGCGATCCCGATGCCTTCAGAAGGGCCCGGACTGAACCCCAAAACAACAGCCCTGTCTTCTTTTAAAAGGGTGAGCAAAGCTCAGTCAAAGCCACGTTAGCGTACGCCTATGAATTATTCCCTCGTCAAGTGGCTGATCACACCACGTTAATACCACGGGCACATCCTGCTTTGTTAGCAATACTGAATTCCACTGTGGCACTAACGAAGGACTGGTCCTTGTGGAAGAAATATCTCCGGGATTAGTATATCCTGCTTTGAAGTGATTTTCTTCTGCCAACAGCACTCTGAGATTACTAACTGGAAAATATTTAAACACAAGTAGGAAAACATCTCTTTTTGGCGAAGTCGCACAAATACACGGCAACATAATTCCAACACAAATGAATACATCCAGTCAATATCAAGCATCTGTTCTTGGTGTGAGCCAAGTGGGTTCTGAGTCTGTTACAAGTCACTGATGCAGAATCTGGTTCTTTGGCTGTAAATACCTGGAGACAGGAGGTTTTGGCAGCCCCTTGTTCTACCCATAGAATTTTGCAACGTTCACCTAAGTAGCATCTCCGTTGACTTGTTGGACTAGGCAAAAAACAGAACCTTTCCACCTCCATATTCAATTTCCATAGGTAGCAAACCCAAGTAAAACACTAAGCTCATTTGTATCATTTTGGAAGAGTCCCAGGAGGCAAAGAGCTGGTCTGGGGCTCATCAGGTAGGACGGGTGATTACTGTAGACCTCATTGCTGAACACTTCATTGCTGCACACTTCAAGGAAGCACTTTTGGTCTAGTCTCCTCCTTTCCCCACTCACAGCTCAATCCAGCATAATCAAATACAGAAGCAGGAAAAGAAACCAAGTTATAGGCGAAAGAATTGCAGTGTACTGCAACACAAAGTGATCCACAAAACAAATCTGCTCAAGTTAACATACAGTTTAGCCTCGATAGCATCTAATCGAAGGAACTCATCTCCAGGGTTGCCTGCCTCTCAATAATATCAGCAACAGTGCAGTAATTTATGACCCGTGTGGAATGAAATAATGCTAGATCTAACCTGTATCCAGGTTAGATATCTGTATTTATGAAAAAAATCTACTGTTATTTTATATTTCAAAGCAATATAAATTCCACTCAGTTCCAGAAAGCTAAGAAGTATAACTGGTAGCAATTGACACATCTAGCTCATATGTCCTTTTGCTTGATTATTATTGGACAAAATCTCAAAGTTGTTGAAAAAAAATCTGAAATTGATCCAAAGCTTTCTGAAACCATCAGGATTCTCTTCACAGATTTTGATGGGTTTTGAATCTGCTTTGTTAAGTGAGCCATTAATCATTTTTAAAATTGGAAGGGCTGATTAAGCATGGAGTTAAGGATTTGAGAACATGTATACAGAAATGGGTAGGATTTTCTAAAGTCTTCAGCACTGACCAAGCTCTTCTCTCATCTAGGTCAGCAGAAGTGCTAACACTAAGTGTTTCTTTCTTTTTCTTTTCCTTTTTTAAAAATCCTCCATGCTTTTTAACTCCAGCCACATTAACCCTTCAGTATTGAAAACAGACAACATACCCCCTCACATAGGGCCTGATCCTTTCAAATTCACACACATGAATAATGTTACGTCCTTCCCGGTTCTGGGTGGATTATTCCTCAGTGCCCACTTTTACACTGCCAAGAATATTTAACAGGAATCCCGTATCAAGATTTAGTACCCATCTCAGGTATTTTGCATATATCTTCCTTACTGATTCTGTAACACTCCTTGCTGTGTATTTTCCTGTGGTTCATTACATTCTTCACCATTTCCATTTCCTTTATTATATCACTAGGTGAAGCAAAATTCACTAATAATTTTAAATAAGCTTGCGTATTTCACTTCACCAGTGCTGACAGACAAAATGTCACATATTGCTTCTTTTTTGTCAAGAAGTTACTATTCTCTCTCAGTTGCATAATCCTAGCACAAAGTATAGGGTATTTGAGGGTTTGTTTAAAATGATTCAGTTTCATTATACTTTTACAAGTGGTGCTGACAGCAAAACCATTCGCCTGCCTAAAATAAAACGAAACTAAAAGGATTTCTTTTCTTGCTTATGGAAAGTTTTGCAGGTTACATTATTGCACTTGTTGGCTTTACAGAAGTAATCTCACTACCTCAAATTTCAGTCCCTTTCTACCAACTCGGCAAACGTCCTGTAACTCTTGAAGCTTTACCAGCATAATGCAACATTTATAATGCTCATGTGTTAGCAAACAGTTTTCTCCTCTGTGCATTACTGACTTTTTGGTGGCTAAATTCTACCCCAAAGGCAAATACAGCTTCATTTTCCTTGATAGCAATCTACAGGAATCCAACAGGCAAAATTTAGTCTTGGCTTGTTGAGGACAGAGCCAAGAGTTTGAGAGAATCATTCAAACACTTGGCCATTTCTGAAAGGAAGATCACAGACCAAAGCAACAACCAGAAGAAATCCCTTCAAACTTTCACAGTGTATAATTAAAGTAAGGAGTCACTCAGCTATTTGTGAATTAAGAGGCAAGGTTTGCTTCAGTGTTTGCCATACTCAGCATTAAAACATTGAAACTTCTTTTTTTTTTTTTTCTGGAAGGAGAAAACCTCAGCCCAGGCTATTGCCAGGGAATGCTAATCTCGCTTCTGCCACCCCTCCAGTGAAATAGGAAGAGATCAACATGTTGTAATGAAGGAGCCAGAATGTAAGTAATTTTTAAGATGTTATGCATGGAGACCCAGCTGTTCAGCCATTATGGTTGTTAGTGTTTGGCCCCTTGCCACCAGCCGACAGCCAAGAGGAAGAAGAACCATAAGGGTTAAATCACATCTACTTACGGGGCAAACTCGCTGGCCCAAGGCATACTGCAATGGTGGCCAAGAAAAGCAAGAGCACAGGGAATTAGCCATTTGCCATGGCACTTGCAGGAGGAATACTTCAAGCTGATCGTGAAGTAATTCTGCTTAACTAGGTGTCCAATAAACTGCTCATGAAACACAGAGTAGTTCTTCTCCAGCGCCACCTTCTTGTGTTACACTTGATCTAGATTCTTTTTTTGTTTTATTAGAAATATGTGCTACACAGATCAAATCAACCAGCCCATCCAATCGCTCTCTTTTCCCTAATATTCATTTTTCTTTGTCTCAAAAGTTAACTTTTGTATAGTGAGCAGATTTTCAACAAAGACAGGATTTGACCTGCTAATAACATATGCAAATTACTCTCTGCATAGTTTTTTTTCTTTTTCTAATTTTCTAATCATTTTGTGTGTGTGTTTTTGACACTTCAAAATCTGAATTAAATACTTCAAAGGGAAAAATGAATTATCTGGGCAGTTTTTCCAGTTTCATACTAGATTGTTCTTGGCTTTGGTGCTATGGAAAACTTTATGGAAATATTAGCAGAGGCAAGAGACTTTAGTCACTTTACAGTTTTTTATTTCTTCGTCATTTTCTATGGAGTCCATTTTAGAGTCATTTCTCACACTGTACATAGAAATCCCTCAGAACCAGTAAAAACCAATTGCTGCTTACTTTCTGTCAGACCTCATTGGAAAGACAGCTCTTGTCCTCTGCACATTATTTCATACAGTACCCAAACTGGCATTCTCTGTCTTCTGATACTGCAGAGTCAGAACTGGCTTAGATTCCATATGGGGGGGGGGGGGARGGGGGGTGGAGGCAATATAAATTCAAACCCCAACTGAACCCCATCAGTTCACGATTACAGAAGAAGGATGCCTCTCGAGCAGGCTACTCTGCTCGTCCAGATACTCAATTATATAAGACTATTTAATAGATAAAGGACATTCAGTTCACAATCACAGTCCTAGGTTACAATGGCAAAAGTAGTAACACAGACATCTGATATCAAGAGAGGTACACACAGGTAACGAGAAGATGTGCTCTTGTGCTTACACATCCCATTCATCACTTATTGACGAACCCTCATCGGAGATCACATCAGCGTCTCACTAACACTAAGAACCACCAGGCTCTGTGTGTCTCACCCTCTCCGATCCCTGGGATATACAGCAGGGCAGGCAGACAGGGATGCACACTGATGGCTGATTTTTAAAGCCAAGTGGCTGACACGTAGCTAGGAAATGGGCCCAAGATAATGCTGTAATAATTGGAAATCCCATAATTGAAGCAAGCTACCTCTTCCTCTACCCAGCCAGCCCTGCCCTCTCACTGGAAGGGCTGATGCCGGGAAGGGAGGGAGGGCGTTGGTTCCTTCTTAGCCAGAGCTGAGGAGACCTGTTTCCTCAAGGAGACCACGTTTAGGCAGCTGAGACCTTCCTTGCGTAAAAAGAAGAGAGTCCAACTGACTACAGAAACCAGTGAAACCAGAAAAGCTGCAGAGGCCAGTGGAAAATATTTCCAGCAATGCCTCTGCCCCAGCAAAGGGCAACTGCGCCAAGGATGAAGAAATGCTCCACGACCAGAGAGGCTTAGGGGATTTGGGTGGAAAGAACGCATACTGCAAAGCTGGATTACTTCAGGAAAACATATGCAGATACAAAGTGGTATTCAAAGACAGATGTACAACGCAGCAAATATGAGGAGCTAATATTTTAACTGTGAATTAATGTTTCTTTCCTTGATTTCACCATTAAAATTCTATCTAGTTCCAAATAATTTAGTGCATAGGACACAAGTAAGTGTTAAACATGAGACTAGAAGTACATTTTTCTAGCCATAAAATACAGCAAATATTAGTGAAAGAGAGAGTACTATACATACTAAAAAAAAAGATTCTAAGTATCTGAAGCTCCACAGTCAAAACACACATCAGAGAAACATATTGGAAACAGAACTTTACTTAATCTTTATTTCTGTGACAGGCAGAGCTCACGAGAGGAATGCTCTCATAAATAACATAAATAAAAGGCACCATGTAGCTAAGCTGCTCGCCTTACTCCAGGCCAGGTAAAACTCACAGAGTAACACACATGTTCTGAAAGCCCTGAAGATTACATGAAGAACTAGAGAAAAGGCAAAATGTGCATCATCTCATAAAGACACAGAGGCAGTAAACAGCAATAATGTTGCTGTGGCTGTAGAGCCCAAGGCAACTTGCCCTCTCTCATGATGACTGAATGGGAATGGTTCATATAAATTTGGGATCTAAACATACAGAGACACGACATCTGATTCACGGTAACTGCCTGTGCATGTGCTCTAAGCTTGCAGCTCAGGTAACTGAAATTAGCTAATTCCTCTCTCTAATTTAGAGCAGAGGGCCAAGCCAACTTGAATTACTTCACATTTTTCATGAGTAAAAAACATGTATATCACATTGTGGTGGATCAGCTGATGTATGGAAATTTTTACCAAGTATTACCTCTTACTTCTGTTTGTGTCTTGGGTTCATCTTATATATTTATTCATTTTAAAGGTGTTAAAAAGGTGTCCTTAGCATGTACACTTGGCACATATGATATTAGAACAAAATTTTGAGATTTATCACAGATGCAAGACAATATATTTCTTCTTCCCCAAGCCTTGCCTTGCTAGCAAAGAGGGGCTCTAACGATTACATGTGCAGACTCAGCTCCCACTCTGGGTTCCTGGCACCTGTCCTGGTTGTGCTCAGGTCCAACTCACTTCAAATCTGATTTTGCTTTCAATAATCACTTGTTTGATCAACCTTCAACTGCCCATGCCAGACTACCTCTCCACTTCTCATCAGCTTCTCCTATTCCACCGAGCATGACATTTCAATGCTGCCTCAAATCGGACTGATTTCCAGTGTCAATTATACAGCATATTGATGACAACCACCTGCCAATGCTGAGTCTTTTGGTTGGTATCTGACCAACATTGGATGTTTGGGATTATGCTCTGTTCCTGCTTGGGGGATAGATCCTACCAGCAGGACTCTGTCATTGCTTAAAATTTCATTAGTTCTGAATCATCCAAATAAAATGACTTCACAAAGCTATTTCTAAGAACAGAAGCTCAAAATTTAAGGATATTCCCCTGGGCTGACATTATAATTCAAATTTAGCTTCTTTGTGACCTTTTTCATTTGTAAATCTGAATATACTGACTTATACTAGGGCAACAGAGGTAAAAGAAAAAGAAACTAATTTCACCACCGCTGCACAGAAGGACAGAAGCAAATCCGGAAATAGAAGCAGATCTCCATCACTTTTGCTTTCAGGGAATGCAGAGAGACTGTGACAAGTTCCACCTATTTATCTAATGAAATTAGTATCCAAAAATAATTTTAACTCAATTGCAAATGGTCCTAAATCAAATAGACTAGAGAGAAGTTTAAAGACCCTCTCAAATGCAGGTTTTTTTTTTTTTTTTTTTTTCTCCCTACCCAGAAAAGTCAGTTTAAGTTGCAACCTGTTTTTTGTTTGTTTGCTTGCTTTCTTCAAAATTTTGATGCCTAAAGATCCATTTAAACAGTTCCCTTCTTATAATTATATATGATAAAGAAAGATTTTCATATTAAATTATTATCTATTATCTATTAAAATTAAACCTATAAAGTCAGACGCCTGTGAAGTCCATGGTCTTTTAGCCCTTTAATATTTGGGGTAAGCTCACACAGCAACATTGCAATGCTTTAAAATAATTGAAAAGCTAAGTTTAAAATAAAAGACAACAAATAGCGTCGAGCTATTATGATTTAAAAAAAAAAAATAAATGTTTGGGAAAGTGTGATTTGCATTACACTGTGGCTGTAATCAAATTACCTCCCAGTGTTATGCCATGTCACAGGGTGTTTGAGTGTTGCTCAGAGGCACGTACATGGCTCCGCAGTTCGACTGAGCCCGGCTTCCTTTTGAACGCCCGCGTACGCGCGCTGAGCCATTTCAGCCAAGCCCGGGCAAAAGACCGAGGCTGGCAATTCAATTTCATTCAGCCTCTCAAGGAGGAAAGAGCAGATAAGCCTTGCTTGCCTGTGTCAGAGATAATATTCAGCGCGACCTAAACCTAATTCAATAGGTTCAACCACTGCTCGCTTGTCACCTTATCCTTCCTGGACCCCATCTCCCCGACTGCCGCCACCATCCCCTCCCCGCTCCCACTGCGGCAAAACTTTCCAAAGTGCTTTCCTGGCGGAAGGCACCTTCTTTTGGGAAAACCCTTGGGTTTGGTGCTTTCCGAGGAAAGGTTCGGCCGGCGTGGGTCAGGCCACGGGACCCCGTCTCCGATGACCTCATTGCAGGCACAGATGTTTAGCGCACTTGAGGCGCACTGCAGACAGCAGAGCGGTAAAGTAGGCCAGCTTGCGGGAAGGCTGCTACCCACAATTCATGGAAAAAAACACCGGATAGTTCCCACTAGGTTCTGGTCGGCTAGGAAACGGCAACTTATTAATCTTGTGTCAGAGGGCCAGCTGCAACCGTGGCAGTTACCATATTTCACCACCAACTCCGTGTCTGGACAGCCATTGTCTTTTTTATGAAAAACTCTACAAATCAGCTGCTTTCCCCCCCCAACCCCTCCGCCCCTATGTGCCGAAACGGGGCTCGGGGGCTGAGGTAGGCTCTGGTGCATCATCCACACGGCGGTCAGGTTTACTAATTCAGAGCGACTGCTTAGTTTCCAACTTTAATGATATTCCCTCGGCATATCACTATGGTTGCCTGGCGACCGGATTTGAGCTAGGCCTCTCATTTGATTCCCACACATCAGACCCTGAAAAGCACTTTTTTTCCTCCCTCTGCTTTTGATTCTGCCTCCTCTGAAACCCTTCCCCCTGCGGTGTCGGTATGGGTGGGCAGCACGGTGGCAGAATAAGGCCAGGGGTGACGGGAGGCCTGGAGGCTCCTGGTCACACATCAAGGCCTGGAAACAAAGCCGCCAGGAACCCTTCCTGACAAACACAAATTCCCTTCAGAAAAAGCAAATTTGGTCTTCCCTTCGTAGCGTGGGTGTCATTTTAAGACTTTCCTCAGACACTTTGCTAAATCTGATGCTTTCCCATTGCTTTTTTTTTGCGGGCCGATTCGTACGAAAGGCTTCCTATTATCAACAAGTTGCTCTTGGAGTAAGCAAACAGCTTGTGAAGGCCTGAAATAATCTAATAAGCAAGGGGCTTGCGTGTTGTATGTACCCACATCTTTATAGGATACAAAGTTTGTTTGGATAAACAATTTTACACTTTAGTTTGCTTAGTTTCAATTAAAGTAGCTTCTAAAATGAATCCTTTTGCCTGGCTCAACGCCCTCCCTCTCACAACTGTACATTCTGCAAAACACGGTATATAAAATACATTTTTCATAAACTGTTTTAATCTAAACAACGGCATTTTAAACACTTTCAGTTTCCCAGGGCAATTACAGGACCGATCAGTGAGATTGCAACAAGAGCTACGTTGACTTTCTTATTCTTCGCTTAGCTACAGCTGAAAGTCTTCACAAAGTTAAAGGATTGACTTCCCTGGAAGCCAGATCAGCTTACATCAGCTTAAGGCTTAGTCCTGAATCTTTAATGTACTATGGCAAAAAAAAAAAAAGTTACTAGCCATAAATATTTGCTAAAGAGTTCCACAAGCAAAACCCAGAATTATTTAAACAACAAAAACAAAAAAGCATATTAAAATAGCATATCTCATATGGGAAATGAAGCAGCATGACCAGATGTATGCTTAATATATTACATAAAATATTTTCTAAGGGTTACCATTGAGGAAAACACAATTAATTAGGTAGCTTACCAAAGGTTCAGTATGAGTAACATGGAAATAGTTAATATACAATGTTCTGCTTCTTGTCTATATGGATTTCAGATCATTCCCTTTACAGACTGTTGACAGATAGGAAAATTCAGTTATTTATCACAAACCACTGCTTAAACCTCTAGTTGGGCTGAGCACACTCTCACTAAAGTCAATGGTAATACATTAACAGCAGCAGCAGATCAAACCTTATTTGCCTATATACAGTATCAAAATTGCCTGATCTTTTGTACTGATTACAGTCTTGTGTTGTTTAGAGAGCCCCATAAATCATCAACCCTTCTACTTGTTTACTTAAGATTAAGACTTTAGCTGATTTTTTAAAATTTCATAGTTCTTGTGCTTTGTAGAAAATATGATCTGTTGTTTACAAAAAAAGAAAAAAGAAAAATAAATAAAAATGAAAACGACATTTGACAGGACTTTATGCTTCTGTATTTCGGGGTTTGGTTTTTTTTTTTTTTTTGCAATTTCTTTTTTTTTTTTTTTGCCTAACTTCCACATTGCAGGGCAGACACTACCTCTGTACACAACTGGTGGTACCAACTGTCACTCTGGGGAGACATTTAGCTTTTACTTGCCCTAGCGCAGTCCAGTAAAAGTCTGCTGCACTGTCCAGGAAGCAACCACCTCAAACTAGGTATTTCAGTTGTGATGCACAACACCATTTGAATATTGTGTGGTGATTGAAAAAGTTGGTACAGTGACAATATGAAATCACATTAATTTACAGGGTATGGATGATCAAGTGGGATTTCCGAACATGGAGTCTCTGTCTTCCTTCACCCTCAGCCAGTTCTGTACATGGCACTGAGGTGATTTCACTGCAGAGCATGCAGTAGCTCCAAGAGATGCATCATTTAAGGGACCATGAATCGTGGTGAGGATCAAAGAGCAGAGTAAACAGCTACGCATAGCTCCTCGGCTACACCACAGGGGTAGGAGCAACTCTTCCCCATTCACTCTATCCTGGGACTTCCAGTGTGCGTGACAGAGACAGCCTTCTCTCATCATACAGCCACTGTCATAACAAATAACACTCAGGTCATTTCATGTCACCCAGGACTTCACCCATGTTTTACACTACAGTATTACAACAGTATGGCTTGTCACTTGTTGCCCATTATATCCTCATTTGAGGTTCTGAGCCAAAGGGAAATTCAGTTCCAGAACTTGCAACAGGAAGCAGAGTCACATCTTAGAAAATCTATTGAGAAGAAAGGTTGCCAGCTAGGAAATGCAGGGTATTATGTTGCTAGAGCTCCACAACCATGCAGGAAAGTCCAAGACACTAGTAATATATTTGCAGCCTGTGTGTCCAAGGAATCCAAGACGTATAAAACAAGCTGACCTCACTGGAATTTATTTCACAACAGACAATGCTGCTAGTGCTGGCTTTCGGCTTTGAATGGTAACTCCTACACAGCACAGGAAGCAACTTCTGGTGCAGAAGTAAATTGTTACAGATCTACGCTGAGCCAAACTGTGCTCAGTCACATCAGTGAGAACAGTATCAGAGAGGCGACCTCATTTTTACACCACTGGTGGGAAGGAGAATTTTGCCCAATGTATAGCATTTCATGGCAAGTGCAATTAAAAATAACAGCATATTGGAACTCTTCAATATACTTCTTTTGGACTGCTCTAGTCCTAATGAAATGTAGTTCAAATGCACCTTATGAAATGCATTCTCACATAAACGCAAAAAGGATTCACATATGTAATCCTCATTACGATCTGCAAATTTCCTCTTTGGGAGCATAGACATCTGATTCTGCATTACAGCTGAAAGAATGACTTTTAACCTTTCCTCTCTCTCCTCGAACCCAGAGCAACAACCAAAAGTCTTCACAAGCTAAGATTTAAACTAAACCTTTTCTTTTCTTTCTTTTTAATCAATCATTTGCAATAGCTGTTATCACTGAAGATCCACTACCTGCTGCAACATTTCTCACTTACTTATTAAGTTGTTAAGGAAAGCTGTTTTGTACAGTACACTCCTGACACGTTAAAAAAGAATGTTTTCAGATTAATGTTCAAGCTTCATTTTTCTTTTCGGTGAAAGTTTTAATTAATACATTAAACACATTGTAGCTGTGCAGATGGGTAAAGGAGATATCTATTTATACATTCTATTGATTCAGTTATTCTAATGTTTAGTAGCATTATACTATACATGAAACAAGAACACAGTGCCCTTGGAGAATTGCCTCCATATTGTTGAGTCTAAATTGAAGCACACGTGCACACGCACACCCACACAAAATCCCATCTGCAATAATGGGATGTATTCCACATTAAACCACCTTTCTCCATCCACTGGAGGCATTTTCAAGAAAGAAAGGTGTATATTCAATACTGCATTGCTGCTAGGGGAGCAGGCTCTTGTTATACACTAGAAATAGGATTGCCCTGTATTTATCCTTTACTTACACCTTACCAGCTCTATGCAAAGCACCCAAAAAGGTAAATATGCCAGATAAGAGCTTTACCTGAAAGTTTTATTCACCACTGCTGCAAAGACCCAACACTTCAGGAACACGTTATTATTTTTCTTCTGCTGTGGCACAGTTTAGTTTTGGCTTTTGTTTTTCACTGCTGATTATAAGTTTGGCATGGAGAGCCTGCTGTGGAACAGTGGAAACTGGATTTGATAGCCTAGGGAAGCTCTTTCCTGTGATCCTAAATGCAAGGCAGTGAATATGGCTACAGCCAAAGTGGGTAAGAGAGAACATGTGTACATGTAATTATTATTTTCATTCTCTATCCATAGAATCTCTTATTTGTCTAAAAATTAACACCTCCCGGAATTAGATCTTTTATAACTTTGAGAAAAGATGCAATAAGCACTTCAAAGTAAAAATGGGCATCGTCAGCTTCGCTCCCTTAAATTGAAAAAAAAGGCAAGTAGTTTGGATATACTCTCTCTATGTGAATCTGTATTGACCATCATCATGGCGTATGTAGAGTCTTTGAGTCAACACTTGCGTTGACTGAAAAAAACTAAAAACTGGGCAACTGCACAAGGGAAACAGCATGGCTACCATCAGACATTCAAGAGAAAGAAACTGGAAAATGTAAATTGTAGGTCTCCTGACAAAATCCTGGTGTTTTAGTGAGCAAGATAGGGTAAAAGTTTCTTCACCTAACATATGACTGTTACTTCAACATGACTTGTTTTAGGTCACAAAAGTTGGCCCAGTTTCCATTGATGTGAGATTTAACCAGTAGTGAAGCATAAGCAGAATCCTGAATAGATCCCAAGGAGTTGTGACTCACAAGCCACCTCTTTCCCAACACACCCACTCCCTCCCAATCAAACAGAAGTCCCTTGTTTCTAAATAAATGCATTAGTTACAAAATCATTTATTTATTTTTAGCAAATTTGCGCAGAGTGACAAAATTGTCCATTCAGTTAATGACAAAATACATTTGGCTGCATAAGATTTCCACTCGTGCATGAAATTCCCACTCTTATTGCAATTAACTTGATTAAAATTATGAGACATCTAGAGATGGCAGTTGTTTCACTGTCTGAATACCCCCATTTCCCTTCTCTACTTCTATTTCACTTCTTCTAGAACAAGGTAGTCTACTTAAGCACTGCTGTAAGTCATTATGTATTGGAACCTCCCCACACAAAAAAATTACACTCATATTACTTCAGAATAGAAAAAAAACAATTGCTTACTGCATCCCAGTATGTCTCTGTCACCCTCCTGTGGCAGAACCAGCTACAACAGAGCCAGCTACATCCTGGAGCTAACAGAGTTTGACCTTTCATTTCAGGTGATTGAGACTTAACATCTAGAGCACAGTGCTCCCAGGTGTAAGCATTGCGATTATCAAGCTACGGGAGAACATTTGCAAGCAAATGAAGAATAAATCCTGAAATGCTTCCTATTCCTTAATTCACCACAGATACTTCAAGTTAAAAATCCTTGATCTGCATGTGTTACATTAAACTCTGAGTGATGCATAGAATTAAAATGAAGATAAAATTATCTCACTGCGATTTAATTATCTCAATTATCTGAATGGAATAGCTGCCCTGATGCAGAACCATCTCTGACAAACAAGCCAACTAGTTAAAAACATAGCCAGCCAAATCATTGCATAAAATTTAAAATAAAACTAATCCCAAAGATAAAAGACACAGCTTAGTTTCCTATCCTCCACTCCTTCCTATTCACTAGCACCTCTTCTAGAGCCAGAAATGAAAATAGCCTAATATGGCAAGAAGATAAATTCTGTCCTAAATTTTTATTTATATATTATATATAAATTTTAATAAGCACTTGTTTTTTGGGAAATCTCAAGGAGAAAGCATCCCATTCCTACCTGCCAGCAGCAAAAAGGCTATGTGTGGTTGGGAAAACTTTAAATAAACTTCCAAACATACAGGAAGCCTCACTGACCCCACTCATTTCTGAAATGGCTTCAAAAGAAAATAACCTCTTCACTGTGCAGACGATCTGAAAATGTGTTTACCACTTAATTCAATTGACAAAAGGCCTTAGTTTTTTTTTTTCTTTTCCCCTCTAAGTTGGAAGCATGGACTCCTAGAGAGATAAAATATTTGCCCCAAATTTGTGCCAGTAAAAGGCCCACAGTCATGTGTTTTAGCCATCTGACCATCCCTCTTCTCTAACACTCATTATAGACTAGAACTTATTCTTAGCCAAAACCTTCCCAGGCCAGGGCAAATCCATGGGAAAAAAAAATCATATGTGTTCCTTTAATATCTTCCTATCCAGCCTGTTAGAAAAACTAAGGGAAAGAGGAGATGAGAGAAAATTTCTGTTACCATCATAAACTTAATTGAAGCAATAGGTCTATAGACATTTTCTGATTTAACATACCTTTACAGTAGCAATAAGTATCCAAAGCTAACTATACTTTCTACTAGCTGTTCTGTCACTACATGATCTGAATGAATGCTATAAATAATACACTTTCTATACTGTGGCTACCCAGTACAGATTTCATTCAGCCTGGTTTTGTGTATAATTCTTCTTACGCCTTCATAGCATTGAAACTCAGAAGGAATTGTAACAATGATCTATTTTTGTGCAGCATGGATTTAGAATGCAGAATAAATGTATTTAATACACAGCCTAGTCTTGATCTTAAACAAAGAATTCCCATAAGTTAATGGAAATTTCATCTGACATGTTCAGGACTAGGCCCAAAACATTTAATTACAAAAGGAAGGCAAGCCATTGTACAGTGCCAGAATAAAGGCACGAAGAGATGAGGCTTCTCAGTAAAAAAAAATTGTTACCAATGAGGGAAAAATGTTTTATTTTTAAAGTAGACTGTGAATAAACAAAACCTTGAGCCAATATATCTGACAAGAGATTTTTGTGCTTTATGCCAAGATGCACCTCCCCAAATAGGAAGCTTTCAAGCATATTAGCTATTAAACCCTACTTCTAAACTAAACCATTCTATCTATTGCCTGGAAAACAATTTAATTTGGAAAAGATTAACAGGACGTAATATAGATTAGGATAACACTGTTTCTTGAATGTGCAACACAGACAAATTTGCTGTCACCTCTTACACAATTTTTATAGTGCCACAAAGAAGCTGGCAATGCATCATCCAGGATTGTTACGGGCAGAAGAGATTTAGCTCCTACACTGGTTCTTTGTGAGCACAGAATGCTCCTGCCTGGGAAAACAACTGTGTCTCTATACCAAAATGGGAAGGAGGAACAGGCATAGGGTATATACATCTTTGTACAAGCTCATGCTGCAGGACTTGGTCAAGGCAGGGACAGGATCCATTGTGAAGCTGCTTTGTGGATCATCCTAACTACCTTCCATGGTGCTGAAGGGTCAGGATCTCAGTAGTTATAGCTACAAAAATACTAGAAAAGATTCAACTCTTACATTGCACTATGCGCATTGCACAGATAACATACTGTCCCTGGGTGAGCTACCAAACATGCCACCACGATAGATCCTGAGGACTGTTTAAGACTCATAGAGGTTCCTCTGGGATTTGCCATTAGCAAAAATCACCCCTGGGGCACAGCACAGTCATGCCCAAGGCCAGCATCCCTTTACAACCTGCCTTCAGCTCCCAAAGACAAGGACAATTGCTGATTGCACGGAGGAGCACATGCAGGGAACATCTTCAGAGTGTTGTGATAGTCTATGAGCAGAACAAACGTGGGCTCCCTCATGGAAGCAGCAGGACAAACCATCCATATAAGCAGCAGGACAAACCATCCGTATAGGACCTAATCCTGTCAGATTCCTACCCCAAATGGATAAGTGATTCAACAAGAAAAATATTTACGGCAAATTTAAAAACAGAGCATGATCTTGCAAGAAGCAGAGCACAGAGACGAGCATGGATCTGCTCAGGGTAGTCATTAGGTATGCACTTATCCATGGGAGTATCCACATCCCGCTTTAAGCTTGCACGATTGGTAGAAAAAAAGCCAAAACACGTTAAGCTCCTTCACACATCAAACTGGAAATATGAAAGGGGACAAAATGCAGTTGAGGCTATGATTTAAACCTGAGGAACGCCAGTCTGTGCAGAAGCTGGGAGACAGGAATCTGAAGCTGCTATGCTCCAGCGGCTGTGAGAAGCAATTACGTTTATAGAAAGAAATTGTCTAGCTTATTAAAAACTTTTCAAGCTTCTGTTGTCTGTTGGTCATCTGACTAGTACTCTGCAAACAGTACTAAGGTTTTCTTTTTGCTCCCACTTTGTTAAAAGAAAAAAAAAAATACATGAACAAGAATTTGCTTTCAAGTACCGGCTTAATTTTAAGGGGCATTACCAAAGTCCTTATAACTCCGCGCAGGGGGTGGGTTCTTCAGCCAAAGTCTTGTGTTCCCATTTCAGCACCAGACTCATATTCTAACCTCTCTTTTAGTTTAACATCCATTAAGCACCGATTATCTATATGAGCAGGACCCTGCTGTAACAGAAGTCAATGAAAGTCCTGCCGCTTGTTTAAAGAGAAACAAGATTGGCTAGACAAGTGCATATCTGCTGCTATTAAAAAAGCAATAAAAATACATTAAAAAAAAAATCAGTTAATGGTATTTGTTCTTTATAGCTGTTCTGTATCAGCCTTCAGAAAAAAGTGTCTTGGAACCACTTTTGGAAGAACAAACTGTCTGTACGGATAGTTCAGTTTGGTTTTCAGCAACCAGTGGGGAACTACTCAAAACACACCTCGCTTTGTGCACAGAAATTAAAACTTCGTCCTGGGAACAGGCCCTTTCTCTTCTAAAGCAAACACGTACCAACCAACTTCAAACAAGGCAACTGAAACACCCTGGGCCAGCAGAACAGCAGCTTTGCTGCCGCAGGGCTGCAATGATTTTATAGCGACCGAAAGTGCAGCCCAGGGCGCTGGATCTGATCCAGGGAAGGGTTTACACGGCCTGTGCCTTGGAGGGGCTTGCATGCACCAAGTTGCAAGCACGCAGCAGCCCCCCAGGTTGCAAGCATGCAGCAGCCCCCGCCCAGGTTGCAAGCGGGCAGCCTGCACCCTGCACGGAGCCCGCGCTGCGACAACGCGCCCTTGTCCCCGGCGCTGCCGCAGCCCCCTCGCCCCAGCGCCCCGCGCCACCAGGTCTGTCCCTAATGGGCAGCGTTGTTCCCTCCGCTGTCCCCAGGCAGCTCTACCTCGAAATGCCGATGCCCTGATGTAAGCCTGGAAAATGAGCTTGCTCAGGAGCGTCTAGATTAGCTGTGTTGCCAGGCTGTAGCCACTCTAACCCCCTTTTCCACTCCAGTGGGCTGAGCTTTTGACACTCTGAAAAGCACCATTTAAAATTAATTAAAGCTCCTTATTTTGTACCAAATCTCACCACTACGGAGTCTGTTTGTTATGTTTTACATGGAGGTGGGGGAGCACGCTCAAGGCAGCAAGGTGTTCTGGGCTGCATTACCAAAACTCGCAAATGAGGAGATATTTGCAGAGTAAAAGGGATGGGAATTGTGCTTGCCCTAATTGCAGTTTTTGTGCAGGTTCCTGGACTCTGCTAGTGGAATCCACACGCTTTGCTAAAGGGCAAGGCAAACTTTCTGACAACAACTGCTCAAAAAGTTTTTTAACTTTTATTACTGCACACAACATTGTAAAGTTTTACTGGCAGCACATGCCATGGGATTTTTTTTTAAAAAATCATGTGTCATTAGCAGTTTAAAAATAGTTTAACACACATTTGATCAAGGCAGCTATTTTCCAGTCTATTGGCCACAGCTGATTACAAACGATTTCTTTATAACAGCTGGAGGTAAATATTTCCTTTCGGTTTCCTTTTCGGAAAGATCTCCTGCCCATCTGATAAAAGTAGCAAGGGAATTCCGGGATTCTTTTTTGCTGCATGTTTGAATTGTCACCCACAAGACAGCCTCAAGCCGTCATGTAAATTTATGCATACAAAATTTTATTAGATGGCTGCTCATTGTGGAGGAGATCACAACAGTGAACTAATCCAGCACATGAAGTGTTCTTCAACACGTCATATTTGGCAAACATCAAATTTCTGAACTATCCACCCAAATGTAAATGGGATACTTGATATTCAAACTAACAGCAGGTTGTCCCCTACAAAACAGTGTTCTTTAAACGTTAGGCATTGATTGTAAAGCACTTGGCACTTCTGTGGTATTCTGAAATATGATGTTGACAAACACAGAGCAGCAAAACCGTAGCACAATAGAGGTGCGGAGCAAAACGGCATAAAAGCAAGTTAGAAGCAAACACCTCGTTCGGAGCGCAGGGGCATGAAACCTAATGGAGCTGCTGTATTCACGAGCCACTGAGCTCAGAGGATGCCCAGCTAGTCAAAACAATTAGTCTGACACATCATTACTCATACTGCAGCAGCTTCACTTTACATTACTTTAGACAGGGCAGTAGCATAATGGGCTCTTCGGCGTTTTACAGCAGGGGAAAGGAAAAAAAAAAACCAAATACTCTTGGATTCAAATGCAGTTGCACTTACCTTACATCTTCCTTTCCAGACAAAAAAAAAAAAAAGGGATTTTTTAATTTATTTTTAATATGGAGCTTGAGTTATACATTGAAATGATTCAAGTATAAACATGAGCTGGGGGTTCTTGGAAGTTGTCAGGTTTTTTGCAGATCTAGTTTCTCTGTTACTCACAGAGTAAAGAAGATTTTTTTCTACTAGGAATGTGCTTCAGAATCTAGTCCTAAATCTAATGCCCTGCTGGACAAATGCAACTTTATCAAATTTAACTAGACAGTTATGCCAGTTCCTTACTGGCTTTATAAATAAGGCAAAGGAAAACAGAGAGCTATTTCTTTTTACATTTGCTTTTACTTGTAAACACTTCAAGTTTTCCTTCAAGAGAGAGATTAAATATCTGTATATTTACACCTGTAAATATCAATAGTGCTTATATTAACAACATGATTGTGAACTTCCTTTCCTTTAAGGCTCTTTCAGGGTTCTTTGCTTCTAAGCATCCTAACTTGCAGAAATCTCCTTGCACCGGTTAAACCAAGCTCTCCATTGCGCTGCCTTTTGTGCAGACACTTGTAGCTCTGCTCAGTGGGCATAAAATGCTTCCAAACCAGCAGCAGGGTTTTATGCACTAGAACTAGCATAAATGAATGGCTACACAAGATGAAGGGCAGTGGTGAACCAGGCCCTGAGCACCGCGGTACCATGAGAGAGACTTTTAAGAGCATAAAAGCTACAATTTCCCTTTGAAGTCAGTGGGAGTTTTCCTGCGTGTCCTGGCGAAAGCTGAATCAGGCCCATGACAAGTATTTCCACATGGGATATGCAAGGACAAGCAACTAAAGGGTCTCAGTGAAGATAAACAGGACTTCAGCAGCACTAGCATTGCACAGAACTGAGCTCAAGTCACTTCGTTTGCAAGACCAAGTAATTAAAACAAATAAATTCCAAGCAAAAAGTCTCTGCGTTGGTCACTGAGCTTCCTTGGACCCTAGTGGCAGCCTTTCCCCCAGTCCCATGCCATCTGTATGCTGGGAGGCCACAGGAGCAAACCAGCCTGGTCATGGATCTCTGGTTAAACCTCTGACTCTCTCATGCAGTAGGATTATTTTTAACCTGGCATGGCTTGCACCCATGCATGGCACCTTCTCCCCAGCAACATGTGCTCACAAAACGTCGTGCTGATACAAATGAAGGGCAGAGTTGGGACAGGAATAGGTGGCTGACAATTTGTGAGCTGGCATTGCTCCTGAGAGGGTACCTGCAGCTGTACGTCTGATTATCAAAAACCGTCACAGTGGATGAAACCCAAAGTCCAGCCAAACTTGTCTTCTGTCCAAGAGCTGCAATGATTTTTTTTTTAATCTTACACAGTGCCAGACACAGTCTCTGATCCTAAATTAGTATTGAAACTTATTTTCAGCTAAAATTCAGGCACCGAAGCCCAACATTTGCTTTTTTGGGCATTTGTGCTGATAAAGCTACCACGGTCCTTGTGGAGACCGAAAGTAAAGTGGGAGCCAAACTGACTTGGAACACCGACCCGGGTATGCCACCCCAGCTTGTCAAGTCCAATTGCTTGCTAATATCACATCCTCTCTGACATAAACCAGTCAAGATTCATTTAAAAAAATGCATCTGTTTTTCTTTGTGATGAAAGGATGCTCTGATGGTCAGAGACTTCTCACGTTAAACCTAGACTTTGTAATGGCCAATTCATGTTCATTTGTTCTCTTGCCAACACTGGTCTTCATCTCAAGTACCTACACATTCATTTTTGATAAGAAAGCAAACAATTCCCCTATCAGGAGAGAAATTCATTTAAAAAATATAAAAGATTACAGATTACTTTTACCCCCAAAATCTGATTTTTAACGGGCTAACACCGATAGAAAACCTTTTGGAAATGAGTGCAGATGCCAACACCAAGGACCTAACTTATCTCATGCCCATCCCATCAATGTTTGCTGCATGTGCAAATAAAGAGCTGAACTTGACTCTCACTCCCATAAACTCTACTCGCACTCCTCAGAGGAGCAGGGATCTAGAGTGGTCCTGCTCATTATCACATTGGCTAAAAGAAATGAAACACAATGTCCAATAAAAGCATTTGGTTGCTCAAACAAGTACACCACAGAAGAAAGCCCTCTTACTGCTATTTATCCATACCACCAACAACCGACCGTTACTGCGCCAGGAATTCTTTATAGTAAGCAAAAAAGAGCCAATAATCTCAGGCTACCACACTGACCTGCTCTGTTCTATCGCTACAGTCATCAGCGACCGCCCCTCGCTCCGTATTTCTAAAGCAAAGCTGCAAACCAGCTTCCGCACGTAACTGAGCTGTTTATAAATCTCCCATTGCTTGTTGTGTCCTCCTGACATGACAAATTTTCTCCCCCCACACTAACATGGCCAAACAACTATTGAAACAAAAGCAAAACATGATCAGCGCACATTCTCTTTTCTTGTCAGAATGGAACCAACAAAGCAATAATCCCTTGTTGAGAGTTTCTCTTTCTCTCTTTTTTTTTTTAACCCCTTGCTTAAAAGACTATGAAATTTGCTTCCCTTGTTTTCCTAAACAAGTCCCTGAAAAACACCAATTCATCCCACAGGCTTTAGGAAGTTTACTGATCCTATCGGCTTAATAGCACGCTGCTCCGCTCTGAAGAAGGCACTAGTGCTCTTGACTATTGTGTCCTTTCTTAAAGCATAGCAAAGACACAGGGCACTCTAGCACGTCCTTACTAGCGTACAACTGAGATTAAATGACAAGATAGATGGGGATAACCGGGAGCAGTTAGCATTTTTTTCACCCCCAATGTTACATTTTACTCATTTATTTACGCCATCAGGAGGAAGGGATTGTTCAGCATCCAGCTGGGCCTTTGCTTGTGCTGTTCAAAAGGGAAATCCTTTCAAATGCCAATACAAAGACCAGGGGTTAAAGTCCCAGTTCTGCTCCACGCAAAGATGCTGGAAGTTGCTTATTTCAGGAGATTTGGGTCCTTCAAGCATAAGCACATCACAACAAAAATCTCTCAATATCCCAGGAAATAAAGACGATGTGTTTCCAAATCTGTTTAAATAATGGATTTTTTTTTCCAGCACATAGTGATGAAGGACTATTCTGTGTTTATCCAGGGAGAGAATAAGATCACTCACGACAAAAGCATGATATTTATGTCCATCTTTTTTCTCTGCCATTTAAAGGTGGATGCTGCTGGCCTTGCAGCTGTGAAGTTGTGCCTTGCTGCTAAAGCCACCCTGATAAGTTAGATGAGCTCTCACTGGGTAGGGCTACGTGGGAGCTGCAGGAGGACAGGCACCACATTCTGACCCTTCATATTTTGCTGTTATATACATGGGGGCTCGAGAGAGGATAATTTCCAGTGAGAGTGGTCAAGGAGGGAATAAAATGTTAGTCCTTCTGCACTGATGCCAATGTGCTGAAGCAAGTCATACACAGCAAGATTTTGTGGGGAAGCTGTCTTCAAACCAGCCCAAAAGTACTTCCCTCTGTCCCTGAGTGATGCTACTACTTAGACTAAAGGAGAAGACCCTGACTTAGCTCATGATCAGAAACAGCCACTGACATAAAACAGCAGCATACAGGTTATGTAAAACAGGAGTTTATTCAGTCCAGATAGCTCAAATTCTGATCTCATTTCTATTAGAAAAATCTAATAAACTCAGTATTACTACTGATGCAAATGGACTCAGAATCCAGCCATACAGACATAATAAGAAATAAGTGTAACTAATGAGGTTTCACTGAGTCTCTTACACACCTGTGCACATACTTAGCTATCCCTGAACTCAGGCTGGTTTTAGCCACCCTTTCTTTTAGTGACAGAAAATAAGAAATTTAGCTGTTAAGTTTATGTAATAAAGTCCACAATATGTTAATGGAGACCAAAGTCTTTGCCTAGCAGGTCCTGAACTTCCCCTTCTTGTTACTGTTCAGCACATTTCTGCATCAGCTCCATCATGAGCCTTTTTAATATGGGCCAAATTCAGAATAGCATTCCTGTTCAACAATACATCCAAAGTACCTGGAACACTGAGGTTCATAGGATTTATGGCAGTAGCCATCTCAGGAGGCATGGAAAGAAGGACAAGCCTGAGTTGTTTCTTCACTTGGGACTTTTGTAGCTAACCTAATAATATATCTCTGTCTCTCCAAACCTATCTGCTTAATTTTAAGGTCATAGTTCAGTAAAATTGACAGCATTTGAAGTAGCATATTCAATGGAATACTGCAGCTTGCTAGAGAAATACTTTCTGAAATAAGACTGTAATACAGTGTGGCAAATACCTCTTGTAGCTTCACTGATATATTTGTTGTATTTATTGGTATTTCGCATACATTGCATAGTGCATAATTGCTCTGCAAACTAAAACCAAGCTCACAGATTGCAGAAGGGAAGAACAAGTTGACTTTTAATTAAAATCTTCCATTTTGCCATGAGTTTGTAGTTGTGTTTTTTTGTTTGGTTGGGTTTTTTGTTGTTGTTTTTGGTTTTTTTGGAAAGGTGCATCATGTTGTAAAAAGTTTTCAATGCTGCATAGCAGAGTACACATTTTTTCCCACATTTTCACATTGTTAATAGTATAGTACACAGACTTATAAGTAAAAAGGATATATAGATAAAAAGCATTAATATGGCACTCCAGTGGCAAGATCCAATAATGTGTCTGTACATCTCACTATATAACCAGACCCACAATCGCTGGTTCGTTTACCCAGCTTATTTTGTTTTTATAGGACATGCTCCCATTGTAATCATTGTGATTCACGGGTCAAGATATACTGCATTTTGGGGCGACGAAAGAATCCAATTTTCTGTATTCAAATAAATGGTATTACAAACTAGCTAAAGGCAACAATCATTTACACAGGTGAGTTAAGGCGATAAATAATTAATTACTTTCTAATGGGAAATGTGTATTACTTGCCCCCATCACATGCAGTGTTACTAAATAGCACAGTAGTATTGAAATAATATAATCAGACAGCTTTAGAAAGAGAGAAGAAAAAAAAGGACAACATTTAAAAACAACTTCTATAATATAACAATGTGTACAAGGCTGGTTTATGACCTCTCTTCACACAGTTTCAGTGATTTGAAAATAAAGATTCTTGATGAGTCAAACTGAAGCGGATGCCAAAACTATTCAATATCACTGAAATGCAGTTTAGTGTCAATAGGATTGGCCATCTAATGACGATTAAGTATGCTATAAATTTAAATCTTTGAACTACTTGTTGAGATTTATTCAGGCAGACAAACAAAGATAACAAAAGTCTTTTGTGTGTTTGTCACTCATTTCCGCTGCTCTGTTGTTGCAGTGTCAAATAATGTCAGTTATTTCAGCACAATTAATGTAATTTTAAATTCTCAACAAATTAAATTATAAAGACTATCAGTCCAGGGAGGACACTACCCATTTTTCTTGCACATTTTCTTTTTTTTTTTTCCTCCTCCTATTGAGGTAAATTTTAAATTGATGAAAGGTGAGTTTCAATCTGATTCCTAGAAAAACAGCCCACTTTGTTAGAAAATTCATTTTCTTTTCAAATGAAGTTATTTCTCTTTGTTTTTAACAAGGGTAGCTACATCTTGGGATATAATTCAGATTGACTTAATTTTTAAGATGTTTGGAAAAGCCAGGAAGGCTATACATTTCAAATGACTCGCATCTATACCAGGATTAATTCTTTACATTCATGATTTTACCTGTGTTTTTAAATCCTATCTTTGTGTGTTTACTAATTTCATTTCAGTAGAATTGGAAGAAGGGGTTTTAAAACAACGCCACAATATGAATGACCACTGCAGGCAAACTGAAGGCTTGATAAGAAATTATACATTTGTTCTTATCTCTGTTAAGCCCCTCTTTTAGAAATCTTGAAAATTAATTGAAGACAAAAAGATTGCCAATCTGTAGTCTTGCTTAATTAGAATAGGCTCTGGAAAGTTATTCTACAAAAGCAACTGAAAACTGGTCACCTCAAAGAAACAAAATTACTTCCTATTGTGCCTAAATTATGTTGACTGTGCTGAATGTTATATAATTTAGGAGGAAGGGGGAGAAATGATATATTTTACATTTTGTGAGATCATACCTCAAGATTTAGTACAGCATCTAGAATTTCTTTGCAAGTAATAAAGACAATGCTCTATTGTGTACTTCTATTACTAATTATTCTGTAAAGATTGTCTGTTCCAAAAGATAATTAGAAAGGGTGAAATTTAATTCCATTAAACAGAACTCAGCTGGGACATAATGAAATTTTGTTGTGAAGTAGCAGACTGACTTTGAAGCCAAATAAAAAGCTTTTACATCGATGGAATGAATAAGATTGTAAAAGCTCACACCTTTTTTTTTTTTTTTTCCCCTTCCCCCCCGCCGCACAGCCTCAATTTTAAAATAATTAGAATGAGACTGAATTCTACTTGCAACAAGTTTCAGTTCCCATATATTCCAGAAAAAAGGATGACTTCTTCTGTGTTTTATACAAATCAGTATTTAGCATTTCTTTTGCAGAGGTTAACAAACTAGGCAGAGAAGAGAAAACAAAAGAAATGATCTCTGCTTATAGAGCACCTGAGATACTAAACAACACCAGTGCCACTCTAAAGGGCTCCACACCAACATGATTCAACGCAAGCGAGCTCTGGGTATGAGGAGACCATCAGGCTGCTTGTAGGCTTGATCGTTTCACCAGGACTTCTAACTAGAAGGTGCTTTACAGCATAGCAATTTGGTGGTGTGACACCTATCCAGTGGGAAATAGTCCAAGAGATTGACTGCTGAGCTGGAGAATAGGAGCGTTTTGCCCAGGCCCCCAGAGTAGCCACTACTGCTGAATGAAAGGTGTGCTTGGAGAAATGGCTAGTAATTGGGTTCAGGTCTTTATTGTCTCATTTGAAGGTCATATGAACCTACTTAACGGCACAGGGCTTATTGTAAAGAGAAGAATGACATGAATACATTAGTAACCCGTGTCTTTGAGGCTAACCACTAAACACAATGCACTAGTAGATAATACGCTTGGGAAAACTCTTTGGGAAAATACATGAAGCTGCTTGAAACCAACTTGCTTCAGTTCACTGGACCAAGTCCAAACATTACAGGCTTGAGTTTGGCTGACCGGAACGTGTTGCTGCTACTGCCCTGGGATGAACACATTTCACACCACAGTTGTCACACCCTGTGACAGTCCTTTGCAAGAGCTCAAGCTTCGCACACCCAACCCTGGGAAGGAGAGAGTTACAGGAAGGAGGAATAAATGAAAAACTACTGAGGCAAGAGGAGGAGGAGGAAAAAGAGTAGAAACAAACATTGGAAACATTCTCCTAACCTCTGTGCTCGGCTTCAGCAGTATTTTTGCATGCCTTTATATCCTTTTCTGATTGATATCATTAAAGTAGAGGTCTTAGGAAACAGTGCACAAGGGGATATTTCCAAATCAGATTTTAGGAATTTTACTACTGTCTGTCTAGCTTGCATACTCATATGACCACTGCCAATTATCTGAGCATATCACAACACCCCTGTGGAGTAGGGAAATGTTGTAATTACTCTCTTGGAGGCAGGGAACCAAAATTCAGAGAGAATTAGTGACTAGCCCAAGGTCCCATTGTTAAGACTGCACCTTTCTTGACTCCAGATAAGTGCCCTGAGGACAGGACATACTTCCTCTCAAGGATCACGCTTTCTCATGAGGCAATTGTGGGTTTTGAAGTAAAACAAGCAGTGCTTTTCTGCACAGTATGCTGACCACAAGTGATTTTATTTTTTAAGAGCAGGCCCTATTTTAGCAGAAAGTGCCATAGCTAAATTCTGAAATTGAAAAGGACTTCAACATACTGTGACCTAACGATAGTGAACGTTAAGAACACATGTGGCTTTTCTAGCTTTGTGGAACATTCCCATGAAGAGATACTTAGCAAATGCAGCTTTGTGTACATTTCACAGAAACCTGCCAGCATTACTGACTTTTACTCAGGTCTAAGTCTACCTCTAGACCCAAGTCATAAAAGAAGGGATTAGTAGGGTTATGCTTAGGCTGTCTGTCACATAAATAGCTAATTAACTCTTGATTGGACCCTGCCAAATCTCTGTTTCCTTTTCATTGTATCCACCTTCCCCATTAAAAAAATAGCTCTCATATATAGCAGAAAAATCAAAACTGTAGTCAAGGTTAGTAAGGAGATGAGCCTCTTGTGAGTAAGAGCCATTACATCAATAAGTGCCAATATCATGTTCTTGTATTGCATCCATCTGAAAACAAGTAAATTGAAGTGCTCAAATCATCACTTCCAAAAAAAAACCAAAAATGCAAAATTACAACAACAAAAACCCAAGATGTTCTTCGACGCAGTGTCCCAGCTGTGAAAAGAAATTGCTGATAATGCACCTGTTTTTCTATAGTTGTAGACAGCTACCCTGAGGTGCTCTACAGCCTTAAGCCCCTCTATACATAAAGCCAAGTCCTTCTCCATATTAACACACATCAAATGTTTGCATCACCCAAGTCTGAGGGGATTTAAGAGGTTAAAGTAGGGAGGCAACAGTTTTAAAAACACAAGTGGCAGTCTTTATCACTGATAAAAGCATATTGATGTTAGATAAAGGGAAGTTTCTCCGCTTGACTGAAGAGAAAGTACCTCTTGGTCTGAATCAGAGGAAATTGTTTTCACCACAGAGAAACAAACTTTCTACAGAGCTTGTGGTTCTCCAGCGCCAGGTTTTAATTGAACTTAGACAATATAAGCTACAGGCTGAAAAAAAACAGGAATTAAATATAAACATAGTAAATTATGAAAAAAAGAAAGTCAAAGACAGACTTCTATTCCAATTGTTTCACTATATATCTTCTATGTTCATGCTATCGCCTCTCACAAATGGTTCTCAAAGGCAGAATTATAAAAATCATTCTTTACTCCACAAGGAACATTTCTACATTAGTTATGAAGTAGCAAATAATGCCTAGTTATGTTAGTACTGACAATCACCTTAGTGATGTCAAGGACATGTCAAAAGTGACACAGCACCCTGTCAAGACAATTTCTGAACTACCCACCTCATATTAGATTTCAGTTAATACCAAACTCTAGTATATGAATGCCTGCCATGAACGTGAAGGATGGGGAGAGGGAGGGAGCAGTGGGAAAAACATAATCTGCCTCCAGAAATTAGGTATTACACGAAGCAAAAGAGTTCAAGACAGAAGGTCAGGTATCCTCCTTTATTAAGGACAAACAAATTTAGTCATGGTTCCAAGCTGCTCATTAAGGTGAAACTCAATAGCCATTATTTTATTACTAACTCTTATATTCCAATAGTATGCCAGTCCAACCACTGTCTGCTTGCTGGAAGCCTTCAGGAGATACCTGTTGCAATCTGCAGACACTCAAGAAAGATACATAGGAGCAGTTCATTTTTTTGTACTGTGCATATCTCTTCCTTCTTTAATAGCTCCTTGTCCAAAGAGTGAGGAAAGTGTTGCAGTAAGAAAAATATTCCAGCCAGACAGAGATCCCACATCTGTATGGCACTCTTAGTAAGACAGTGTTGCAAAGGTTTCAGGATGGTACACAGAGCTTATTTCTAAGGATTTTTCTGCATAATCTTTTCTTGTTAATTTTCCCCCAGCTTTTCTTCATCAGTACTAACTGCATCAGAGGAAGTTTTGAGCACTGGCTTGGATGAAGCCTGACATCATCCATTTGGCTTCGGAAATAAAAATAAATAAATAAATAAATAAATAAATAAAAACACACACCCTACAAATTCTGGCCCTGTTGCAATAGGTAGAAAAACTATTTGCCCGAGTCTTTAGGGCAGAGTTTCACTCTGTCATTCAGCAGAAGAAGATACACTAAGTTCAGGCTGCTTATAGCAATACTAATATTAAAATACACATCCTCCCCACTCACAGACCCTTCAGAGGAAAGGTGGATATTCACAGGAATCAGCACCCAAAGCTGTGGATGGAAAGTTCTTTCATAGAATCATAGAATGCCCAAGGTTGGAAGGGACCTCAGAGGTCATCGAGTCCAACCCCCCTGCTCACACAGAGTCACCTAGAGCACGTGGCACAGGGCTGCATCCAAGCGGGTTTTAAAGATCTCCAAAGAAGGAGACTCCACAACCTCCCTGGGCAGCCTGTTCCAGTGCTTTGTCACCCTCACAGTGAAGAAATGCTTCCTTAAGTTCCTGTGGAACTTCCGATGCTTCAGTTTGAAGCCATTTCCTCTAGTCCTATCCCTGCCCACCACTGAAAAGAGGCCGCCCCCCTCCTCCTCACTGCCTCCCTTGAGGTATTTATACACACTGATCAGGTCCCCCCTCAGCCTCCTCTTCTCCAGGCTGAACAGGCCCAGCTCTCTCAGCCTTTGCTCATAGGGCAGATGTTCCAGGCCCCTGATCATCCTGGTAGCCCTGCGCTGGACTCTCTCCAGCAGCTCCACATCCCTCTTGTACTGGGGAGCCCAGAACTGGACACAGTACTCCAGATGTGGCCTCACCAGGGCTGAGTAGAGGGGACGATCGCTTCCCTCAACCTGCTGGAGACGCTCTTCTTAATGCACCCCAGGATCCCATTGGTCTTCTTGGCCACCAGGGCACACTGCTGCCTCATGGTCAACTTGTCGTCCACCATGACACCCAGGTCCCTCTCTGCAGCGCAGAGAGAGTGAATTGTCCTAGCAGCAAGAGTAGAATTGTTGCTTCCAGGGACCAGCACGAGCTCCAGTGTCTCCCACCAGGTCCTCAAGATCTTCCTTACATCAGGAGATCACCCTGTGCAGCAAGAACCTCATCAACTTTAGGGATCTACTAATTTTGTGCTTCTAAGGTTCTTAACACTCTCCCTTGACCACTACTTCTACGCAAAAGTATAAACTGACCCTTAAGAACAAAGGCTTCAAGGAGACTTCTTTCTTTTAAAGCAAACTCTTTGAGCGTCTGCTATGTGGTTCTAGCACACACTAAAGAACAGGGAGCTCACACCCTGTAATGAAGAAAAGAAGAAAAAAGAAAGACTACTAAAGAGAAAATTATCCCTGTGAGACAACAGGAACTGAATCATTTTTGGTGGTTACTTGGTTGGGTTTTTTCATTCTTTATTTTTAAAAGAGCTTTCCCCTATGCAAACAGGAGCATTCACTGATCAGCACCAATATCTCTTTGCTTTTGGTGTACATTAAGAAAATTAAATGGAATATTCTTAGAAAGACATCTGTGCCTGGGGTGACTCACATTTGATCAATCCGTAAGAACTGTTCTTTTCAGAGGATGTGCAATTATTTGCTCAGTTAGGCTTAAACTTTTTATTTATCTAATCACCCCCCTGTAAAGCTTTGATCTGAGCTTCCAAAACCTATTTTTCTAACTGCTTTAGCTACATATTTTAAGTCTTATTTTCTAATCAACTTCAGCCTGTAAAACATGCAATGTCCTACTTAATGCATCCTATTAGGAAATCAAGCTGCCGCACGGATTTTTAGATCTCTCATTTTGCAGCCCCGTGAGCCATTTGGAAGCATCATTAATGTCATTATTCCAGGGGAGAAGGAGAGAACTGGCAGCAGAGCGAGCGCTCTACACAGCTGTCAGCTTTGCCCTGCTAACATTTGCAGAGTGACTCAGAGGTGAATCACAGGTTTCTGCAGGTGTACACCAGGGAGAGCTGGATGATTTCCATGTCACAGTGGTTGCAAATGTTTACTTCATTAGTTCATGGGGTTACTCAGCAGTCCTGGCCAACTCAATTTCTCAATCTTACTGAATGGCAGTTAAAAAATAAATAAATAAAGGGAGCACATAGCAGCTCTGAAATTAAAAAACACGAAACCAACCGTCAATTTGCAATTAGAAAACCCGAGCGATGTTGGAATGTGAGCAGATTTACATATAGTCGTTATGTTTCAGAATATATACACACATTATGAAATATTTCAGATTTTATCTAGTGTTAGGTCTATTACACTCTTTATCATAAAAGTAAAGGGTACACTAATTACACCTTTCACGATAAGACTACAGCCCCCACACAGGGAATGGTCTCGGGATTTTAAATAGATGGTTATCTCTACCTACTGAAAATGAGATTATATTTGCCATAAGAAATTTCATTGCAATGTTCTCTACTTAGAAATTATTTCAATTACTTCTTTGAAGTCTGGACTCCAGATGTTTCACAGGAAGTCTACGCCTGCCTAGAAAGTTCACACAGTAGTTCACACAGTAGTATCTTGGGGTTGACGATGGCATCTCCCATCCACAACTGCTCTGGCTTGGACACACCAAGTCCTGTAGTCACATCTTTCCCCCTTCTCATTCAGTTCTAGCTTGCAAGTATTCCAACGTCCCTAACTAGGAGGAAATGCCTGTGTGCAAGACACCAGGTAGCTGTATGTCATTACTTGGTATTTCACCCAAGCATCATTACTTGGTATTTCACCAAGATAGTTTGCATAAGCCACTTATCTGCCCTCTTTCCTAATCTAATTAAGTCATTTTAGATTTTACAGACTTTCGACCTTGTATTAACACATTCCCCACAAAACTCTCATCAACAAACGTTATCACTTCACATTCTCACCTTGAGGTCATTAACATATGAAGTGAACAAAATCATGCCTCTCAGTATTGATCCTTGGCCTATTTATGCCTTATTTATGACTATAGTCACCTCCAGCTGGCATGAACTTCCAAGTGTTTCCACCGACAAGAGCTCCTTGTTTGGCTTACATATAAAAACTTGTTCTTCCTATGCGCAAGGCAAAGGCTTCCTCACCTTTTGAGTATTTTATCTTGTAGATCATGTTTTGCACAGTTAGCATATCAAAAAGGTTCTGGAAGCCCTGGACAGATTATCTGTCTAGTTAAAACAAATAAAGACAACAGCCAGTTCATCTCTTTTCCATTATTAAAATTGATCAAGCTACCCAATATTGTATGGGAGTAAAGACTTTAATATATAATTTTCACTCAGACAAGCACTACCAACTGCAGTGGTGCAAAATATTGACTGAAGAGTGAAAGGCTACGAAGAAAAAAATAGAGTTAAGAGATTCACAAAAGCTGAAAGGTCTATTTATCCCAGATTTCCTCCACAGCTGACATTTTCAAAAGATCTCATTAGCAGCTACCCAACCAGAACATGGAATACCATGATAGTCATGCACTCAGATATTACTTTATCAATGTCCTGCTCCTCTAAAGACACACTTTTAACCCTGAGACATTTTTATACCTAAACCCTAAACATTTGAAAAGAACAAGTGATAAAATAGAAGCTCATGAAAAAACAGAGATCCTTACAATATATGCTCTATGAGCACCCCAGTGATGCCGTAGGTGGTTCTGCATGCTCACAGGGAAACTGGGAATAAAATCCAGGGAATTTGTAATCCCCGTGGAGTCAGAGCATTTGAAGTCAAAAAAGGCAATATACTCTTTACAAATAAATCTAACTGGATTATTCTGACCAAGGATCCTGCCAGGTGTCAACTAAAAATATGAACAGAAAAGCTGCCTGTGGTTGCAAGAGCCAGAACTCAGGAACATGAGTGGCCTTTTCCAATCCTGCGTTCCCAAAGGAGCATGCTGTGCCTGAGAGTGCTGAGCATCCAGCAGGCACAGAGACAGCATTTGGCAGGGGCAGATGGAGCCTGCCCTGTGGCAGCATCTCCCAGCACTGGGCTCAGCACCCTCACCAGGCAGCACCGTGCTCGGCAGCACAGGACAGATTGTGCTCTGGGGAGCCCTGGGATTCCTGGGCTAACAACTGGGAGCAGAGTTCAAGTCACCAGGCAGAAACCCCGGGGGAGGAAAAGCCTCCTCATCTCCTCCTGGACAACAAAGAGCAGCGTGGCAGCTAATCCAGGTGTCCAGCCCTCTGCTCCTGCCTGTTCCCAGGTGCGAGCCCTTGGAGAGTTCAAGGAGATGTGGCTCTGGGGGTCCTGCACTGCAGACTGGCCGGGGTACAAGGGGAACTGGCGATCTGCTTAATCTCCCCTTCATGCAGATGCTCCAGCCTCCCTGCCTCTTCCATCACATCCTCCCCATATGGGTGCTCCATCTCTGCAGGCCAGAGCCCATGGGAACCTAGAGAAAATCTCACATCTCTGCTCTCTTTTTGCCACCAAAGAGCATTCCCAGGGAGAAGAGGTGGGAAGTTAGCGTCTACCTGCTTCTCTATTTCATGTGCTGTGTTAGCTCCTATTGCCTGAAGCAGGACATTGTGAAAAAACCGTCATTTGCACAAGGCAGGCACTGAACAAGGTGCAGGCTCACAGACAGGCTTATTTATTAACAGCTCTCCTCAAATCTACCATCTATCTTGTTTCTGACTTAGCAGGTAAAACAGCATCCCACCAAGGCACTGACTGCACAGATACCCCTTTTCATTCAGCAGCTATTTAAGGCATGCTTGTAGGCAGATTTTTAAATCCTGTTATGAAAAATAGTAGTCACTTAATCAAGTTACCATTCTAGAGCTGCTAACAAACTCTTGCCAATTTTTGAATACAGACAGCAATGACAAGGGAGGAAAGAAATACACTGGAAAGCAATCAGAGTGAAGTCGAGATGACTGGAACAACACTGTACTGCAAAATGCATGGGCAACTGTTTAGATGTGCTTTATTTAAAAACTATTAGCATGTTATTCTATACTCAGTGAAGTAAACTATAAAAACCCTGCAGAAATGAGCATTAGCTCTTATGAATCCATTGCTGAAACGAACACACTGCCCCCAGGGGAAATGAGCACTAAGGCTTAATATGTCTATAAATATCCCGCCTGGGCTGAGTGAAGCCCACGTAGGTGAGCCCGGCACTTACCTTGGGGAAGTCGGGTCAGCTCCCCTCCCTTCCTCCTCCCTGTGCTAACTATGCAGTTTGGCAGCTTTCGCATTTTATCTCACCACAGATTTTGCCAAAACTTGAATCTGCTCCCAACAGATGAACTGCCACCCTAAAACAAACTGGCTTTTTCCCCCCCCTCCCCTGCAAATTCAAACTGAAAGGATAAGCTTGAATGGCAATGTTCTTTGAAGGCCTGGTCTTCTCGCAGGTCTGGAGTTGGGAAATTTGTAGCGAGAGAGTTGCAAAGGCTTTATTTAGTCAATAACCACACTTTAGATTCAATTATTTGAACAGTACAACAGACTGTGGGACCGGAGTCCCAGCTGTTTTGTAACTAATGTTGTCACCTGCACCTGTGCAAAGTGGGCACAAAATACTTCTAATCCGGCAGTTGGGAATCAGACCCCATATTTACATTTTCTTCCTGATTCCTGACTTTATTCATTAGCCAGCATGTGACACACAAGCTGATGAATTATTGGTTAGCTTGTTTTGAAAACACATCACTTGCAAACACACTTAAAAAAAATCTGCAATAATTAGCTGCATTTTATTTTCTCTGCTAACTTTCTCTGCACCTTTTTATACACACATGCATACACAAATACATTTATGTCAAGTTACATTTTCTCTTTTGAGGGTCAAAATCAGGCCTGAGTGAATGCAACTGTAAAGGCAAAGACCTCAATAGCACTTAATGTGCTTGTACCAGGTCTGAATTCAGCCCTTTGCCTCAAGGCACATTTCAAATTCCCAATGTACAAAGGACATTGTAAAAAATTGCTTTGCATTCATGAAAACTCAGACGAGCTCCTAACTCTACCGTAACATCTTGACCACACAAAGATAAAATGCCTTGCATTTGGCTGGAGGATGAAGGAGCACGTATGTGCAGCTACACTGATGTATAGGAAATTGACTGGAACCTGAAGCCTCAGCAATGTCTCCTAGTGAAGACCCAGCAAAATAATCCTCTGACTTTCTACAGCAGGGATTTTCCATATGATAAAAATGGGTCTCTACATATGACATTTGGGCATTCAGAGTTTAAGACTGTTTTCCTCTCAGTTTCTGAATAAAGAGAAATTTCTTTTCCAATGATATGAGCTCATCCCTCCTGTCCAATATGAGCTCATCCTTCCTATAAACATCACCTCTCCCCTCGCTTAGGCTTCTATTTCACACCTTCCCTATACTCCATCAGTAGTAACATGGGAGTTCCTTGAAGTCAGGGACCTGCATTTGCTGTAAAGCTTCACACACAGCAATAACACTGTATAAATAATAAATAAAAGCAAGAGTGGTTACTATAACAAGGAGACATCAGCCTTAACTCATACTCTGTGCCAAGAGTACACTACAGGATCTTATCAGCAACTCTGTTCATGGAACCTAATAAGATTAGCTTCAGGCTGCTGAGAGACTGACTAGAATCATTTGTCTAGGTTAATATCTGTATGCTCGGGTCAGATCATCATTGAGATATCAGTCATAAAACTGCAAGAATCAGTGCCAGAAAAATACCTAACTGCAATGATGCAGGGAAAGTAAGAAATAAATGAGGTGACTAGATCCAACTCCCTTCTCCTGAACTGAATTTTCCATGAAAAAATAAGAAAGAAATTGTCCTATCAATATACCGAACATATTTTCTCTCTGTAATGCACAGGCAAAAAGTAAAACAGTATTAAGTTTTAATTAGATTTTCATTTGGGAGTTAAGGATATGAATCTGAAATACTGGAGGGTAGAACGAGTACGGTAGAAAAACTACCAAGAACCACTTTTGTTCAATAATGTATATGGATTAGTAAAGTGTAAGCTTCGAAGGTGCAGCTCTCCATAGAGAAACACAAGGCTTTTATTGGTATATGAATCCACTATTCAACTAACCAATACAGCGGTATAACCTTGGTACAATCAACATGAATTATAACCATATGCAATGTGAATTATACCTGCACAGAACTGCTTGCACAGTGCAGGCTACTTCTGCTGAAAAGCCTGCAAGTCATTCAAGGGCACGGATGCACAAAGGACAAATCTCAAGTGAGGTTCCTGCAGACCCATTGGTAGTGACACATGGGCCTGGCTTTTGGTCCTTGATGGGAATCTGGCAGCTGGAAGGAGACAGACTGCTCTCCTCAGCACCAGAAAGAGGGAAGATACATGAAATACCTGATTCTGCAACATCTTTTTTACATGCTTTACCCTCAGGCATTTTTATAATGACTATAAGAGCATCCTGACAAGGGTAGCAGCTCTCGCTGACATTTTATTGGTAAGACAACTACATTGATCACCAGCTGGAGAGACAGAAAGAACTGTGAAAGAGCTGTATGTGTGGAAACAGTATTCACTGCGCTATATGCTCTGAACATCCTTTATATTCCTCTATTGATGTTTTCCCAGAAGGAAAATGAAAGCTAAAGGCAGAAAAAGAGCATGGAATTTGTCAACCAATTAAGCCTCGCGTGTCTGGGGATACGGGTTAAAAAAGCCATTCCCGAGTATTTCCCTACAGGGACTCTCTGCTCTCTAGCATGAGTGGTTTTATATTCAGAACAACTGTCCTCCTGTCATCCTGCAATAAAGAATCCTGTTTTTTAATTCTTCTAGAGCAGAGCCCTCTGAAAGGGAAACTGCTGTGGAATAGATGCAGAAGGGCAACAGGTCTAACCCAGTGAATTCCTCTATCAGCACATTTCTATACGTAGATGACTGCTTAGATTTTGTGAGGCCCTGGAGAAAACCAAAGTCATTATGTAAGGGATGTGAGAGAGTTTTTGAACATGGGACCTGTTTCTGTGCAGCCTCGCACCACCCCAATTCAGAAGAGCAAAACTTTTCAAGCTACTGTAAGCAAACACCTAAATCCACAACTTCTTCCCCAAATGGAAGCTAACCAGCATCGTGTTCTCCAGTTTTGTGAAGAGGCACCTTCACATATCATTCACAGTTTGGGCTATTTTCCCATCTGAGAAAACTTTTCTCACCCAATCATATAAAACATGTATCCTATGTAGGCAAAGCTGACACATTTTCTGGCAAATTGGGAAGAGTGGGATAAAAATGCCCCTAGCCAAAGCTTGCTGCCACTGTTGTACAATAGTCACCGGTCCCACCAATCTGTCAGCTGCACTGCTAGGGAGCTGGGATTGCACCAGCATCACCAAGGAATCAAAGAGCTACTAACAGCTAGTTTTCTAATCCATCTGTATAGTCTGGGAAAAATTACATCTGCAACTCAGCCAAGAGATCAGAGAAGGCATTAACCTGCAGAAGGGGGTCAATACTGGCCAAGGAGAAGGCAGCTTTTCCAGCCAGCACAGTGGCACTACTTTCATGCTTTCTTCCATCCCAAAATATTATCAGACAAGGAAGGACACAAGGAACACAGACAATGGAGAGAAACCCAACTACAGCCAGCAGATGCGAAGGAGGAAGAAAAGAGATGGAAAAACATCCTCAGTCTTCTAACTTGTCATTCAGAGTTCTGACTGCTGGATCATGATACAATTGAGCAGATGCTTTTGCACTCCAGATACCTAGATGCTCTTCTTTGCAAGATGCCCATGTCATACCTGTAACTGCAATTCAAATATCTATCTATAAATATATATATATATATGGGGACAGAGAGCAGCCACATAAGAATTATGAGCTGAGGAAGAGATCAGTCTTCATGGTGCCACTGTATGAAATCTTCCTACTACGTTCTGTTCTGTAGTTATGCATATTTGTACTTGTGCATATCTATCTCTATATACGTGCATATAGATGTATGAACAGTTCAAAGAACATAGGATCTCTCTGCTGTATAGTACAAAAACTTAAAAATGAAGTTACGAGAAGAAAAAAAAATTTTTTCTGCTCATGTTTGTCTTCCAAGATTTTGGCCATTCTCTACAGCAAAATATGCCCCTAATGCTGTAAAATAAAGAAAGAAAAAAAAGAAAAGAAAAAAAGAAGCTAGAAGACTACAAACTACAAGTGACACTTAAAAATGGAGTTTTCTTGAATACTTTGAGATGCACTCTTTTTGTCTCTTTTTGTTTAAGCTAGGATGGACAATTGACTATTGTGCAAAGGTAGATTGAATCCACAACTCGGTATTTGTAAAGCAAGTTAAAGGGCACTTTAACAATTCCAGTAATAGTGACCATTAGTGATTTTGCAAAGAAAACAGGTATTGCAGGATAAACCAAAGTGGGCTGAAAGTACTGCTATTCTTTCTTTGATATATTGTTGTGGGTGACGACTTTCCAGTAGCATGGTAGTGATGTGACTAGCATGCACTTCACGTAGTACACTTGTTTCCTTATTTCTTCCCAAATTGGTATTATGCACTGTAATCTCACCCATTCTAGGGTCAAAAAATCATGTCAGTTCACAGCAGCTAAACAAGATTCTAGAGGGCTAACATTTAAGCATCTCACGAAGCAATTTTGCAGTTACAGAGAGAAAGCAATATGAGAAAACCTTTAACTACTGCAGGTATTTATAAGACATCTAAAAAGTGGGCCTGAACTAATTAAGCACATTAAAGAGTAAGGTTTGTGTGTTTTATGAGTTTTTGTCTCTTAAATCAGAACAACACCCCACTGTAATTCTATGAAGAACTGGAATGATGTAGGCTTTGCTTTAATCTTATTTAAAATAAAAATAACAATAAATTGCTTGTAGTCATCCTCTTAAAGGCAGTCAGTACTTCTGACAGTGATATCCAGGTTGAAAGTTTCTATAAGTATAGCTGCATAAATATATCACTAACTACTCTGCTTTTATATGGTCTCTGGTTTCCAAAAAGAGTTAGAAATGTGACATATGATCGGGACTGCAAGTATTTTTTCGAAGTTGGATTAATTAGTATTATCTCAAAACCAGAAAGAACAAAGCTACCAGGTATGTGCAACATTAATCATATCACCAGTAATTAGTGCCAGAAAAGAGAAATAAAAGACAAAATGAGGCCATAAGAAATAATTCTAATCCAACTACAATTTACCAGAAATACCACAAAAAAATAGGCTTGAGAATACACAATTACATTCACTAAGTAGATATAGGGAAGAAAGGATAAGAAAAACCTGGTTGTCTAGACCAGTTTAGCAGAATGCGCAACAAATGCTTGAAAATATGAACAAAGATGGATAGCAAAATTGCAATAAGCATGATTCAAAGATGCCACTATATGATCATCATATACTCTTCAGAGTATGCAGCAACATATTCCCATGAGTATGGTAATGTTTAATCTAAATGATAGAGGGTAGCGTTTAATCTAAATGATTCAGTCCTTAGGCTATGGCAATGACAACATCACTAACGCAGCACACAAGGCACAAAACAGGCCCATAGGCGTCTGGCACTGGTAATCAGCGAGATCAGTTCTTAGATCAGCTAAGGTTTGAGCACCTGCGGAATGACACTGTTTTGGAGGACCTCTCCAACCACATACAAAGCTATTGCCTGTTGCACTAACAGGAAAATAACTGCAGTACTCAACATAAAAGCAATAGACATGCAGTAGAATTTCACCAATTAAAAAGTCTAAGCATACCAGAGCAAGCAGATTCCAAGCAGAATCATAGACTGTATCAACATATGCTTTCATGGCTGCTACTATCCCAATTAACACCAAAAAATAAATAGCATACAGATAAGCAAAATAATCATCAGGCATCAAAGCACTGGGGGGATACCTGCTGTCTGCCAATGCTAGCTCTTACCTTCATCAAATATACAACTGCATGTGGGCTCCCTTTTCCTTTTTGAAGGAGGCATCTTGCTGGCTGCAAGTGGTAGAGATGAACACCATGAAAAATCTGAGCTCTTGCAGACCAGAAAGAAATTATTTTATCCATAAGAATTAGCTTACACTGTGGGACCATTCGTTTCTCTCAGTGTTGCCTACATTGATATGTGCACTTTCCTCTGTAGTCTGGCAGATTCTCAGATTGAAAAGTGTTTGGTGAACGTAGTAATTGGGGATCTCATGTCAACAAGAAAGAATTCACTTGTGGATATTCCTACACAGAGGACCTTAACTGCAATAGGTCAAGTTATACACTAGAATAGGAACTATGAATAGATTTTTCTCGGTAGAAGAGAACCTATCTGGTTATCCAAGAGTTCCTAGTCTGATCCTGAGCTCTTTCAATGTATGAATCAGTGTTATCTGAGTGGATATAAACAGATTTTAACATAAAGGATAGCTGTAAAGGTAACCGTCTGCTCTGCATTTGTAGTGCTCCTACAGTCACCCAAGCCATATGGATCTGAGAAGAGTTTATAACTGATGCTACCCTCAGACCATATCCAGGAAAAAGGCAGTTTTCTTAGCATTACAACCAGCAGCGTGGGACTCGGAACAAGTAACTCACTGAAGTTACTTGTAGGCCAGTGATATGGAAATACAAATAAGGCCAATTTCTTTTGTTAGTATGAGACTGTCTCTCTTCCACAGGGAGGAGAAAGCCTTAATTTCAGAGCAGAGTCTGGCTTTTCACCATGCAGACACCAATCCAACAAAGTACCAAAGTTTACTGAGCAGCAATAGGATTATATGCTCAAACATTTTGCTGAACCAGGGCCCGTGATTAATTTCTTACACAGTTTTTATCAAAGAGCCTAAAAAAAAAACTAGTAAGAGATCTTTTCTTCACTTGTAGCTTATTGGTTGGTTGTAGATAACCACTTCATTCCAATAACAATTTAAAAGAAAAATGCCTAAGATACAATCAGTGTAAAAGCAATTAACCATATTATTTAATGGATTAATATAAAATACATTGTTTAATTATAAGATCAAATGAAATAATATTGGTATCAATTAGAGCAATTCAAACAAGAGGAGAAGCAAGGAAACCAAATGATTTCTTCAATGCTGCCTTCAAATTCTCTCCAAAGAAGGTTATATTAACTACATGGAGACATAAAAATGTGCAATAATGATGAATCACTTGATGGCTACTCTTGAGTATAAGTTTCTAGTTACTTAATAACTTGGATTTTACTACTAAACAAGTTGTAATCACACTGAAAGAGTGAGAGAGAAAGGACTATAGAGAGAGATGCAATGCCAGATCAGGACCAGACCACATATTGTACAGCCCCTGCACAAACCCAGACCTTATCATATATATGCTTATACTATATAGCAACGATGAGTTCCCATGGCCCAGCTCATGTAGGAGGCTAGAGCTGGGCCCATGCTACCTGGTTCTACCCAGGTTAAAAAAAGATGACTAAGTTGGTACTGAAGATTTTAATAATTCACCAAGATAAAAGCAGACGTCAAACAGCATAACACATTTTGCTGCTTTCCAATACATTTTAGCAACAACCTTCCCTTAAGACCACTCCATCTTCATTTGCAAAGCAGATTAAGGAATGATCCCAGTACTTGCTTTAGATGCAATACCAGCCCTTGCCATCATGCTACTACAGTAACTTTAAAAGCATCAACCATTTTTAAAGAGGTTGCAGGCACTAGTGGGGATAATTTGTCAAAACTTTGTTTACTGCAGAAAAGTCTTAGACGTGATCATTGGACTGCACGTGAAAGGAATTTAAAGAGTATTTAAAATGCAAATGTATGGTTTTACTCCAGCAGCCCACAGAGATTATTCCAGGGGGATTGTAGTAGCAAAACTTGGTGTTAGACTTGCAAAATATTTCAAAAAAATAGATGAATATATTTATAATAAACATTGTTTATTTTATTCATTTTGTCTTGATCCATTGCTATGTCCTCACCATTCAAGTTTCTACTTTCTAGTGGGAAAAACAAGCATGCAAACGAAAGTGTTAAAATCAGAAATATAAGAAAGCCAAACAGATCCACTTAGTTTAAGTCAATAGGAACCGCACCAACTTGCCTATGGGAACCCTTACGTTGTGCTGATTTTGCTCTACTGTTTGTACCCACAACAAGGTAATGATGTTGCTTCACAGAAATCCATGCACAGCCAGTACCAGGGGAATGCTGCTGGGTTTAGCTCCCGAGCTCTGCAGGCAAAAAATATCTCAAGCTTGAGCTCACTGCAGCTCTAATTAAAAATAAAGTACGGATGACTCATTTCACTGCTTATTGTTAATGGTTAAGCTACTGGAAGAAGCCCTACCAGAGTTCTTCCTGACTGAACAAACTCTTGTGTTAGGACTAGTAGTGAGCTCATTTTATTGAAACTAGGAGTACTGGACATAGGTTAATAAGGACCAGTTAGGGACCTATAGAGTTCAGAAAAATTATTTGTAATATGTTAAGACAGAGGTCCACACTGGGGGAGGGAAGAGGAAAAAAACATATACGTGTACTGTAATTACAATTTCTGGCGTATGGGAGGGAGGTATGGGAGGTTATTACCACCCACCAGTTCCAACCCAAACCTGAATGACCATTTCTACTGCATTGAAAATGAATAAACAGCAGTGGGGAGACAGATATATCTCTTTTGGTGACATGTGCTGCTCAAATAAAGTAGAACCTAATGGACCCAAAACCCATTTTCACTTTTATCTCTGCTGTTAAACTGAGAGGAAATTACATTTGATGCAGGCCTATGCTCTGAGCATTTTACCAGCATATCAGCACAAATCTTGCTTTTCCTAGCACATCTTATTTCAGATTCTTCTCAAAAGTTTAAAAAGTTTTACCATTACCAAAACTATTAAAGCACCAATTTCTATTTTATCTACAGGATAAAGATACCTAGCCTAACAGTAAATGAGCTACCTTGTGTATCCAGAGGATCCATGTGAGAGCGTTAGTGGAAAGCTCCATCCGTGCTAATCTACCCTTACATTCACCTTCTCTGTTAAGTCACAGATCTCTGTGGCGAGGCAACGATGCTGCCTCCAGCAGCCGAGCCAAAGAAAGGAGTGGGGCTGGTTTACTCTTAGCCCAGTTATCTCTGTGCTGCCCTTACCTGTATCGACACTCTTAATCAGCCGCAAATACAACCTCATCCTGCCCAGAACTCCTAGAACTACACGACCTAGGACCCGGGATGCACATTTTTGGATCTCCTCTGCCACCAATGCAGCATTTAATTGGTTTACTTTAAATAATATTTCATTCATGTTTCTGGTTTGTTCAGGGATTCGTTTCTCCAGAGCGACTCAGCTACTACACAACACACACTCAGTAGTTTAAAAAGCCACAAGAACAATAAACCAGTGTCTGACATTTTACCTTTGTCATACTTCAGTGTTACAATATACTACTAGAGAATGTGCTAGCCCATTTATATTTTATATTCTATTTTGCATAAAGGTTTCAAAGATATTTTGGCAATACTGCCCCTTTATAGACAGTATCAGTTGAGAGAGAAAAAACATTTCCAACATGATCAAGAGTTATAGAATGGGCTAACTATAGCTGAACCCATTGTATTAACAAGGCAAGATTTGTTTTAAGTTCAATAGAGAAAAGATACCTTTGAATTTGAGAAGTTAAAGGGTGTTGCATTACCTAGGCACAATGGGGTAAGTTAATGATGAAGTTTCAGTTTTAACTTGGAAACTGCTGGGTTTCGTAAGGCTTCAGCCTGTCACTAATAGGTATATTTTAACGAGATACATGGGGATTTAGGGGAGCAACTCCCATTAATGTTAATGGGATTCACGCAGCTAAATCCCTGTGCTGGAAATGTTCCTTTTAATGTGCCTTTAATGTAGCTTGTGTGTGTGCGCGCACGTGTGTATGTGCGTCTGGTTAATGGTTAAATATATAAATAGGAACACGCGGCTTCCAAGTGTCACTGTTTCCTTCCATGGCACACGGCTAAAATGGAGGTAAAATAGGGCTTCTGGAAACATTACTTTTTGACAGCAGTGGGTAAATCTCTCTGAAAGTTTGGGAGAATGAGCGATACTGCAACATTTGCACCCTACCTTGCACGACCTGGGACTCACAGAGGTGAGATCTGCCTTTCTTAGACCCTTCGTGGAGCTGAAGGACATTGGGGTGACCTCTTGTACAGTTGCTGCAACGCTCCCAAGAGTATCCCTGGCAGAGAAGGGCTATTTTGCATCAGCTCAGTGCTACCTGTGCGCATGCAGCTTCATATGCTGAGAGCCCTGAGCAGCTGTAGTCTTAGATAACGCTCTGGATGGAGCTTGGAGATAGGAGCATGGATTGCTACTGGGAGAAAGTTTGGCCGGCACTCTGGAGAGCTAGCACATGACTACTACAGCAGCAGTAAATGAATTGCTACCGCTCTGCAAAGAGTTTTCCAAAATAAAAAGGACACTTTAATTTTAGAAACATGAAGCACTCTCATATTATTACCCACCAGGTGGTAGGTGACACATGCAGGAAGCAGCCAGCCTAAAGAGACACACTGGAAGAAAAGAAGCGTCATTATGTGAGGGGCCAAGCAGCACCTTGAAACAGAGCAAACACCGCATCAAAAGCGGTGACCATCAGGATGCTGAATTTTCAGAAGTAAACCCAAGGGCACGGCAGAAATGAGGCTTGAATCTGTACAGAGCAATGAGCATAAAGAGATGAAAAGGAAAACAGAAAGTTAAAACTATTTTTTAAACTATTTCATCACTGAAAAAGAATTAGGCAGAAGTAAAAATCCAGTGACCAAAAAGTTAAAAAAAAAATCTAAAACACTGGAACATGAGATAGAGGTATTTAATGAGAAGCATGAGCCAAAACAGAATGGGGCTATAAAAAAGGCATGGGATTTATTCATTAAAACAAAGAGAATACAAATTTTACACACCAAGATGAGAACAGTGGTGTCCACATGTTGGATCTGCTAGATAGAGTCCGATTCAAGGGCAGGATACATCATCTGAGCTTACAAGAGAGATTCCTGGGAGGGAGAATTACTAGCCTAGGGAAAGGTGCCTCCAGACAGCAGAGAGCTGCAGAGTCCAAAGGAAAATGTAAAACCATAACAGCTACCAGAATGGGAAGACATCGCTTCTAGTGGGGATGGGGTGGGGAAAACGCACAGACTGCACAGCCTAGGGCATATAGAATGGAAAGCAAAGACAACGAAAGACTATGTCAGTCAATGGGGAATGTTGAAAACAGAACTGTACGTCCCAAAGGCATGGCCGCAGCTGGAGCAAAAAGGGAAATGTGCACGATCGTAGGAAATATGAATGATTGTGACATTACAGACTTCTAATGAGAATGAAGACATCTACTGAGCTGGTGTAGCACATAAAAAAAAAACAAAAAAAAACACTAAGATGTGTTGTACCTAGAAAAGGTTCTGCTGCTATGGAACTTTTACAGGATCAGTGACCAACTTGCTTTCAGCTGGATGGTGAAGCCAGTTGTAATTTAATTCCCAGAGCATTGAAATGCATCAATCTTTAAACTAAACAATAGGGTCAACAGCAGAATATTTAAGTGAATACAAAGAAGTCAAAGAAAATAAAAGGTCTCTGTGATTCAGAGACTTCCGAGACACTTGGACCAAGTCCTGAGAACTTGAAACTATCAAAAAAATGTCCAAGGAAAGATGCAAAGGGAATATGGTACCTAACAAGGTCCAATTCTCTTTTCAAGGTACCTGTGTGCTTCTCTAGAGCAAGTACGCTCTTATTATACCCAGAAAATTTAGAAAACAAATGAAATCTAGATTTGGAGAATGTATTTATTGCTGTATTTGTGGAGGAATTAAAAGAGTAGAATCAGACCTGAGAGATGTCTATGATAGCATAATACATATGAGCCCAGTGAATATTGTAAAATAAATCAAACCCCAAATTGCCCCAAACATTTGTCATCATCCTTCTAGTGTGTCCTCCTTTGCTCATGTTCAGCATTAAAATGTAATTGTTCGTGGCTCTAAAATATAGTAGTACATGGTCTCAGCATAAACTTGCCTTAACCCAGGCAGGTGACCTATACTATACGTGGTCTATATCATTCCCCACACACACTGGAGCTGTACTATTTTTTATAACTTATTAAATATGAGCTAAGAAAAGAATTTCCCCATGGCCTGATGATTAGGGCAGTGACCCAGCAAGCGAAAGACACATGTCAAGCTCCTGACTTAAAACCCAGCCATTTAACCTGCGACTCCCTCTCGCTGCCTGGGTGTGCCAGCTACCAACCTGTATGCTGGGAGCACTAATTGCTGTAGCAATTTGTTAGCATTACCTGCCAAGGTGTTTTATTTATTTATTTTTAGCAATATTACTGGAGCAGCAAGTGTTCTCCAAAATAATGAAGTTATCTGGATAACGGCTGCTCTTAATATGAAGATTCACAAAATGTATGCAGAGCTGTCTTCAGCCGTCTCCAAAGCAAAATTTTTTTGATCAGAGAAAATAGAGTAAAAAAAAAAAAATCCCTTTTGTTTTGCTTTTCGGTTTCTTCAGCAAGCTTCAATTTTGATTTGACTGCCATATTCCTTTTGATAGCAGATCGCTCTCCTATTCCATATCTTGCTGCCAAATGGGACTCACCTGTTATCTCTGATTGCAGGCAATTCCAACTTAAAGCAAGCCTGTCTATCAACTACTGTTTTAACAGCTGATTAATTAGGGCTACAGGGATCCTGTAGAGGGCTTTATCTGAAGAGCGGCTCAACCATTAGTAGAAGAAACTTCCTTGTACACTCCTAGCTCAGATAACAAAGTAAGATAACAGTTCACAATCCTCCTCCAGCTAATGCAAATAGAGGCACTCCCTCTTATCCTAACATATGAGTCAAACAATCCCCATGATATAGTGCTCTAGTGCTGAGTTTTCCAATGTTTCTGAAAAATGAGTATCAGACAAGACATGTAAGTGACACACTGTTAAATCAAAAGTGCAACCATTGAGAATAAATTGCCTCCTGCTTGCCCCCCTTAAAAAAATAAAGATTAAAGTACTCAGTCCTTAAAAATATTAGGGTGAATGAAGAATTTGCATTTGCCCAATTCTGAATTTGCAAACCATCAATGAAAGTATTATTCCCAGGAAACTCGGCAAAAACATTTCATTGGCCACAGCCATGAAATCATCTCTGATTATCTTGCTATCAATTAAAATTTCAATTCAGCTTTTTATGGTACATTTCCAGTTTTCATCTGGACTGGCTGAGTTTCAAATAGCTGAAACCCTGTTGTCCTTCTTCAGGATCTATTTCCACTTAACGGATTCCACCTAATGCCTTTGCAGATGATATTCATTCTGTAGGTAGCTATTTATTCCTTTATTCAGGTAATCTTTTTAAAACAACCTTCCAATATTGGGGCTGTTAAATGACTTTTTGAGAAAAAGAATGGAAATTTTAACGCTCGAGTCATGGCAGTACAGCCTGTCATTGGACACACCACCCTGGCAAGTCGAAGCAGGCGTAGAAACGCCAGCCAGGCTACAGGGAGGTGTTTGGGTCAGACTTTACTCCCAGACACCCAGTTTAACTCCCTTATGATTTATAGGTTACTTTCACAAGACCAACATGTTTTCACATGCAACCATTAATGAATTGCAGGTAAGAGCCTTCAGCCGTGGCCCAGAGCCAAAGAACCTGACTTCTATTTAAGACCTACTGCTTAGATATCACTGAAGGCCTAGAGGTGGTCAGTAGACAACACTATACTTAGGCACTTGTGCTGAAGCACTTTCATCTGAATTTGGCCTAGATAATTACCACTAAATTCAAGAGGCCACATGCTGCAGGATTTCATCCCTGATTGGCTTCTCACTAGCTCTCATGACTGGGCCATAAAATTTCCAAGTAACCTTTCTCATACTGGGGACTTGCTGGGATTTCATAACCATAATCTAAACATGGTGCTGTCCTTCCTCTACCCTTTTACTTACAGTGGTACCATGAAAACAAAAAAATTATTTATTTCCGGTCCATAAATATCACTTGTTTAGCTTGGTTTGAATTCAAAACCAGATAGCTCTTAGATCCCAGAAATCATTTAAAACAACTGATAAAAGCAGTTGCCTCCATGCCACATATCAAAACCTCCACACAGCAGAACTCAACCCAATCAAACCAGCTCACAGTTCAGAAGAGCAAAGCCCTTTCCCGCAGCCAGCTGTCCCGCACCAGTACTCAGACCACCCAGATACCAATTTTGCAATGTGTTCTGATGGGCCACCAGATTTGGGTAATGCAAACTTAAACACTGCAATTCCCAGTTTTCTGGGCTGTGCCACCCTGGCTTCAGATCCCTGGCAAGGGATTTTAGTGCTCAGGGTGACCTTCCTGCCTTAGCCTCTATCACATCCCTCCTATTCTCGTTCCTAGTGGTCCCAGTCATTGTGCATAACTGGGAGCAGGTGATTATTTGTTTCTATCCTTGGAAGCTCTTGCTCTGCAACACTTCATACCCACCCCCACTCATATAACTGTCTCTTTTCCATACACTCTCTTTTCTTTTTTTTTTTCTCTCTCTCTCTCTCTCTCTCTGTTTTCCATCACATTTTCTCGCACGTTTGGTTTTATTTACAGATGCATGCACATTAATAAATCTATCAGAAGCTTTTTCTTCCAGAGAAGAAACATACACCTTTCCTTTCTCCCAGTTCAGAAATACTAGTGATAGAGTGAGTAGATTTTTATCTAGCTAAGTGCAGGAGGTTTTAAGGTCAACATTAAGAAGTGCTTCCTCTGAAGAATATGTAGACATTTTGCTGTGACCTGTTAATATTTGTATCACTCTGAGCTGTGGGTCAAAGCAGCTGCATACAAGTTGCTAAAAGACACATTTGCATGTAGACAAAAACAAAATTAAATGAATCTGTTCTTCATTAAACATATTTCCAAGCAAGGGATCGTATGTTTAAAATACCTGGAGGTCTTCATCAGAACCTCAAAACTCATCTGAGAAATGGTCATTTTGTGCTTATGCAAAACCCTAACAATTATATAAACACATGGAGCAACTGAATTCCGGCAGCATGAGCATTATTGTTTGCATGGGTTGCACAGGGCCAAATTCCTTCCTCAAAGGTCAGCACAAACTTAAGCTGGATCATTCCGTAAAAATCACATTATAATCAGAATAATACTTTAAGAGATTTGTACCCATTAAATGCTTTAGGGTAAGATTCATATTCAGTTAGATAAAAATAATTTTCCTTCCCCCTTTTCAAGGCAAAAGATCTTGCATAAATTTAAGCTCTTTGGAGAACTCCTCTCCCTCAAATTTGTGCCAGGCACTAATGACATATGGTATCTCTCCTAGATTTGCAAGTCGAAAAGAGAAGGAGAAGACCCCTTTCATTAGAGTATAATAGCGTGCTTGCAAGAGTTCAATAGCTATAATGAAACATGACAACCTGGATCTGCTTCCAGTGACGTCTCGAGCCACTGTCTGAATTGCACACTTCACAACATGTGTCAAGTCACAACTAAATGCAAAATTCCTAGACATCTAAAAAAAATAAAAATCTTAATTTTCATGTTTTGTAGTGCTCAGCAATTTTCAAATCACTAGTTTCCAGGAAATGTTGTAAATTGTTACTTATTCTCAGAGAAATGTATTTTGTCTGTATTATATTGGGATGCTTAAAAACATTTCCTTGAGTGCTGGCCATGTAATCCGTGGCAGCAAACATTACATTTAAACAAAGAGCAAAACATACAGTCACAGATGGAAGGGAAAAAGGCAGGAAAAATAGAAAGATAAGAGAGCTCCACATGGCATTTGCCTCTTCTCCGCTATGGTAGGCGGTCTGACCTCAGGTTTGGCGGCTGCTGTTAGGTGTGCTTCTTAGACCCATAAATGCATTAGGTGATATGGTACGTCACAATTTAAAAATATATGCATATATATCACATACAGAAGTGCAAATCTAGATCCCATTCTCAGAGATCACATTCACTCAACCGCCAGGGCTAATGGGGCATTAAGGGATCTACAACACTTTATACAAGACAGGGCTTCCTTCCTTTAAACAGCACCACTTACCTCAGCATTTAAAAATCATTACCCATGCCAATCAAAACAGAAAATTGCCTTATATTTCTATTAAAAAAAACACACTGTAGCCATCTTGATGACGAGTACTTTAAGTCTACTGGAAACCACAAAGAAGAGAAATGTACCCTTTCATTAAATGAAAGCCTAGACTATCATGACGTGATCAGATGACTTCAGAAGATGTGAGGAACATGAAGTATTTCTTTACAATCCAGAGAAAATAAAAAGCAACAATTCTTCAGACTGGATTTGGACCTACTGCAGGTCCCACACAGACAAAAATCCTACCCAAGTCTCTCCCAGAGGCACGAGGGAAGTTCTGCAGAAACAGAGCGGGGTTTTGTCTTGCAGAAGACAAAGCAAATGTATTCGTCTCAGCTCCTCAGCACTGGGCTGAAACCCAAGCTTTGATGCTTCCTGGTTTAGAAGTGAAAATACTAAACAAACAAACAAACAATCAAAACCCCTATAGATTAGCAGCCTGCTGTAAGTTAACCCATTTCAAATTGTTTGTAAGCAACGGGGTTCTTAACTGGGCTCCAAGTAGACTGTACACACACAGTGGACAGAGTCCAAATTCAGCCATTTGCCAGTCTCATTGTTGACTTTAATTAACAAAACAAAGTCCTCATCTACCGTTTCCTGAAAGTTGTTATTTCTTAAAGGCTTTTTTTTCCCCCCCGCTATTTGTCCCTCCTTTTTTTTCTCTCCTCTCTTAAATAAAAAAAAAATCTTATTATTTCTGTGCTGGTACACTTCATTAGCCAACATGTAGTGACATATAGTGTTATCACAAAAATAGAGAAAATCTGGCTTCCCTATGCAAGAGTCTAGTATCTGCACCTTTACATGATCTCAGCTATTAGATTTCTGATTGACTTAATTCCTCTATTCCTCTGTAGCCAGCAAAAATCACATAATCAGGTAGCATGCAGTTGACTCCATTTTTCATTCCAAAACTAGCACCAGTTGATCTGAGGTCCAGGAACAGCTGCAACTCTGTCCAACCTACGAGCATCAGCTAGACCAGGGTCTGTGAATTGAATATGAAGTGGCAGAGCCTTCGATGATACAAGCCTTACACTTACGCTTTAAGACTTATTTAAAATCAAGTACTAGAAGGAAAGCTAGAGGAGGGCAGTTCAGTTTAGAAATAGCTTACAAAATATAATTGAAATGCAAACTCTGGAAAATGAAAACTAAGTACCTACAGATTTAACTATTGTCACCCTTATAGGGTCAAATGACATGAGTCCACCTGCTTTGATCTCTCCAAGGCCTGCACGCATCTACCTCAGAACAGTCCCAGTAAGTATAAAATTACTTGTGAGCAAAACAAGTCACAAGGAAAACAAACACCTGGACTATTCTCAATTGATGGCTCCTATATTCAAATATATTTCACATCTTTTAGCTCAGATTCTACCCTTCTTGCAAATCTGGAGTTATCCTGCTGAAGACAATGAGGATTTCTATTGTTGTAATGAAGGACAGTGTCTGTCCAGAGAGATTTTTTTTTTAGTAAAATCTTCAAACAGCCATTTTAAGGGAATTTCACAATGTCTTTACTCAAAAATGAGCCGTTCACTGACTAAAAGTAACAACTAAAAAGAAAAGTTATGGAATAATAATAAAAAAGGTTAAAACTGTAGGGACTGGGATATTTAATCATTGATAACACTGACTGAATTGTAAAGAGGCTCAAAAGAAGGTGTATGTGAATGGAGATGTCAGATTAGCTTTCCTACTGGTTGGGATTTCAATAACCAACAGTAGATAAGATACAATTAGTATTCATATATTGAGGCCAGAGATTTAGAACCGTTTTTCAAAGTATTGTCTAGCCTCAAAAAAGTTTGAGCTGCTTTATTACTTTCTTTTTTTTTCCAAAATATATATTTTAATAAAATACCCTCTGCCTCCTAGGAGGAGAAAAAAAATCCTTAGATGATTGTCTTAATGTTTCAACCACCCGAAAGCCAGCTGAGAAGCAAACGAAGCCCCAGAGCCTGGAAACTGCACTACTGAGCTATGAAGCCTTCCACTGTACTTGAAAGGTCCGTGGGTCACCGTCGTGGGAAGACACATTTTGCGATGCAGCTATGAAGCTATTTGACTGGCCCGAGGACATCTCCCACATCAAATGCTGACCTCCTGCACTTGCCTGCTGCAGGTCAACTTGCACTTTTTAGCCGGAGGCCCTTGTCCATTCCCTCTCGGAATACCCTGGAACAAAGGAGCGCGCTCAACTTTCTGGGAAGTCTCCCCGGATTACCTAGAACTCCGGCTCAGCAGAACCGACCCCGGCACCTCTCTTGCAAACAGCTTCATCTCCTTCAAATGCTGGTAACACGGTGCCGATTGCCACCCTTCCGACTTTCACAGCCTGTGGAAAACAATTTCCCCTATCCGAGCTTTTGAGCACCATCAATAACTTCTCCCCTAAACTTTGCATTGGAAAATCATTATGTTATTTTTGGTGTAAGAGATAAAATAATAACTTACATAAATATTTCAAAAAAGCTACTGGGTCGCCGTTCAGTCCTCTGCCGTCGCAGTGGAACTAGCACTAGCCGGAGCTAGCAGCAACATCGCCAGTTTTTACACACCAACAATATGAAATGTAAAAATTCTGGAAAAGCAGAAAGCCCTGTCACTGTGTGCCACACACCACCAGCCACTAAGACAGGTACAATTAGCATTATTCAGATGTTAGTGGTTCTTTTTTTTTTTTTTTCCAATTCACTTTTCACTCCCCGGAAATATCCAGTACAGGGAGGAGAAAATAGAAAAAAATAAAATAAAAACGGCGGGGGGGTACTGAACATGCACCTGTAAACACTAATTGGTACCAAAACAAATCCGTTCAATTAGACATTAAAAAGTTGCCTTAAAGATACAAATTTAGTGAAAATCATATTGGTCTTCTCTCCACTATTACATGAAAGAATTATTCGGATTTCACTTTTATCTGTTTCATGTCAAAAATCAGCTAAAATGCTACAGAATTAAAGACACCGGAGCTTGAAAAATCTGTCTTGCTTTCTTTATATGCAAATTGACTGATTTTAAGATAACCTGCATTGTCCATGTGTATATTATACTTGTTTTTGTCTTACGCAGCGCATGCCTGCACCAAAGACTTTCTCTTGATGCCCTCAACAAGGACAAGGACAGAGAGGACACCACTCATGAAGCATCTCAATACCCAGCTTTTTAAGTTACAGAATTAAGGTCTCAGCTGGGAGAAAAAAAAAAAAAATCTCACAGAACATTGCTTGCATTTTATCCCACCAGAAGCCAAATTCCTTGCTTCACTTTCCAACTTCAAACTTTTGATTTTTTTTTTTTTTTTTATTTTTTCCAAATATAGGTCAAAAGAGTTCTTGCAGCTTTCTTCAGCAGTCCCTGGTTTATGCTGCCTTCCACGCTGTCAGCCCTCTCAGGGATGCCAAAGCCCATAGCAGTGCTCTTCCTAGTTCACTCTAAGCGTTGGGAAGGTTTTCCAACTCAAGTCATCCACACATTGCAATCATTCAGCTTGAAAGTGTTTGCTTTCCAAATCCTACTTGAAAATGTCAATGTTGTGAGCTTTTTTTAACCACGTGACACTGAAAATCCCATGAGAACAGTTTCCTGGTGCGAGTCCACAGCCAGGCGGGATTTGGGCTAGCGGAGTGACACAGCCATCCCTGCAAGATCCCGACCCCGCGGCCCGGACTCCGCCTGCAGCAACCCTGGCAGCTTGGGCCCAACTTGGCTCCAGCAAAGCCAGGGCCTCAGATCCTGCAGGGTGCCCTGGAACACAGGGAGCACAGGAGGAGCGATCCCTGTCGTGAGGAACCCGGGAACCTCCCCGCTGCAAACTGCTCGTGTGCATCAAAAGAGAAAAATCTCCTTGTCGCTCTTTCAAACTGCAGAAGAAATAAAGCAGCCTAGACTCACACCCGTGAAAAAGGAGGATTGAAAAGAGTTCTCTTCTACACATACATACACACACGCAGCGCTAGCTATTAAAAATAGGGGTGTACTTAGCTGAATAGCCATGGTCTATTTGGAGTATTTTTTAAATACAATTCCCAAAGCTTAGACCACATCATTAATGTCATGAAAAGTGAGGCTACTGTGTGGCTTCAAAGCCTAATCTTTTAGCAGAAGAGTAGACATCTGCCACATTCATTTTACTGCAGAGTTTTTATAGAAAGAAATTAAATAGGAAAGAAGGATGTAGGGGGAAGATTTTTTTTTTTTTTTTTTTTTAAACATACAGTTCTGCCCTCATGTTAATAAAACAGCAATCAGTGAAAGAGCGCCAGTGCAGGCAAGCTGGGCTTTGCTCTCCACTTCGCTAGGATAGATTGGCACAGTCAGGGGAGACATCCTGGTCCCGTGGCCAGTAGTCTGCAGCCCAGGGAAGCCAAGCTCAGCTCATTTGATAAACTAGCTTCATATTGGCTCAAGTGGACCCAGGAGTAATCACACGCCCAGGCTGATGGTGATCTGAGGTGGACATCAGGCAGCAGCCAAGGGACTTGCAGAACACACTAGTCCTATTATTATTATTATTTTTAATTGGCTTCTCAACAACCAAGGCACAGCAGAAAATTCCATCCTCCGTCTTCTTCCTCTTGTCCCCTACAGCAGTCTATACCCTTCCTTAGACCAGAAGTCCTTCAGGACAGACTCTTCCCCATCACGTGTTTGCTCAGCACCTGGAGAGGGCTCAGCACAGATGCGCAGCTTCAAATCTATAAGGGCAGCATCATCCTCCTCATCCTCTACTGCCACTGAAGCCACCTCCTAGTGAAGTCAGCAGGATTTTAATGCTGCAGATGGAGCTGTCATTTAGTCATTTGATATGCTTATCAAATTATCAGAGCTACTGCGCTTCAAGCCACTGATAGACTTCTACATTTTAGTTCTTACAAATCAGGAGGCAGAAGAGAAGACAATGCAGCTAGCCAAGCATAAATGGGGATTTTCTCAGTGATGCACCAATGGGACATCCCTCCTCTGCTTTCCCCAACAGATCATTTGTCAGTTAGGCATATTGCACAATTGTGCAGTAGCTGTGGTCTCCAAAAACAACATTCCAGGAGACTGCATCACCCTGGCTACAATGACAAGAAGAACGTATGCGGTTTATCCCAGCCCAGAACGTTAATGCACAAACACAAGCAAGCAATCATTATTGATATTTCAGAGCCATATAATGTGATCAGGGACCTAGGAAGCACATGAGAAAGTTGAACTGGCGTTACTTCAAGAGAGCACACAGAGTCTGCAAAGGCATTTGAGGCCACTGTAGACCAGGAAAGGTTCTCCATGCTGGAGCCAGACAGCATAGGCAATAATACTGCAGCAGAGGAAGAGCCGGGTTAAACTTCAGGGAACAAACCCTGACAGGAGCCCAGCCAAGTACTGACCAGCCCATCTAGGGACATCTGTGATACAGTATTGGGTTCCCAGAAGGTTTAGACCAACATCTGCTAGGGGTGATATAGAGGCAGCTACCCCTCTTGGGGCCAGACACCACACAAATCACATCTTAGATTCACCCACTTTTCCTCTTGACATTTCTGCAATTCCGTCTTTTGTTGACTCCAAAAACCTCCACAAACACGTACCATCACCAAGAAACAACAAGCTTGCAAAGAAATACTGCTAACCCTGCAGAAATTTAACCTCTTATTGCAACTACCTGGTCTGAATGAAAGAAAAAAAAAAAAGAAAAAAAAGAAACACACTGATTCTTAAATGCTTTTAAGTGTTTTGATGTTAGCAAAATATTCTTAAATACAACTCATTGCAGGAGCAAGATATCTGCCAAATTGCTATGACATCTATACAATTTCTAACATAATCCCTCGGATTATTTTGCCTCCTAGAGAACAATTGCAGCTCAGTCATTTACTAAGCAATAGATGGTGTAATTTCTCTTAAATCAACAAGACGATGGTGAGATTTTGAGTCGGGTCCAATCTGAATGCAAGCTTTCAGAAGTACAAAAACTGCAGTGCAAACATTCTGAGTTCAGGAAGTTCAAGTGGACACCAAGTGAGTGAGAAATCTGGCTGGCTGAGAAGCTTCTCCTTATGCTACTCAGCCTCAGCTCCAGCAAGTCAGGATGCTGAGCTAAGATATACCACTGCCAGGAAAATATTATCCAGAATTTAAGAGCATTTCCTGAAATAATCAGCATTGCTCTCACAAGAAGATAAAGAAAGAAAAATATATTTTTATTGTAAGATATTTTTACAGCAGGTAAATATTTAATTGTTTTACCATACTGCCTCTACTGCTCAGATCTTTCACAATGACTATTATGGCCAGGTTTGCAGAGCAGGTCTGTGAACTAGATAAGCAGGATAAAGGATATTTGAAGCTCAGGCGCTTCTTATTTAAACAAACTTTTGTATTAGGTAAGATGTGCCCTTATACCAGGGATCTCATAGACATAGACACCAGGGAGCATTAACACCCATTGGTCCATTTTGCCATCCTTTTCCATGTTAAAGTTTCTACTGCTCGCTCTAAAATAAGATGCATCCCACAAGTAATATCTTCAAGGAATATCACTTGAATTTTCATATTCCTTTAATGTCTTGCAGCAAAACAAAACCTGCATCTTATTGTAAGTAATATAATTTATTTATACTTGATATCATTTGAAAAAGTGATGACACACCAACAGCTCAAGCATGAAGCCTCTTTAATTCTTCAGATGAAGTGACAGATGATTATCAAATAACATCGACTTAGTATTTACATATTAGTTTAAAAGGTCTGTTCATTTAAAAATGCATATGAATACTGCATTAAAAATCATTTATTTGTTCTTCATTTTCTTTGGTTTTGCAGGGCTTGGGAAATATCTGGGGTGACAGGCCACAGTCATAGAAACTTGAGCAAGTGCCATCCCTTTGCATGAAAGATTTTCTGCTATGTAGTGTTTGCGTCTTGCCAAGAATCTCACCGGTCTCTTGGCTTGTGTTTATCCATCTCCTAACTCATTACTCTCCCTGACAGGCCTCTTCTTGACCAATAACTTGCTTTTTATACTGCCCCCTCGGTCTTCCCTCCTGCACTCAACTGCTACCATCTACATGCAAAAACAATTTCCTAAACTTCCAAAAAGTCTGCCTTTAATTACTCAATCTGCCTTTTAACCATTTTCAGTTTGCTCAGGTGTCCCAATATTAAAAACAACAACAGAAAAAAAATCAAATATCTAGAGCAGCAATTCCCAAACTAGGCATCATTATCCAAATATGGGCCACAGCACTTTCAAATGGAGGTCACTCACAGGGTGGAAAAATGACAGAAAAAGGAGGAGAAAGCAGGATAGAAGTCACCAAAACCAAGAGAGACTGGAAACCACTCATGTACCAAAATCCTTGTATTCAAACATAACCACCACATGGCCAAGACTCTGATACCCTTTTATTTTTTTTTTTTTAATTTTATTCCCCCCCCACCCATAATGGTGAGGTCAGGCAGTTCTGATAAAAGGAGACATTTTCACTGAGGAAAACCTTCTCTCATGAAGGCAGAGTCCAGTCAAACATTTAGTCCCAATGTCCCAATACTGTTACACAGCTCGAGGATCTGCCAAGGTTTTTCAGTGTTCACGTGATGGTTACAGCATCTAGCAACCAGGCTACTTGTTCAGTAGCGTTACATTAAGAGCAGGCTGTGAGCTTTCTTTTTTTGTAAAGGGAGGAGTTAATTTTTTTCTAATACAAGTTTTTGGCTGAGCTGATCATTTTTGGCTTTGTTTCAAACACAGCAACAAGCCATTTGGCATCACTTCTCAACTATTTCTCTTTGACAGCTACTCCCATCAGTATCTAAGCCCTAATTGTTTTACTTCCAAGGAACTTCTCTCTTCTAAGCCAATGACCTGGAGATTACAGCCCATGTGCGTGCAGGGAATTTAGTCGATTGGAGGTGTGGTTTTTCTATCCAATTTTTAGCTTGAAATTAAATTAATGTGCCAAAAGAGTCTTTTGATCAAAACATCTCCTTATTCATATAGTGCAAATAGCTAAACCTTGGTACGTGGTGGAATTGTTGATAATTTGGCCTTAGAATCACCAGTTTTGAAGCTCTAACATGCCAGACTTGCCCATCTTGATAACACCAAGTACATGACAGCGCTATTTTACTACTACAGCAGGTCTTGCAACTGGATTAACTCAGAGGTCAGTACAATTTTGATGAGTAAAATATCTCATTCTTCATCTCTCATGAAAATCTCCCCTAATTAGATGAAAAATGCAAATTTACTTCTTAAGTAAACACCTGTTTTTATCTCCATGCAGCCAGTGCATGCCGTCTGAACAGTAAATTAACATTACACAACTGTAGGAATCGTGTTTTTAACTTGTCTCGTGCAAAGTGAAATATATCTAGGGAAGACAATAACTCTGTTTTCAGTTTGGTGAGGTGTTGTCTGTAACAACCCACCATACAAAATTCACTGCTTGTCTGTAACCAGTTTACAGATGTAGCTCTCTTTAAAGTACCCATAAACCTAACAAACAAAAATAAGCCTTCTCTCTACCCTGACGTCTGATATGAAGGAAATAGAAGTCTGTGGCAAAAAAAGTGCTTCACTTCACTAAGATATTTTCTCACAGAATAAAAAGTTAAAAAAATTGAGAGAAATATTCAAAGTTGTTTTCCTTTTGCCATACTTCATATTAAAAATGCTCGGGTTAAGTTCCTTTAATAGAAATACTTATTTTTCCCCAAAACTACTGTATCAGACAAGAGCAATTCCTACCTCGGGTAAATTTCCACCCTTTATAACAATTTTAGTAGTGGGTCTTAATACTGTTCCACCACTGAAATCATAGTGAATGCACATGAAAGGTCAGGTTCATTTTCTAAGCTTTCCCTGCGCAAAACATACATTTCCACCATATCTGCATTATAACTTCAGGCCCACGTTCACTACCATTTTCTGAGCTGTGTGGGTATAATCTTCCTTGTTGTTTACTTGTCAACAATATTAATCCTTTTCTATTTTGAGCTCTTCACTTTCTTCCTACTCTGAAGATATGCCAAGCCAAAAAAAAGAAAAAAGGCGCAAGTACTCAGATATGTAATGCCTTAACCTTTAATTCCTGGTATATCTGTCATTATGCAGAGGTTAAAATTTTATACTTATTTCATAAATAGACCACCAATATTTTCTATTTGCTAAATTATATATACAAAAATATATGCTAAAGTACACACTTAAATTAGTAAACCAAATCTAGTATCAATAGAGTCTATTACAAATATTTTCCAACTATGTAATTCTTTTTACTTATTTTTCCACCTTTCAAAGGACACTAAAATTTTGTGCTGCTAGCGCAGGTAATCCTAGAAACACCGGACAATTACTCTGATAAAGGGTAGACATTGTAAGGCACGAAGAAGAACGCCAGCGCCCATTAGTATTGCAGCTCAGTTGTATCACTCTCTCTATTAGCCTGAAAATACTTCACACGAGCTAAGTTGAAAGTTTCCATTAATCACTGTCGGCAGCAGCAGCCGATTCCCGTAATGTGCCTTTAATTTATGCAATCTACCCCACTTTGTTCAGGAACGTAGCAATTCATGACATTAGACAGAAAGAAACAGAATAAAAAAGACCGACTTGCACCATGAGATTTTGGCTGTAGTCCTTTCCAACGTTCCTTTTTCCCCTACACATCAGTTAACCCCCTGGCTACTGGCAATATAATCCATAAGCCAGAAATGCCAACAGCCTTTGGTCTGGCAAGGTCCCTGTCTTTACTAGATCTTTATCAAATTGTATTACAAGCAGTTGAACTCTTGGCAATGTCTCTTGGATCTCTTGGGAATTTTAGCACTTCCCAATCAAAGGGTCCAGATAACTGACACACCATAATGCTTCAGGGCTATTTCTTGAACTGTGATACCTCCTAGAACATGATACTGGCATTTGGTCACAATGTCTTTTTTTGATATTTAAGATTGACACTTGCTGCAATTACCCTTTCTGCAAGATTCTGCTCCAGAGATGCGCAGCCTCTCAAATTACTGACAGCCCTGCCACAAACCTGACTTTGTTCTCTTAACCAACTACTCCCCGTGGCATTTCATTAAAGGGATATTTTGACTGAAAGCAGTCTTGCCAAATACCTTTCTGCTCATAAATTGGTTTGTCATTCCACTTCTGGCTCCGTTCGCTGAATGACATACAGATTTGGAGGTAATCCAATTAGCAAGTGGAGCAATTAATATCACAAACTATCTTCACGCTAACTTTCTGAGACAAGGAGTTAAACATTTTCCAGTGACATGAGATCTAAACAGTATATTAAGTATTCTTGCATTCGTTCTGTCTCTTCCACCACTTAAAAATCTATGCACCAACCACTGCTTCCCATGGAGTTCCTCTGGGAACTCTACAGGATTTTTGCAATTAAACTCAGCTCAAAATCTGTTTGTATGGAAGAAGAAGATTTTATTCCTCCAGTGGTAGTAGGATGTAGCATCACTTTAACAATTAAAGGTAACAGGAAAGGTTCGACTTAAGTAAACAGAGCTGAAATTTTCGTCTCTATTTGTTGATGTTTGGGCTAATCCCAATTTGTCCAAGTTTGGACCAGCTTGGTCCAAATACCAGTTTGGATTAACATTTATCACTGCTGAAAACAACAGCACTTCATCCCTTTGGAAGAGATGAGACTAATGTGTGCCACAAGTTCAATATCACTCCCCATATGCTTAGCAGAAGAATCCCTCGATGTTCTAGGAAAACAGTCCAAACAATAGACCAAGTTCCTTCCCACTGACTTTTCTGGAAACTACAGTCAAATAAAATATTAGTTGCACTAATTTTACAAAAGAAAGATTTTTGATTATTGAAATATCTTTCCAAGGTGATTTTCTATGTGCCTTGCTACAATGATAAGCATCAGGGGAAAAATATCAGTTCTTCACAGAGAAAAAATTGTGTCATACCAACCTTTTAAAAGCGAGTCTTCCAGGATCAAAGCAGAAGCCAGTAAAAGCTTAAGAAAAAACTGTACTGTTTTACATCAGGGCTGAATTTAGCTCGAAAACTTTGACTAAGACTTTCAAAGGTAGCAAAAGATACTGAAAAACAAGGACAACACAAGGTCAGTACAATGGAACAAAAATAACTGATAGAGGCTTTTTCCAAATGTTCCAAAGTTGTTTAATTAATCAAAATGCATTGCATATTACAGGAAATAAGGAGTGGAATAAGGCCTCGACAGAATTGCATGTCTGAGCACAGACTGAAGGATGAAACCAAGAAAAGAGCAAGACGAAATAAATATATATTAAACTAGCCGCCTTTCTTAACTCTGCCTCTACTCACTTTTGCCCTTTATGTAACCATTATTTTTAGGATATTATCCCAATTCTTCTCAGACCACCTACGGCATATTCTGATGATAAACTTCTTGACAAACATGCCAAAGATATTTGGGGGGACCACCTTATTTTTCTGCTGCAAATTCCAACCTGTGTGGCATTAGCCCCACACCAAACAAATTACTGCATCCCAGGATGTGGACTTACGCTTGACCACATGATGCCAGTTGACACACTTGTTCAAGTACTCAGTAGGTATCCAAAGACCTATTGTATGGCCTGAAAGGCATTCCTGCTGGCAATCAGGCTGCATTTCAGCACTTTGCCCAAAGGAATGGGCAACGTATGGCTTATTTGCTGTAGAGAGGTTCTCTCACTTTCACATGTTTCTAGAACAAATAGGAAACCTGTACTTTTTAAGATTAAATATTTGGACTTGCCTAGTTCCTTTCATTCTACATGGAATTTCTATTCAGGCCTGGAAATACCAAAACCCTACTTAGTCTCATGGGCAGTTAGAAGCGAGATGAGAAGGGAAGCTCTTTGAAATCTCACCAAGCAAACCAATTTTCTGAGAGATAATAGTTCAACATTTTCGTACCAAAGAAATCTGGAAAAGCAGCCCTGAGCATAAGCCCCAGCTTGGTTGAGATACAAATATTAGCTCTCTATCAAAATCTAATAGCAAAGTCCTTTTACTGAGAGACTAGTTTGCCCAGATAAATAGAAGACTTAGCTGGTTGTGGAAATTTCCTCAGTCTCTTTCCCGCAAGCTTCTGAGCACTTGCAAGAATATTTTAAAAACAGGGATGAAGAAAAACAACTTTTACATATTTATTAGTCACGCTGGAATTACAGCATGTAATTACAGCTACAATATCTTAAACATACTGAAGATTTTGACAATTTGTCCAGTCTATTTCTACAGACATCTGCTAATGCTCTATCCCTCTCTTTGGAAATGTGGTTATAGCAAGAGTGTTACTCATTCTAAAATAACTAGAGCTTCATTTCTTGATGCCTTCCAGGCAGTTTTCTTCCTTCTACAGGAAAACAAGGTCTAAAAGACAGATTTCACTCTTCTCTGGCCACAGATAATAAAAGCTGCACAAGAATTTGAAGACTGTTTCCAGCCCCCTTGTGTTTTCTTCACCATGCCTTTGGTGTCATCAGTGTGAGATACCCGTAATAAAGCAAAGCTGCTTCCACATTCCAAGTAGGGGCATCTCTCTGTCCATCTTTGGCTGCATTTTAAGCGTCCTCTGTATTTCTAACAATGTGTTCTAGTTGTAATTACATTTGCCTCTTGGCAATACAATTTATTGGTAAAATTGTAAAGGTAAAACAAAACAATACTCTAATTTCAGTATGTGAAATGTTTAAGAAACCAGAGAAACACGTCTTATGTAATCTGACACTTAGCACCAGTACGTAATAGAAAAGTGAACTTCACTTGTGGACAAATCTTACTGCCTTGGCTCAGTAAGTCCCACTAGCTAGAGCAGTACTATGACTGAGAATAAGTCAGATCTTAATCATTTCATCCCCTTTTTTCAGAGAAGCACAGCTGGTAGGATCAGAGCACACCAACTGGGACATGCCATTTGATCTCTCCTATTTCCTCAATCTTGAGACTTAAATAGAGCCTTACACCATTGGCTGCTTCTGTATTAGTGCATTTTCTGACACAGAGGCCAACTGAGAAAGAAGTGCCCACATCTAAACTATTAGGTATGTTACCCACTGAAACAGGAGGGTCATATCCAAACTATAGTACCAAGCTCATACCAGCTCCAGACCTGTGCCCAGAATCCATCTAGACAAGAACCATTTACCACAGCCAGAGTCATGTCAGAGCTTATGTTAGCACAGGATAGAGGATCCTATTCCAGCACCTGGAAGCATCACACCTGGCACTGCTTCACTCATTAACATCAAAGTAGCCCCTACGGATTTCTTCCCATTTATCACTGCCCACCACATCTCAGTGTCACCATAAAAGTGGGGAGAATTTTTCTTCAGCTACTACACTCTTCAGAAAGCAGTGCAGGGTTGATGAAACAATTTCAGCAGATAGAGAAGCCCCTCTTTGCCTTGGTGGCCTATTAACTCAGTTAAATTAAAATCAAAAAGACAAAACTTGTGGGTTTTTTGTTGGGTTGGGTTTTGCTTTTTAATTCTAGTTGGTTCTCCTATCACTTTTCATATTGACATCTTCAAGGCTATCATGGCTTAGTGCTCCATTCAGTCTTAAAAAACACGAACCCTTTGTTCAGTAGTGAGAGGTTTGGGGAATGCAGAACCCTGAACTCTAAGTACCACTCTAGAATAGATCAAGCTCATATTTTGTACAAAGAGCAAAAATCAGAGCTATACAACTACTAGAATTTCTTCAGTTCTTTATAAAAAAATTACTTTTTGAATTTCCTTATTGTCTTTTGACATAGCTTTATCCCAGCTGGCTTTAGTGGCTGTTATCAATTCTCTGCACTTCATAACTTCTGAACTATTATCAGTTGTTGTTAGTATCCTTTTTTCTATTCATTCGTATAAATTACCCCCCCCCCCCTTTTTTTTCTCTCTCTAATCTCTACTTTTACTTCAACACCAAGGCAGAAAAGCCTTTTAAGCTTTTTTTTTTTTTTTTTTTTTTTTTTTTTTATTTCCTCCTTTTTTTTCCCCTCTCCCTCCCCTTGACTGCAGAATCATGGATTTTGGAATAGCTAATGTACCTGTAACTTTATAAGAACTCCCAATTTTCAGCCACACTTCCCACTGCTCTTATATCTTGGCAGAGATGATATATTCATCTCCTTTGCTGTATATACATTTTGCTCCATGTTTTAGCTGACTTTCCTTACAGGATTCTTTCATAAGAATAAATATTCTTAGGCTTGCACTTGTTGCTCTGTTGTTTTTGGGTTTTTTCCTCAGAATAACCTGAAGCACTAGTTACTATACCCATCTTCTGTGCTAGTTGGACATCAGCTGAGTGTCTAAGAGGCACTTTTGCCACCAACACTACCCAATTGACCACCAAGCTGTCACAAGCTGCTGATAACCCAGTACACTTCTTGTGCCATGTGCACCTCAAATCAGATCATTTGCATGTGACCATATCCTGTCAGCATCTCATTTCTGAAATAAAATTAAAATCATGAAAATCTTGAAAGCTTGAATCATGTTGAGCTTGAAAGAGATGGTTCTCCCTGTTGCCCTTACATTTAAGAGGTTTCCAGCACCAGTACCCCTAAATTCAAGCTAAAGTTCAAAGGGAAATTTGGGGGGCTGAAGATGGGGGATGCTTCCCAACACCACCTCTCCCTGCAAGGAGAGGGATTCCAGCTTTTTGAAGAGTGGTGTTGATGGTGGGCACCCTGAAATCTGGATCTGAATTTCCAGTCTTAAGACCTTCAATTTTTCAAGTCACTTAGAGCAAAGTGGACAATTATTGATTTTATGAGCCCCTCGGGAAAAGTTCAGAAAGTGTGAGGTTATATTTGAAAATTGTTTGCAAACAGAAAAGGTTCCTTAAATTGCCTCTCCAGTTCACAGAAATAATAGGTTTCAGCGAAGTTAAGATGCTAGGAGTTTTAGAAGTGTCACTGGAAAAAAAATAATGGAAAGTGCTCAAAATGTTGGTACATCCTTGTAGCTCAGAGTGCAGTATATGCCTATTGTTACTTCTGTGCACTAATTACAGTCAAAGGAAAAGGGCAACAATAAATAAAAACCAGATGGGGAAATGTCACCCAGTTAATCCAAGTCTGTACCTTTCTAATTCACAGGAAACATTTTATTTCTGGGTCACAATGGCTAGTGCTACAACACATTTTATATGCTGGGAGTTTTTACAGCAGAGGGAGTTCTTACATTACATCTTTTCCTGACATTTTCTGACACCGATTTCTTTTCTCCATATAGAAGAACATGTGCAGCATACGCACATGCACAAACACAGGAATCGGGCTAGAATTATTTACTTTGCAATTTAGAAGGAACCCAGTTTGCCCGTCCATCACTCTCGTTGCGCTTACTAGAGCGATCAATAAATGAGAGGAACAACAAAATTAATACAGAATCACATTTTTACAATCCGCTCATGACTCACAGGGCACCGATTTAAGTCCTCAGCATCCAAATACTCTGTATCCCTCAGCTTGTGAGCACTGGGCTTAGCCGCCCAAGTAACATCAGGTTAATAATTTGCTTTGCATGATGTCACCTCACAGCTTTCTAAACAAACATGCTTAAAAATACCAAACAGCCTCATGCTTTGCAGATAACGCTCCCAAACTCAAGCATCATTGCTTGAGCTCCAAAACTCCAACTGATCACAGGACTAGAAGCTGTTGGTGGGACAATACACCCAGCAAAACAACTTGCCCTTCCATCACATAACGGAGAGCATCCCTCTCCTCTACCTACTCCTCCATCAATAAAAACTAATTTGTTACTTTCATTTGAACAAAAATGACTTCCAAAGTGGCAGAGGAGGAAAAGTGAAGCTGAGAAGAGCCCAATCCAACCTTCATCTCCTCTACTGCAGGTCTCTCCAAAGGACCAACACACTCCCTTGGTTGTGCACCAAGGCTCAGACCCAATGGGAAAGGAGGGTCTGGTCCCAGCCTTTCCCCAGCTGCTCATGCAGGTGACTCTACACCTCGTGCTTCTGCTCTAGGGCTGGTGGTATGATGGCTTTTTGGATCATTAGCAATTACGCTTCACTATCCGAGCTGCTGAGAGCTTCACAACAGTAAGAGCCAGAAAGGGTAACCAAAAATGTACAGAAGCAAGAACTTCTGCCTAATCCAAAGAGAATTCTACAGATCAAGGGCTTAGGTCTTGCTCAGCAAGTTTATCCTTAGGAAATTTCAAATAACTATTGCAAAAATGGACACTTTTAAGCTTTAAGGAAGTTGCAATATCACACTAGCATACATTTCAGCACAGTAAAAGGTATGTTGGAGTGCAGATATTAGAGTCCTACATCATAAAATGCATCTAGCTGTTTATAGATAATAGCTGTATTTTCAATTTCTCCAAATGGTAGGAGAGGTATTTTGGGGGGTCTAAGGTTCTTTTAATATATATATATAATGTATATATAATATAATATATATATAAAAATGTATGTAAAATATATATACACACACACGTGCCAGGAAAGTACTCCAAAACCATGCCTAAAACACTACCATGCTTATCAAAGCGGACCACAGCCATTTCAGAGCACTCTTCTAGAATCTCAGAATTCTCAATCCACTTGCAAATGTGGAGCAGTGTAGTGCCATAACACACCTGCTAGAGGCAAGTACCTCCAAGAGAGGGTTTGGGACGTTCCTGGGTCAGACTACAGGCTTATGGAAGAATGAGAAGAGGAAACTTTGCAATCAAATTCTTGCACTCTCACCAGCGTGGCTCACCGTCCCCGCCAAACCGTGTTAATAAAGATGCACCAGGAAGAAGTGGCATGAGCCCTAATAAACTACATGCAGCTAGCACTACACCTCATTCAGCCAGCCCTGGAAAAAGGGACAACCATATACACATTATGAGACTCCGGATTTTGTTTTTTATTTCATATCTTCCTTAGAAATAATTAACATTCATCTGACAAGGCACTCAAGTACCAAGTGTAATATACTCCAGCCCGAAATTCCTGCTAAGAGACACCAACAATAGAAACCTATTTCAAATGGTTTTGAGCACGGTAGCCTCCTTATTTTATTTCTCCACAACACCTCAGTTCTTTTATCTTCAAATCTCATAAAATCTGGCCTTGAATCGAGCACAGCACAAATGCAGATCTACTAGCTTGCAAACCAATAAAGAAAAAAAATCCCCCCAAACGACATGATTCAGTCTCCAAATTCCCCCTTTTGATGGCAAGAGTGGATTATATTTAGCTCATCTTCCATTAAAAATTGCCTGCCTTTAAACAAGGTGCTGTTTTTATTCTTTCTGCCTTCAGTTATATAAGACTTCACTGCTGCCTTCACTATGATAACACTCCAACAGTCTAAAAAATACATTTCAGGTGTTCAACATGAAGGAGGTTGTGTGAGTTTAACCTTCCTTGGGATCCTTGTGAGCTTTTTGTATTTAATACTTGTTTTATCTGAAGCCTGTGGAGGTTCTAAAATATTAGAAGACACAGTTTCTGAGAACTACCTTTCTAGTAGCCTGAAGATATAGCCTTGATGTTGGGCAACAAAGTTATTCTCTGTAAGCCCCTTGATGTTGTAAATGAAAAAGAGGATGGAGCTAACATCATCTGAACTTTGGGCAAACCATTTGCTCAAAAGCACCATCAAAGAACCAAGCCCTGCCAAAAAAAGAAAAGAAAAAAAAAAGCTTAAAAAAAAGAAACATACACAAAATGAAATTGGTGCAAATTAACTTCATTGTATTTGGAGACCCACACAAAACAAAACCCACCAGAGTCTGTAAAGGAAAGTCAGAGAAGACAAGGATTGAAGTTGTAGCTTCACAGTGGCCATCTTTTAACAGCTTTCCTTTTTCAACACTTTAACCTTAAAAAAAAAAAAAGAAAAAGAAAAAAAACTTCCTATTGTTATGCCCCTATTCAACCTTCATTCGGAGTCATTCACTGTGCATTAATTACCACTTTCCTCAATGCTCCGGGAAGCTCCCAAACATGCTCCTGTTTTCAAAGAGGCACACTTCCAGGCCTCCGCTTTTTATATGCAGAGCCTGCTCAATCTTTTTTTTTTTTTTTTCCCCCCCCTGCATACTTTGAGATTCTCCTAAATTTTGCATACTGTAACTGTTCAGAAAGGGAGGGGGGAAAGACAAAAGGCTGATTTCATGCTTCCAGAACAGTTGTTTGCATCTCTTTCATTTTTCCTTCCAGCTGTGAGAGGCAGCAGAAGGTTCTTTAGCAGGTGTCCTGCCTGCCCTATGGTAATTTTTAACTTTCCTTCACTTTCTTTTATGTGTCTTGCATTTGTAGAGACATTTTCTCTCCCTCCAGTGCCTTGATTATTGTTGGTTTTCCCTCCTTTTTTTTTTTTTCTTCTCCGATTGGGCAAAATATCTGAATTTCCTCTTATGTCTATCTTTTCAGATGTAAACTCAGATAATAATACGAGCAAGACACAAATAATTATTTCCTAATACATAAATCAAATCTCTGCTCTTTCCTTTTCGTTCCACAGACTTGCACAACTACCAAAATGCAAAGGAAGTGACACTACTGATAATATCACAGACAAAACCATCCCCGATACCAAAATCCAGCTTCCACAACCCTAACATTAGATCAGAAAACTTTCTCCTGCCCACCCTTGTCCCAGGCTCTGTGCATTAATAGTCATAAGGACTACATAAGGAGCCCATAGGCTCAATGCATGCATGAAATTAGGCATTCATACAAGTCTCTGCAGGATTGTGCAATGAGAAACAGTTAGGATTTACAAAAGTATATTTACTTGCAAGGAGAAACAAGCGTTTGGCTGGGCAAAACTGATTTGGGTTCCTTTTACTGATTTTGATACTATCGCCTCTACACATGAGAGCACTGTGAAAATAAGATTAATAAATAAAGCACAAGAAACTGAAGTAAAGTCACAAAGTAAAAATAATTCGAAGAAATTTGAACATCTCCAGAGGAAGATGCTTTTAGATGTTACAAAAGCACAAGCCTGTATATTTTCAATATATAATGCTCTTATTCTGCAAACATACAAATAATGTTTATCAATGCCCCAAAAGCATTTTGATAAAATACCTTCTGTATTTTCTCTAATGTGTATAAATTAAACAACAACAGATTATTTGAAGTTAAGAAGGACCGTTATTGATTTTATCAAGGTTAAAAGGTCACTGCCATCTCCATAGCTTTACGGTCACAGTAGTTTGAATAATCACATCACAGCGTAAATGCCCCTGTCTTCATCCCTTACAAAAGCCCTTATTCACCGAAAATCACGCAGGTGATATTTGAGAAATAGTGATGCACTTTAATTGTTTTTAGTGTTGTGCAAACTCTGTATCATTGCTCTTACTGCTGCAGTCTGTAAGTGTTGTTAGAATGATATATCATTTAAGTGATTATGAGTAATGATGGAGAAATCTTCTATTTGAGTAGTTTCTCCATAATGAAAACGGCTTATTTTAAAGGGGAAGATTCATAACTCTCTCCCTTTCAGAGGTATAATACAAAAGAATAAAAAAGAAATTTTTGTTTGGTTGGTTAAAAAAATGCTTCTGGATTAATTCAAAAACCACGACAAGTTCCCGTCTTTAATTATGTGATGCCATACCAGTGGCAACCAACTGCTTAGAAAAAAATATTTCTCATCTTACTCTGGCAGTTAAAGTTGTATCCAAGAAAGAATAAATCAGGGAGCAGGTGGCCTGAGAGGTCTGTTAAGTGAAAAGTTGTCTTTAGTCCAATCAGGGCAGTTCTAGCGAAAAGAAGCATCATATTAAAAAAAATTCTTTAAATGGAAATATTTAGAGCTAAATTATTATTTTTAGTAACATTCTAACTACAGAAACATGAAAAAAATGTTTATTTTTTCCAGTGATCTCCCAGAACTCTGGGGCAGATACCTTCATAAAATGTAACAGAAGTGATTTTCAGTAAGTAGGCGCATTTTAAAAGTGCACCTTGGCTCTTCCACAGCAAATACTGGAATACCCCCTTCCCCTTCTCTGCTTTGCCAAGCACCAGCAGAACCTCTCAGGTCACTTCACTCCCTGCGCTGCAAACAAGCACCCATATCAAGCTCCTATTTTTGCCCAGAGTTCCTTAAGCTGGAAGGACACCCTGGCAAAGCCCCCGCTTATGCCGGAGGATCAGGCTCCAGCACGAGGGCTCGTCCCTCCCGCCTGCAATTCCAGCTGAGGCGCTCGGGCTTCTCCCGGGGACAGGAACCCGCAAGCAAATGTGAGCGCTGTGGGATTAATCCCTGGAGGACAATTAAACCTGCAGGTCATGACTTGCAAAATAAGGATCTAGTTCTGCATCTGCCTTTGTCAGACTGTACAAACTGTGTTTTCTGGTGAGCTCAATAGATTTAAAAATAGGAGCGAGGACAGGCTTGTTTCGTGATTCCACAGTACTCGGCGCAGCAGCGCTCTGATTCACAAGCTGGGTTTCTAGGCACTACAGCAATATAAACTGCTTCTGTTAGTCATAATTCTATGATTGAAGAAATCCCATTGCAGCTGCCTGGCAGATGGTGAGACACTATCCAAGAAGGATCCTCTGCATCATCCCACTTTTTATACCTGTTCTCAAAGCGTTCCAAGCTGGCAAAGACACACTGACTTGGATGGGCAACACCTTTGGATGGGCACGGAATGGCCGATCTCAGGTTCCCATGGAGTGACTTTGATGTTTGTATATTTAACAAATATGCAAAGTTAAAGTATTAAAGTAACCTGTGGAAGCCCAAATCCCCCCGTTCCTCCCCTTCTCTCCATTTAACTTCTTAGCGTTTTCAGGACAGCTTGCTGTGGGTCCCTGAAGAGCTAACCAACTCAGGCATAGCTATATATCCAGAAACAATATGATTTCTTAAACATACCTATATATCCAGAAACAATATGATTTCTTAAACAAAGCCAAACAAGAACGCATTCCGACTCTAAACACAAAGGGTGCGTTCAAAATAACAAGTGTGGGGGGAACCTTCTTAGGGGAAACAAGACAATCCGCACAGACAAAAGGTCTCCTGGCAGCCTCTCGCTGTTATTTGCCACTAATGTACACTTCCACAAATTATAGAGAGCTGCAGAACACACTCCAGGCTGCGTGGAGCAGACGCCTTTCACGAGCAGCAGCCAAAGGGCCTATTAAAACTGAACGTTTAACTAATTTAAAAACAGATCTATATTTGGTTTATGTTTTGGTATAGAAGGTAAAACAGCTTCTGCTGTTTCATTACACTTTTGACTTGAAAGAGAGGGGTAATTAGGGAATGTTGTGAATCTGCCTGCACGTTTGGTTACAAATAAACAAAAAAAAAAAAGTAAAGGGAAACATCTGATGCGCTATGAAGAGCCAGAAGAGCCTTATGGCTCTTTTAGAGGACTGTGTCCACTAACCTCACCCATCAGTAACACCGACAGTGGTGTGAGCAGCCAAAAATCTACACAGCTTCATATTCAGCAGCCCCTTGCACTTTCTGCCCTGAATTCAACCTTCATGCCTATGCGCAAGTATTACCCTCCAACAATTGGGCCCCCAGAACATCCCGCATCTTTATTTAACCCTGCATTCTTTATTTAACCTACATATAAGCTACAAACAGGTAGGGCAGTTGATGACTGCAGGAGGCCCTAAACCTGCTGGCAGCAGGACACGAGGCAGTGCCAGGGGTCTGCGTGCAGCCTCCCCTCGGAATCACTACTGCTTCTTTCCCCCAACCCTTTTATAACACTCTTATGACATGCAGAAGGTGACACAGGCATTCATATAAGCACACATGAAGTGATAAGATTGAAAACATGCCCATCACTCCCCCCCAAAAAAACACTCCAAGTATTAAAAGGATTAATGCACATCAATTATATGCATATATTTGTAAATATAAGAGAATGAGGCAGGACTAAACCAGTAAGCTTACTGCCCAAAATATAAAAATACAGGTAAATCAGTACAAGGAAAGCAGCATTATGGCTACTTCATAAGACTGGAACCTAGGAGACCTGAGGGGAGAGCTCTGCAGCTGAACTTTTATTCATGTTTCATTTAAGCCACTGGCACTGACCTGAACCAAAGTGCCAAAGCTGCAGGGAAGGTAACCTTCTAGTCCAGGAGTTGTAAATCCTTGTGCTGCTCCATTAGATCAGCTTGTGCAGCCTCCTCGGCTTAAACTGGAAAATCTTCAGTGGACAGACCCTAGCTGTATTTCTACAGTGTCCAGCACAAAGAGGTCACATATTTCTTAGTTTCTTCTAAACACTACTATAGTTTCACTAAATACCCCATTTTCAATGTTTATATGGAAAAAAGTCTGAAAGAAGTACCTTGACTGCACATGTATTAGGAATGCAAATCACTTCATTCCAACTTCAATACTTTTGCACTTATGCAGCAGAGTATATATTAGCATTTAAGGTAGAGAGTGTGTTTTTGAAGCAAAGGTCCTGATGTGTCCCCATTTACTGTGCTTTGGATAGTGCTCTAAGACTTCCTGGTGTTAGATACAGTGCTTTAAGTCTTTGAGCACACACAAATTAAATTTGAGGTGAAATCAAATCAGACGGAATACTCTAGAATTACACCAGATTCCACCCAAAATATATTATGTATATAAATGTACTATGTATGTAAATGTATGTGCCCTATTTGGTCCGTGAGACCAGGCTAAAGGCAACATGAATAAAGACCACCCAAACCCCACTTTGGAGAGGTCAGGTCCCCAGCACCAACCTTCACACACTCTCATCACACGGCACTACCTGCTGCAGTAGATGTAACCTCTAGCATCTGGCCGCACAGCTCCAAAGCACCTCAGGCTCTAGCGATGCCTCCATTAAATGACCTACTGCTCTCCTCTAACACATGGGCAAAACACTATTTCCTTCCACACACAACACGCCCCCGCTTTTTTTCCCCCTAACAGAAAGGGGACAGACTAATTCACTTGATCAAGGTTAGGTATGTTTGGTGACAAAGCAGGAATTCAAACCAAATATGCAGATTAAAAAACTCTAGCTCTATTTAATTTGTGTTTCTCAGGCTTAATTTCTGCCCCAGCCCTTGCTTAACTCTCCAGATGTTTACATAGCTAATTCATTGATTTTTAAATAGCTTTTTCTTTCTATTCTGAATTTACTGCATTTTATCTCATGCTTTCTCATTTGAAATACCTGCACAATGCAAAAAAATGTTTTTTAAGGCTCTGTGCATTTTCAGGTAGCAAAAGAAGAAACCCAGCACATATATCGATGCAAATCTATTGTGGTCAATTATACAAGTATTAAGAGAAGTGTGTGATCACACCTGAGCGTAATCATTACAGATAGTACAGTTGACAGCAATGTCATACTCCTAGTTTTTAAATCCAGCTTTGAGAAGAGCCGAATTTCCTAAGGCCAGGATCTATTAAGTGGACTACTGTCAGTATAATAAAGACTTTATATATGACAACTGTTAACTGCCCATAGTATTAAAAGCAAATAAATTGTTTCTAATGGGTATTTGTTCCTCTCTCTCTCCTCCTTTTTGGTTCTTCTAACAACCTTCCTTTCTAGATTATCTCAACTTGAACCCTGCCAGTGACATTAACCCCTGCTTAGAGGGTTCTGCTTCTCTTGGTTGTCTCGAGAATGCATCTTGAGCCTTTTCTTAATAAACTAAGCTGACTGTACCCTGTGGCCTGGGATCATCTTGGTATCTTTGTTCTGCCCTGTCTTCAACTCCCCATCATCATGTTTTGTGATGCATCTTTCCCATCCTGCCTGGTGGCTCATCTTCCACATTATGGCTTTCAATATGACTGCTCAAATCTATTCTCTGCAGAACACTTTTAGCACTTTATTTGTAGAAGTTCAAGAGGATTACATGCCTCCTTTTTGGTGGGGTTTTTTTTTTTTTTTTTGAGCCTTATTTTTTTGTCTTGAAACCTCTTTTGAAAGGATTAAGTTACTCGACATTCCGACATAGGTAAAAGTTCTTCCCATTTGTGAATAAAGAGACACCTTTGTATCCTGCTGCTAACAAGCTCAGCTTTATGGAAGATTTTTGACCAAGATTCAAATCTATGAATGTGTATTCAAAAAAAAATATAACCACTTTTGTATTTTGTCCTTCTACACTTTTTTTTTTTTTTTTTGTTGAACCTCATTTAAAGAAAAAGAATCCTCATGAGTATTTTCTAGTTGCCTTTGGATTTGCTTTTTTATTTGCAGGTTAGTTGATGTGCAGGTTTCCTCACAATCCAATCTGCTTTGTATTGCTTTCAAGACATGATGCCTGGGATTGTCTGCTCAGAAAACCAATTGGTTTACTGAAACAAAAGACTGTAATTTCCACATTTTCCAGTACGGCAGTTTAACTACTCCTTTGTCTGCTAAGTTATATGAACCCAATCAAATTAAATGAAATGACTAGAGTCAGACCTGCTGCGATATAAAATATAGAATAAGTTATTTATGTCACCAGCACTCAGCCATAGAACCACTTTGCAGAAAAGGTATTTCACACTGAAATGACCAGTATTTTAACCACAAAATCCTTTGTTAAGGTTTTGACTCAGGATTAGGTCATCACTCACCTATCGATGCAAACCTTTCCCTCAACAGTCACGTTCTTAGGATAAAACACTCAGCACTGCTGTTTCCAGCTACGGGTTTTCCTCTTAATACTTCAATAATTATTCACCTGCTATTGCCAGAGCACCATATTTGCACCTGGGCTTTCAGCAAAACTTGGAACAGTGGTACTAAGGCTCACATATGGAAAAAACAACAAAAAAATGTCAACATCCTTTCTCAAAAGCTTAAAGAAAAGGAACAAACAACCTGGGGAATGCACTTGGAGACAACAAGATTTCCCTCATTAGCATCTCAACATCTTTCCAAGGACATGCTTGTCCTCGTCGTGGAAGACTATATTTTAATTCAAGACAAACTAAAACTGCACATAGCCATCAATCAGTGAGGATGATGACCAAATCCTGATGATCATCAGGTCTGCGAAGGCATGCAACTGCCCTGTGCCATCTGTAAGGCTGGTCAAACAAGTCCATAACCTCTAAGTCCATAACTGTGCACGTACCAGGTGCTTTTACTAATTTTAGAGCTGCATGTAAAGGTCAAAAATTGATAATTTTCCACCAAACAAAGAAAAACGCTTTGAAAAAAGTTTTTTCCATCAAAACTATTTATTTTGTACCACTCGGCTCTCCCACAAAAACACACCTAGCACCTTTCAGCCAAGGAAATAATTTTATCAGGTCTGTGACACATCCTACCACACTACTACTCTTGTCCTCACTGCAGGCACAAAGCACTTGAAAAACACTACTAACTCCAGCTTCCCCAAATCCCTTCATCCTTAGTAATTCAAGGTTCCCACTCCTTGGCAGGTCCAGCAGAGCTATGTTGCTGTTTTGAGGAAAGACAGTGGTCGTTTTAAGCACAAACTGAGCTTTGCCATTGAATGGAGTGTTTGGCCTAAACTGTTTAGATATACGCAAAGTGGATCATCATATGAGTTGCACAGTGCCCTAATATACATGCCTTGGTATTTCTGGTTGCCCAGAAGACTGATGAGGAAAGGCCCATCTCTCAAACTCCAGTTCTGCGGAAAAAGGAAAGGAGAGTGGTGGAAAGGTACAGATCCCAAACCGTATCTCCTCATAACACTGAGTATTGCCTTTGAGCTTTAGTCTCCTCCAAAGCCAGCTTCCCGGGGGAATTCCTAACAGCCTTTAAGTCCACACAAGTGTAGGGGTGCAGGAACAAGGATGCCATGCACCGTGCACTGGTAGTTCTTGCCAGAGCCTGCAACTGCCCATTCTTCCCCCAGGAGGTCCAGAGGCTTTTGCAAAAAGGTCACCCCTCTTGGGAAAGGCCATCAAAGAATTACACCTACAAAAGGCCCGGTGCAGCAGTATAAACCTCACAATGAGGTGAGAAGTGCTCAAAAGGTGAATTGGATTCAGAGGCTTGAAGACCATTTCCCTGCAGCAATGAAGATGTTTGTTTAGATCTCGTTAGAGCTGGAGGCTGAAAGCCCCTGGCTCTAAGTAAATATGCAGGTGAATATGCACACACGGACACACACTTATTTTCACATGAGTCACAAGGATGAAAGAAGGGCTCTTGGCTTTGCGCAATTCCACCTGTTGGGTGGTTGTGGTAAATTCATTTTTATCCCAGGACTTTCATGCCATATAACAACAATTAATGCTCCCTCATGGCAGGGTGTTTTATCACTTTGTTGTTGTTGTTCAAGGGTGATACTGTATACATACACAGAGCTCCTCTGAAGCTGCTCACAGTGGCACCGAGTCCCTCTTAACACCCCCTGGGCATCACAAGCTCCTCTGTTGCCACGTGGTGCACCCCTGGACACTGCCAAAATGCTCAACTTGCCCAGCATCAGCAGGGTTTCATGGCCAAAGAAAAAAATCTGACTTTTAATCCTTTCCTTATACTAATTCCTGTATCTACAGTTTTATCAGTTTTTATGTAAGTTGATTTACTTGATAGTGTTTCGCTTTGTCTTTTTTTTAAACCTGAGAGGCAGAGACGAAGAAAAAGTGGGTAGAAAAGTAAAATTAACACCATAATACTGATCCTCACTGGCAGCAATGTCAGAGACTCACAAACACACCAGGGCTCCAGCACACGCACCACAGGTGAGAACCGGGAGCACCAGCCCCTTCCAAGCAGAGACATCTCCACTCAGGCAGCCAAGCTCCACTTCTGTTGGGGGAAAAAAAAGCCGATATTCCCCTCGCACAGCCCTTACATTAAACAAGTCAATTATTTGTGCAGAATCATCTCCATAACCCTCTCCAGGACCCTCAGGCCAACCCTTGACATAAGTGCAATCGTTGGGCACGGGAATCAATTACACTTTTGGAGAGAGGGGGTGGAAAACCCCACCGGTTTGCAGGCCCACCGCAAATTGCTGGGGTTGTCCTCTGGCTCTCCGGCTGCTTCAGCGCAGGAAGTGCCTCTCAGCTCAATTTTCAATTATGTTCTCATCACAATTTACAACAGACAGTGTGTAATTTATGGCAATTACCTCTTCTGACGTTCCCCCCTCTTTAAATTTTGCAGATAAAGAGCCAGACAAAACCTGAAAGTGAGCCAAGCTCACCTGGGCTGCCTGCTGCACCGGGTTGACATTATGGGGAGAAAAAGGTGCATTTGACAAGGCTGGGAAGGAGATACTTTACAGAGCCGTGAAGGCAGGCTGACAACTAAATCAAGCAGAAGAGGAACATAATTGTTGTGGATGCGTTCCTTTATTTGTTAATGCATATATACAATATCATAACAACGGAATATTGTGTAAAAGGGTAACAGGGAACACAGACTGTCATTCCGGGGAAAAGACCTGCGATAAAATGACTTTGTGGTAAAGTCATCCACGCTGAGTGGCTTTATGCTTACTTCTCTATTGTAAATAAACTGTGGGGTTGCTTTTTTGAATCAAGATAAGCCTATCATAATGAAATAATACAAAAACTAGGGGTGCTTTGGAAGGAGAAACTAGTATGTTGAATGTACAGAAAATATGTACAAAGAAAGTTTCTCTTTTATAAACTATGTGAATAGATGTTTTTAAAGAAAAGAAAATACTTGACTTAATTTGTCCTAATAAATAGTATTTTTTCCTCTATATTGAGACAGTGACTTTAGACCACAACATTTGGTACAAAGTACCAAATGGTGGCAGATTTACGTTAACAAAGACATGTTGTGGGATTTCTCATTTTCCAGGATCTGAAGTAAAACTAAAAAATTCCCTGAAGCAAAACTAATACATTTCTGGATTGAAATCTAGAGATGGCTACAAATATTTTGACAAACCCACATCTTCATTCTACAAGAATGCTTCATAAAACTGGGTCAATTTCACCGCAACTTCATTTTTAATTTCATATTTTCCTGATATCCTATAATACAAAAACTTCCTGTTTCATGTTTTCAAAACAGAACATTTTTAGTGTATTAAGTAAGCAAAACAGACTTAAAGTTGAAATTGCAAATATTTTCTCCAAAAGGTTCCTTCATCGCGAGTTTGAAAGGCAGGTGATCAGCTCAAGTAGGCTTCAAAGTCAAATTGTGAAATCTCAAAATCCCCTATGAACCAGAGAGATGCTGGGAAAAGCTCCACTCCCAAAAAAAAAAAAAAAAAAAAAAAAAAAAAAAAAAAAAAAAAAAAAAAAAAAAACAGGAATTTTCCCACCAACCTCAGCTGAGCCAAAATTATATCCGTGACCACTTCAGGCACTGAGGATGGTAACTAATTGAAGTTGTTTCATACAGTAATACGTGTATGGATTTGTAGGTCCAAACTTGAGCTACAGATGATGCTGTAAAGTGTCCCCCCAGTTCTCTGGAAGGGGGAGGAGGGAGATAAAACATGTATATTTCTCAAGTACTTACTGTGAACTACTAAGAATACCTTTCCTGCAGCATCTTCAGAGCTCATGCTTCTGTGTAAACCTCACTACAATGTACTTTAACTAATTTCAATTACTAAAATTTAAATTACAAAGTAATTTAACTCTTTACTACCCGCCAATTTTAACCAGTTATTTTAGAACAGAATTTCTGCTAAATGACAAAGCTTGAATCATATACAACTGGAAAATAGTTTCTTCAGGTGTTTTATTAGCAGAGTCAGAAAGAGTTCCTTCCTCCAAAGTACCTGGCATAAGCACAGGCCACAGAAGAGCCAGTAGGAAAAGGCAATGCACAAAGGTATATGCACTTGCTTAGCACTCAACATCAGGTGAGCAGTCCAGCTGTGAACAAAATCTAGATATCCCATCTTCTAGTTGAGTATCCACTTCTTTGCTGAGGAGCAACAGCAAGCCGCTAAAAAATGCATCATCTATATGACCAGTAATTCAAGTATGTATGTATTACGCATACTTATTCAAGTACTGTGATTATTAACAGAAAAGGAGAGGGATTTTCCAAACTGGGGAAACCCCAAGGATAGGTATGCAAAGAGAAGCCACGAGCCACAGCTTCCATAAGGCACTTTTGTGGCAGCAGCATCTGAGAAGCACAGCAAGGCCCTGCACGCTTCTCTGTTAGCCTGCTCAAAGGAAAGGCGATGCAGTTCCAAGGGGGAAAAAAAGCACAGAATCCATCACATTTCTACAATACACACCACAACGCCTTTCAGCAAGACAAAGCTGAACCCTGAACCATGGAGGAACGGGATTCTGCTCTGGGGTACAGCTAAAAACCAACCAACCGTTACCCTACCCTGCAAGACAATACAGGAGATAATCCACCAAATGCTTTCCATAGGGCTTCAAGGTCAGCCCAGGATCTCATGAGACATCCCAAATAAAAAGGTTACATTCATAACAGTGAACAAGAGACCCAGATTAGGTTGCAAGTAGGTGAACTTCATCACTTTGCAGTGACAACAAATCTCCCAGAGCTCATCTTTAACAAACCACCCTGTCAAACAGCTAACCTGTTTAAGTTTCTTTCTCTGGCATGGAGTTTTATTCCCAGTGATGCCTCTTGGTAGCCAGCTGGCTGGCTGCCCCAGGTCCCGCAGCCGGCGATAACCAGACTGACGTATAAGTGAAGACGAGGTGCACTGCATGTAAGAAAGTTGTCAGTGGTTTTCTGCCCATGCAAGTCTTTTGTATCAGGGAATAGCGAGTGAATATATTATATTTTAATTCAGGGAATAGCGAGTGAATAGTGAGGGAATATATTTCTTTCAGCAGACAAGATCATGTAAACGAACTCCTTGCCCTACTGAAGTCCGTGAAAATTCCCTTGGAGTTCTGCGTGAACGAAGGTGACAAAGTAACAGTTCTCTGCAAGTACTCAAGCCAAATTCTCCAGAATCTCTTCTCTCCTCTGGTTTACAGGGTTAGTGAAAACTTAGAACTTTGAAAAAGCTCATGACTCTCCAAGTTATAAATTTGTGATCTGAAGAAAGAAGCTTGCCTCTTCCCAAAGAAGCCAAGAATATAACTGACCATAAGACCATTTTAAGTAACCTCCCTGTAAAGCTCAAGTAACACCAAAAATATTCTACAAAAATCTCTCAGATGAGTAAATAAAACTGCAGTTTCACCCAGATTTTTCCTTGGGAAAAATCAAGAAAATTCTATCCAAGAGTAAGTGCCTGTAAATAAATTACCTCCTTAAGCCTGAAAAGCAAACAAACAAAACTATAGTCAAGTCTTAGCAAAAGACTAAGCAGGCCACACTTGCACTAGGCTGACGAGCACTTGCTGCTGTGTTTTGGTAATGACCTAGCACAACAGAATCCAGATCTGGTGCCTCTGGCTATCACAACAACATAATGAACAACAAGAATATATTTTGGGTATAGGCACATGGGGCCCAGGCCACATCTCAAAGTCAATGGAAAGATCCCCATATTGCCTTGGGGACAACTTATTGATAGAAGAGATAAGTATCTGCCCACTTTTGAGCTCCTCTTCACCACTGATCATTATTTACTGCCTGACACATTTTCCATATCTTCTCACCATTAAATATTAAGCATATGGGCTAGTATACCCATCATATACACAGGCTGCCAAGATCAGCAACCAGTGTGGTTTTTTTTTTTTTTTTTGCTATAGTAAAATTAATAAGGATGATATTCAGTTAAACTTGTATTTAACAGAATCAAGTTGCACGAAAGAGAATAAGTTTAATTAATATCAGCAAAGGGATCTTAAGATGACCAGCAATAAATTTCTCATAGTTAACAGTGAGGATTGACAAAAAACCTCATGCACCAGGAAAACTGTTACCGTGCAGTACCGGTGAACAGAATTTGGGACCACAACAGTTCCCAAATGAAAAGTCACAACTTCAAGCGGAATCATCCCGCCAACAATTTTTCACCCCATTTCATTAATATGATTTGACTTTATATTGGCTGCTTTACAGGAAACCCTCAGTTTCTACATAGGACAACGGAAGAAGTTGTGACGTAATTTAATCAAAAAACATTTTCAGGTAGTTGATATTTCAAACAGAAAGATGTTTCCTACTTGGAGATGGCTCGGAACTAGATTCCTGTGTTCAGTTGTGTGCAGGTCAGTGGGGAACGACTCATTAAAGCTGCAAATTATTACAGCAAATCAGAACCTCCTGGTCTCAGACGCTGTATAGCAGTTTAGCCAGTTTAAAACCTACCATCCTGCAAAGTCATTTGCAATTTTTGTTCAATTAACCAGTAAGAAAAAAAAAGTTATGATTTAAAATGTAAAGGAGGGGGAGAGCACAGGAGAGGGGAGGAAAGGAAAGCACCAAGTCACCCGGCCCCTAGCGCAGAAGCTCGCAGGCCTCGCTGGAGCTAACTCAATAATTACATTGTACCGCCAGCAACAATTCAATATTTTTTTTCCTCGCCTGAGGGTTCCAACACATTTGCACCGTGGGGAAGCCTTTTCTCTTTACATCTCAAAACTCTACCACAAACTCTTCCTTTATTCATAACAGCCAGATCCCCAGCTGAGATGGGCACTTTCGTATTGCTCTAGATGACAGTTTTCTGTGTTCTTTCCAAGCTCAGGGGGTTTAATAAACATATCTGGCAATCTTTCGATAGCTGGAGGGCCTGGGATGACACTGTGTGCAAACAATATGCTCTCACTGCTAGGGAAACAAGTTTATTCAATTCAATTAATAGATTACAGTCAAGATACTTGTTATCCTGAGATAAAAAAATAGGGAAAGAACTCGCAGAATTAGGCTAGGTCGCACAATTAGCACCTGGCAACACAGCAAGCCAGGCAAACCAAGACAAAAAATAAAACAAAATAAAATAAAAAGAACCCTACACTTGCTGATAGAGCACTACAGATGAACAGTGGCACAGTGCAGTAGTCTCAACCCAGAACCGAATTTTAGTCCAAGTTAAAACGAGCTTCTCCCTTTGAATCACCTTCAATCCGGGTGCAGCATTTTAAAAGCATGACCCTATTTCTTCCTGAAAATGGGGATATTGCTTCTCATTTACCCAACTCCCAGGTTTGTTTCCATTAGAAACATGCAATAACTCCTCCTCGGAGGGGCTGCTCTGTTCTCAGACAAGCTACATAAGCCAGGAATTGGTTGCATTATTTTTAAAAGTTGATGCAAAATTCTATTTCGATTCTAAGCTTTAACCAGCCCAGAGCATTTTAACGAAAACATTTCATGGGATTTAGAATTTCCTTCTATAACAGGTTTCTCCAGCACTACCACGCGACACTAAATAAGGAAACACTCACATAGTTTGCATGAAAGGAGCTCCAGGAGCTGGTGGCCCTGCGTCCCGATATGTTTTAAGTACGGATCTGCAACAACTTGTCTTTTCTGCAATATGTTCCGAGCAAGTTTGAACTTGCAAAAGTTACCACAGGAGCGAATCACATTTAGCTACCAAAGTGACAGGTAAATTTGCCTGAAGGATTATTTGTGGTTAAGGCACTTAACAGAAACACAAGAGATATGAATTTATTTCATACTCTAGACTTGCATACGTAACTTAATCTCCTAGTGCCTCAATTCCTGTGCATAAAATGAGGATAAAAACATTCTTTTGTCTGGTTTGCCTATTCTCTGTGGCAGCAGGAGCTGTATCTGACTGTATCTTGATGCGCAGTGACTGCCCAGATGGTGACGGGATCCTAAGTTACCAATGAAAGCCCAGCCCAGCTCAAGGACATAAATAATGGTCGCTACCTCAGTAATATCATTAATATTTAAGTAGACAGAGACAACATCAGTTTCTCAGAGGCTAAGACAATGCTATAAAGTAAAGTCTTAAAAGAAATGAAAAACGACATTCTGAAGCACATCTAAAACTAGCATGCATGTGGGCAGTCCCACGGGCCTCAAATATGGCACAAGGGAGAAAATCACGGGAAAAGTTTCCTTGAAGATAAGGAAGACATCCCAGAAATCTGGATCTCCTGGAGCTGTGCCTGGGAAAACAGCATTTGAGGAGAAAAGTTGCCTTTGGGACCTGGCTAAGGCCAGTCATTAACCTCCCTAGCATCCGATTCCCACGGAGGGTTTTTCTCTGCGGCTGATGCCCTCTGCACTGCTAAGCAAACCTGGGATGGAGGGGACAGCCTGCAGGTGATGGACATGAGTGAGCTCTCCTGTGAAAGCAGTTCTGTTCTGCTGTTCTTCAAGAGCTCTTAGCGTCAATATAGCCATCGAGTCAGTGGCTATGAACCTGATGCTACTCCAGACTGTCGCTGCTCCTAATACTTCCACCCCACATATATTTGTAAGTCAAGAAGTTCCAATGACCCATAGAAGAAAACAGCACAATTTCTGTTCACAGTCGCACTTCTCAACTTCACAGTAGTTGCTCTCAGCCACACGTGCTCAGCTACTCTCAAAACACTAACTGAGAGTCCCTGTTTCTCTCTAGCCCACTTTATTTTTAAAAAAAACATATAAATATTGGAGATTTCACTGGGACAAATGTCCAACTTGATAATGCACTTCACTGGGATCTCTGACTAAGAACTGGGTCACGGTAATTGGTACATACTTAACTTGGCTGTTCCTTTGTTCTTAGATTAGCCAGGAGCTCACGATGAGTTTCCTTTGGCTTCATATGCATTCAGCACATGTCTTTTAATATGTTTATTTTGTAGCCTGCTCAGGAATTTTCAAAGTTTCGGCTGGGTTGTTTCAAAGTGCACAGCGTGATGTCAGGAAAGACATCGCTGGTCATCTACAACTGATAAATACCAGACTGCAACTACAAATTCACGTAAATTTTAGATTCAGTTGTTAAAAATCCCTAAGTCAAAAAAGCACATTCGCTTATACAATCCAGTTGTCTGAGGGTGCACAAAAAGCAAAAACGGGCGTCACTGAAAAATTGCTCAGTTCTGCACAGAATAGAGTTCTTTGATATTACTGATTTACCTGTTACATTTACTGCATTGAACACACTGGGAATTGGCCTTTGTCCAGAACAGTAGCATTCCTGCTTTGTGATAGGGCCTTCATGGTCATGAAATAAAGCCCTATAGAATTAATGGGTATGGAAGAAAAAAATATATGTGTATGTGTGTGTGTACGCATATATCAGGATGAAACTTAGGTTTTACCTCAAACTCCAGCACAGGTTATTTTAAAACTTCACAGAATCTAATAAATAATTGCATCCTTCCCAGGAAATTTTGTTAGTTTACTAGCCCTACAGAAAATACATGAAAAAAAAACCAAACACACACTTTGGATTTTTTTCAGAGGAATATCACCTTGAAGACAAGGCTAAAAGTGCTCTCAGTCAGTACTTTGATACTTTAAGCACATGCTTACATTTTATTACACTAGATTTTACTCACTTTGGGGGAAGAGTTAGAGCACTTTTTTTTTTTCTCTCAATATTAGAGGTTGTTTCTCACCAGAGGTACGAAGAGAGCATCTATTCATTTGCTATTTTGCCCTGAAAACTAAGAGACCCCATATTCCTTATTTCCTGGGTAAAGCTGAAATCCTGCTCCTACTTTAGTACAAAATAAATACTAATTAATCCTTAGCAGACAGGATCAGTATTTAAAAGTTGTGGCAGTGCTACAGCAGTTATTTGCAGCCTATCACAAAACAATTTTTATTGGAGAATCTCGATATTTTGATATATTAAGGAAAAGGACTTATCTCTCAAAAAATAAAAATAATCCATGCACATCAGTCAGATGTATTGTTCTTAAAAACAAGAGGTACACTTAAGAGCTAGGTGTTCGGGAACAGTAAACACCTATTTTAGTTAACTGAGCAAGCCAAATCTGTACTCCTTCCTCACTTTGGGGGATCTGTTCTCAGCATAAACACTTGCTGAACTCTATACATTGCGTATACATTGTGAGAAACCACTGAGGAACTTGGAACTATATCTGAAAATAGTTTGCATCTGTAACAGCTATTAAACCAAAAGCAAAACATTACTCATTGGGCAGCTGCTAAGATTTTAGAGACGCACAATACAGAGGATTAAATATTTGTAAAGAGTGCATTAGACTAAATTCTGCTCTCCGTTGCAATTGTGCAACGTTTGGAAATCCATCAGGTTCCACGTTTGCAAATGATGAGGGGGCCGGTTAATTCCTTTAAAAAAAAAAGTCAAGAAAAGTTCACTTTGACAGAGAACATTTGTCCTCTCCCTCTACTGTTCCATGCCTCATAGCTAACATCTGGTGAAAATTAAGCAGCACTTTTTCCCCCTTCCCCCTCACCCCCCAAATCAAACAACAACAACAAAAAAGCCCCCCACAACACAAAACCCCGCATATATATATGATGTATTTTATACATATTCATCCTCATAACTTGACAGATGGGAGGAATCTTGCAGTCATTTCTAAAAGCAGACAAAAGGCCGTTGGTTCTGCTCCACATGATGATTTGTGAAGACAGAATATCACCCGCTTCCGTTGATGATTATATAGTTCTACCCATCTGTCTGCCACTGGAGGTTGCGAGAGTGAGATACAGCTCACACCGTCTTCATAAACAAAAGTAGACTGTGCTGTCAGTAGTCAGACACGCCAACTAATTGGAGCTGTCGACAGACACAATATTCTGTGTCAACAGCTCTGGTAACAGTTTGAAACAGCAATGATATGTTGGGTGATGGTGAGGATGACACATATGTCTCTAATAGCATGCTAGAAATCTGACATAACTAGAAAAGAATTACTAAAATGTAATTCCCAAGCCTCCGGTTCTGCCGTTGAGGCTCCGCGCTCGTCGCAGGGAGGAGGAAGGCGCCTGCGTGCGCGCAGGCCGCGCTCGCGCACATCTCCCTCGGTATCACTTCACACGCTGACAGCTTAATTTGATGCTCGTAATGCCTAACTTTAAAATTAAGCTTTCCAATGAAATTTACAGGAAGCCACCACAACTCCTACACAAATTTGTAACTTAATAAGGGAACCTTACTCGCCACGTTCTCATGAACTAGGAACAAGTTAAAATAGGTCAAGCAGGAGCCATATTCAACGGACAGTTCTTAATGCATCTGGGCAGGAAAGGACAATGCCATCTTGTTGCAAAGTGGGCTGGTCAGCTGGTATCTAAAATATAAATTGTCCTCTGATCTTGCCAAGATTAATGAACGTTCTTAATTTTAAAACTGAGCACAGGAATAAATATACGCAGGATTAGGGCCTCAGTTTCTGTCCACTGCAGATAAAAATCATTCACCCTCATCATTGTTTTTGGATTTGCAAGCAGAAAAAAAATCAAAGAGATTGGTAAGTTGCTCTGCTCACACATCTATCTGCTCAGCTCGCACATTTATCCTGCTGCACCATTATGCCCGTGCTACATTGCATTTCAAGCTAGGCTGAACAATGATACATAAGACGCTATTTTACCAAGATAGAATTTTATTTTCTCCTAAAGAATTAAAGGTGTTCCATACAAGCAGCACAACAGCTTTATTAGCAAATTATATGCCCCTATAGATCTTTAAGGCCCCCATCAAGCCCCTACACAAGTCACTTGCACCGGGGCAAGCTAAGTGCAGAGCAGGTCTCGGACATCCTGAGCCAGCAGCATTGAACTTTGAGGCAAGGATCAAACTTCTTGCTCTCTTTGCACAAATGCACAACCCTCAGTCCCTGGCAGTCACCACAAGACAAAAATAATAGTAAAAGAGCACTGTTATGAGCAACTGTTATGAGCAACACCCTTATAGCCAGAGTTTGAAGAAGTAGACCTTAAAAGTCATTTTGTCATGGAGGATAAAGAGGAGGAAGCCCCATAGCTCTGCAAACTACAGCGATGCCAGCCTTGGCAGGGAATTCGAGAGCATCCTCAAGCCCGATCATTGCAATCAACAGCAAAGGTGCAACTCTGCTCTATTGGGGAGTACCACCACACAGATGGAGACACAGCACAGTTTGCCAACAGCCAAAGGCAGAGGAGGACTGGTCCATTCCCATGAGCTGCCCTAGCAGCTTTCTGCCAAACTTAGAGGGTCAGACACGAACAAAGCAGGCCAGGAAAGACATGCCCAGAGGGCAGGAAGTCTGGAGCTTTACTGAGCAACATGTAGTGACAATGGCCAAAGTAACTGAGGAAGACCCCAGTCTTGTTTGTGGCATTAATCCCTATATTATTTCTTGCCACTTGACCTGCTGGAGCAGCCAGTGCCAGGAGGAGCATGGCGTGCTGACCTGAGCTGGCTGTTTCCAGCCAGGAGAGGGCACACATGTCAGTTCACTGCAAGACCGTCTGCGCTGCAGCCACTTGCTCTTCCCATCTTCGTGGCTGCTTTGCACTGGTGTCCTCTGTTAATCATCCAGGCTGACTAGCTTCAAAACCACAATGATAAAAACCTTAAAGGAAGCCAGGAACAATCATTGCCAAAGCCCTAAAGTTAGAAAAAAATCTGTCAAAATATTTAAGGAGGAGTGAAAGGGACAAGAGTGAGAAAAACTCGGGCAATGTTATTTTCTGTGCATAGGCAAGGAGCAAGTAGCTACCCAAGAAGTGTGTGTAAATAGTGTGTCAGCCATTTAGCGCGAGTGCCAGCAGCTGGGCGGTTTGCATAAGATGCAAATTTGGAGGCCATTCAGGGAAGGAAGAATGAAGCTTTGGCACTCACCAGGCAAACACTAACGGGTATGGGAAGAGGGCCAGCAACAGATAAACCACACAAATAGTGGGTGGCCAGACTTAGGACAAGGAACAACAGTTGGACAAAACACCTCAAATGATGCAGCACGGGGCAAACATAGGACACTTCAAAGTTTTAGTTCTTCAGTTCCAAACTACTGGCGATACGGCTGCATTCACAGCCCCCACACACTCACTGACATTCAACTTGCATTACACTCGTACACTTAGACGTGCCCACTGCACCTGGCTCTAGTCATTGCCAGTCACAAGGGCAAGTCCATTAGTTGCCATGTTCAAAACTTAGTGAAAAAACATCTAGAGAGTTTTTACTCCAAGAGCTCAATTTAAGTAGCTTGGAAAAGGTCAGGCTGCTTACACCTTGAGCCTGAACAAATAGAGGATTCTGCCCCAGAATGGTGCTTACATCAGACCTGGTAGGTTATGACAGAGGTGCAAGGCTATCCAAGGCCTCTATCCTCTCGCTCACTCTGACACACACAAATTTTATGGAGTCCCATTTTTACCAGCAGCTAAATTATACCAGGTCTGTTTTGCTTTTCTCAAAGTGGATCTAAATAGAGCATCATCAGCCTGTGTGAACTAGATCACATACATATGTTTCACCAAAACAAGCCCAAGCCCAACATATTTGAAGATATGCTCATTATGCAACCTTCTGAAGCCTTTTTGGGCTGCTTAGACTTGCTGCCTTATACCATTTTGGTATTTAATAATTATTCTAGCTGCCTCCAAAGCCCTTTCACCACACCTTTTGTGGCACATTACAGACGCCTTGGATTTTTCAGGTACAAATTGCTAAACAATTACTGATGAGAGAAAGGTCATAATAATAGGTTACAGACGCCTTTGCAGCCTGCCTTTACTTCATGGCCATTTATAAAGAACCATTTCATCCCATTGTTATAATGATGAGAAGGAAGTAGTTTAAGGTAGTTATAGACAAGCAAACAAAAGGCAAGAGAGCAGCGCGGTATAACTTCTACTTTCACTTCCTGCCTACTCCATTACTTCTGGCATTATGGGAGAAATAACATGATTGGAATGACCTAAAGGTTATAACGGGTGGGCAAGGTTTACCTTGTCGAAAGCGGTGTGAGCACTGTTGGCTAAACCTTTTTGAAAGCTAAAAGTGATGCTGTTTAACAAAAATACTAAGCTGTCATTGAAAAAATAAAAGTATATTACATAGAAACACCATTTCTCCATAGGCTTTCCTCTTACTATTTTCCTCCCTGTTAAATGTTTTTCTTCCCCTCTCCTCAAAAAAAAAAAAAAAAAAAAAAAAAAAAAAAACGACAAAATCTCTTTGAAAACTTGAAAGACCTTACAGGATTTATCACATTCTGCCCTGACAGAGGCTTCCTTAAGTTCATATGAATAACACTGGCTTTAAACTGGGGGAAATTGAGGTAGGATATTAATTTTTGCAAGAAGTCTCCCAGCTCACTGGGTTTCTTAGTGTTTGAGGTACAAGATTTGATCTAAAGAAGCTGAAGAATTACAAGTCCAGTCACAATTCAAGGAAACATCACGGCTTTCGAAGCACCTGCCCTTAGGAATCAAAACACAGCACGATTTGAATGACCAAGACAAGTGACATCAAGTGAAGCCACCACAAAAATGTGGAAGAAATCAGATAGCAGTTTGTCACTTTCATTAAAAAGGTAAGATGTCCTGAGCCTAAAAAAAAAAGATCTCTAAAATAAACCTAAATTAAAAAAAAAAAATTCCACTTGAAAGATGGGTGATCACATGAATAAATCATGTAGCAAAATCTTGATCATCTTTTAGAGCTATCAAAGGATATTTTGAGAAGCCTTCTGTTCCACTCTGGGGAAGTCACTGGGGGAAGATTCAAAGATACCTTTTCTACAACATTAAACCTCAATATCTCTCAATTCTTGGTTTCCTACCTGGAAAACAAAGATCTGGAGACAAAGCTCATAAGTAAAGACAAAGATGATGGAGATAAGAGTCACCCTTTAAGGTAGCCAAGACTTCTCAATCTGAAAGAAAACTGACCTTTGGACCCAGTCCATCCCCAAGTCCTTCCTGAAGTCGCACATCCAAACCCACTCTGGATGCAAAGTAGTCAAGCTGGGCATGGCCAAGCAGATTCCTCTATTACTTACCCCTAGTGTCTCTAGGCAGCCTCACACATTCAGCATAGAGCAGACGGACTTATCAGGCTCTTTTCTCAAAGGGCAAAGCCTCATATATTGCAAGGGAAAGCAGGGCAGGTAGGCAGCCAAAGTGTAATCCACACTGCTGCAGTGTGGACACAGTCATGTTTCAACCTGTTCTCAGCTCCAGACCACACAGATACAGCCGGTTTATCCTCCAAGGTGACCCACGCAAGAGATTTTTCTGCTTTTACAGTTACAGCTTTATAGGGGAAAGGATTTTATACCTTGCTTCATCGTTCTCAGCACAACAAGATTTCTCCTCAAATCATGTTTATATTTGCAAATACAGAAGACAGGCAGGCCCTATCTTTTGGAGGATTTCCATTTATTACTGTCCAATTTAATCAATTAAACCAAGAGTACCAACTGTTGTTTTACTTTCAGCGTCAGCGTAGGGGGCTATTTGAAGAATAAAAACAAGCAGGTCTATAAAAGAATCTAAATGCAAAGTTGATATCCCACATTATGGAGTAAATCCCACTCGCCCTCAGGAATCCAGCCAGCCCAACTCGTGTTCCCTAGGCCAGTTGCTCAAATAATAGCCTCTCCTTTGTTTCATCCCGACTTGATTACTATAATTATTTGCTCGCTAGACGTCCAGCTACTGCTCCGATTGTGAGGAGTGCAGAATACAACTGCTAGACTTCATGCTGCATCTAAGTCTTTCCATCACATTACCCCTATATCCCCATATTAAGAGAGCTCCATTGCTTCCCAATACAGCGTCGGCCTGATTTTTCAGATCTTGCTACTAATTTACAAGGCTTTACATTGGGAGCCTCAGATAAATCTTTTGCTGCTCCATGTCTGAAGAGTCTTAGGGCTGTACTTGTATATGCTTTTGTCTCCCCCATAGTGTTTTAGACTCTGAACTTGTTTAGCCTTACTCACATGAGCAGGTTTACAGATTTCAATGGGACTACTTACATGAGTAAGAAGTACTCATATGAGTAGATATTTGTAGGCTCAGACCCTAAGTGACTTGGAGAGCTTTACTATTATTCAGTTCTTGAAAAGCACTTGCAAAGAAACAAGAGAGGACTTACCGTATTTATTCAGAGTTATTATATATTCAACCATGTCTTCTTCTTAAGCCCTCTTTGTTCTTGAGTTCATGCACTCTATCTACAGTAGTGATGCACAATATTTCTTCTCTTGGGGGATTTTTGCATGCAAAAATAGCGAAGGTCTGACGTGCTGGACTGTTGGGGTTTTGTGCTGTTTTGTTTCTCCCTGTGAGAATCTGTAGATATCAACTTGAGACAAAGAGGATTTTGGTTACTTCTGCGGCAGCAGCACTAACAAGCTGGTGCCAGGGAGGAGTGCTCCACTGTGTCAAAGCGCAGCTCACACACCTCAATGGGCCTTCTACAGTCCCTAAGGGGTTAAAAGCTACAGTTTTTCTATAGGTTAAATTTAACATTGTCATTTTCATCTTAAAACACTTGATTCTTTTATGCATTCTTTCAGGCTAAGGCAGCATGAGGACAGTGAATGTAATCATTGGACTTGCAGCACCTACGTCTAGAATTGTTCTTTCATATTTAAGCTGGTATTTCCCACCTATAAAACAGATATAACCAGATATGAACCTCCAGAATTGGGGCCCACGATTTTGTTTCCACACAACATTCTGTGCTTGTCCAGCTACACCGATCAATCGAAGCCTCACTGCAGGTTTTGCACAACAGTGCAGTCTGTGCTGTTTTCCGTCTAGGATGTGCTACACACTAGGCAGCATTAAGCCACAGCAGCACGTCTGGCCTGAGTTTCCCCTGCTGCGTTTGCAGGAGAACATCTGAGAAACAACATGGGAGGACAGGAGAATCCCCTAAAAGGGAAGGGCTGTGCGTGAACTAGCCCAAAATAGCACATCAGGTGCCTTAGGTCCAAGCATCTTTCAGTATATTCTGCATGACATGGATCTGCCTCCACTTTAAGCAAGATCACAAATCTGAGCAACTTTCTAGTGGTTCAAATGGAGAAATAAATCCTGCTCCCATATTTTTTTCCCCTAAATTCTCAAAGCTCTAATAATAAACTGGTTTTCCTTTAGGAAACCCTGATATAGCACTGTCCTGTGTCAACTTCCATTGGTCACCAAGAAAGCAAGATAGGTGGCAAGAAATTCCAAGAGTTTGTTCAACCTGCAGACTTTGAAATCCTTTGGGTCTAGGAGATGGCAACCTCCAACTTATTACTTGGAGCTACAATATATTGCTACCCTGGTAACATTCTCCCTTAGTCCTATCGTCCTCAAGAAAGAGAAATAGATTTCTAAACCAACCACTTGCAACTGGCATTTAGGCCACCACAGTATACCACAAAGCAGAAATAACAGATTTAATCAGATTCAATTGCATCAACTACTATTGAAGTTCAAAGTCAAATTCAAATTATATAACTTATCCTTATTAAGATAAACAAAAAGATAAATAGAAATGCCAAATCAGTAATAGTAATGAAATGCTTTCTTCAGAATGTTCTCATTCTACTACTGAAATCTTTTACAATGCATTTTTCTAACATTTTCTGATGATTTATATACCCTGTTCCTTTTAATATTTCAGTAGCAATACTCATATTACAAACATGACAATTCAAATGCCATAATTAGCATTATGAAGTAATGAAATATAAGCTGCTGTGATAATACCTGATAATCTCTTTGGTGAGAAATCAGTCTAGCAAGGAGGAGAAAAAAAAAATCTAACTCTGGGACAATGAAACACCTCTGCATAACCCTTATGAATCAGGGTGCTTTTTTTTTGTTTTATTTTTATTTTTTTTTAAATCAAGTAGTTCTTTATCATGTAGTATTTTTCAGAATTTCTATTTTTTTTAAAGAGGAACTCAAATCTGCTAAATATCTGAAAAAATATTTAAGTTTAAAGGAAAAATAAACTCATTTCCCTTGACAGAAGTTCTTCCATTAATGTCGCTCCTTACTAAATTAACACAAGTGTTCCAGAGGAGAGGAGAAAGAGAGAAGCAAGAAAGCCTTGCAGAAAGAAGCTTCCTCACTTTCCATTGCACCTTTATGCTTTCTTCTCCTTATCCAGCAAACTTTTTTATTGCAGAAACTGAAACAGGACAGGGTTTTCCAGAAAGGCAGAGGCCACAAATGTACTCTTCTGCCTGCTTTTAAAACTGAATCCTCCAAGAAACTCCCAGCCACCCTCACACGCCTGCACGTATAAAGCTTTTTTTTTTTTTCCCCTTCTGCTCAATCTTGATCCATCACATAAGCATCTTCAAAACATAAGCTATTTTTCTTAGGAAGGCTTTCCTGGTCAGTCTAAGGTAGAACGCTGCCAGTTCCTCTGAAGTTGAGCACTGGATTTAGGAAATCCATACCCTGGGTGAAACCAGCCCGGCGCTGGAGGCCTTTCCCAGCGCTGCTCAGCATCTCCTGGTGCGCAAAGCGCAGTGAGACCCGCAGCAACAGAGCTCCCTGAATTTCCCTGCCCTCCAGCTCCTCTGCAGCTTGTGTCACACTTTGCATCACAGAGCAAACGTGCCGGAGGCATCGAGCAAGAAGCCGGCCAAGGAGGAGCCTGCAGGAGCCGGTGGCCATAAAACAAAACAATCAAGTTCCTAAACTTAGCTGGTATTTAGGAGCTTTCCAACAGACATACATGCATAACACAGATCCATCAACTCCATCAGCATCTTTCCTGAGAGGCATTTAAAATTATCCAAAAGAGCTTTGCTACTGCACTGAATTTGTCCTCTATATTTACAATTGTATTTTGAATGTTTTATGCATCGCAGACACAGAAGAGATAGATGGGATGCAGCCTGGAATTTTATATTTTATAATCATCTGGAAACCAACATGTAGGGCTAGGACTAAGCTCTCCTCTAAACACATCCAAGTGTTGGATTAGGAAGTAAAATGAGAATCATACTTTCAAGAACTACGGAGCATGTATGGACAAGCGGATACATTCCCATGGCTTTGACTGATGGAGGTTTCACCACTTCCTTTTACTCTGTAACTTCATATTTTAAACATGAGAAAAATAAAGCTTAAATACAAAGCACTCGCTTTTAATCAAATCCTGCCTTATTTCAAAGGCTTATGGTCAACATTATCACATAACATACTACCATTTCCAGGGCAAGGGTGGGAAGAACCTCTCCCCCTTCAACTCCAGTTAGCTCCAAGGTGATCAGCAATTACTCTTATTTAATGTCACTTCTGTTACTGACCAACTGCTCCAAGGGTAGAAATAATCCATTTCCGAAACGAGACACAGTTTGCTGCCGTCAGGTTACCTGGAAATCTCCATGGGATTACAGAGAATGAAAGAGGCTATATAAATGTAAAATACTATTATGTAACACAAATTTGCTGTCTTACATGCATTACATTTTCCTGCTGAAGCACAGGAACACACTTGCCCTCGTAAGATCTAAAGGACTAATTCTTTGCTAGATTATTCCAATTACATATCCATATAGCTCCAGCGAAAGCCACTGAATTACAGCAAGGTACCAAGGAAGTTTAAAAAAGAAAGCATGGTGAAAACGGGAATTTAAGAGCCTCAAGCAAACTGCAAGTCAATGCTGCATAGCATCTATATACTCAGCTCCACTGTGATTGCCATTAACAAGTTCTACCAGCTGCCAAACTGCCCCTTGAAAATTAAGGGCCGAAATCTAAACATATTCTGGAAATCTTGGCATTGTCAGGCTAAATATGTACACATGCCTGAGTCTTTTCTCTTGTCCAGTAGAGGATGCAGCTTGTTAAGACTTTTTCCGGCAAAATATATATGTTTAATTTATGTGATTAATTTCTGTGTTAATGAAGGTTGAAGGCCCGAGAAGGCTGAATGCATCTATTTATCCAGGGGCCGGATAAAAATCGCTGCTCAACTAGCCAGCCTGACCCTAATATGGAAAGTCCCTGTCTTATTCAGGGTGAGAGGACAATTAAATTTTTATGCTCATTTAATTCTCTGCCCTTTCAGAGCAAAGGCTGACAATTGTGCCCAATTTCTCCAAATGTTTGCTGTTACATAACCTTGACGAACCCACCAAACTCAATTTGCGCAGGGCCCGTTGACAAAAACCCAATCGCAACAATATTCTAACACTTGCTGGGGTTAAACCCTGGATTTAAAGGTTACAAGAAACGAAAAACTCTGCATTCTAAACCAGCACTTTATTAGTTCCTACCTGCAGCTACTAAATTCATTTTACTCTGTATATACTCAACGAATTGCTTCTGTGCAAAAGGAAGTGCTTTAAAAAGCCTTTCAGCCTCTAAAGAGCTATCTGTAAGGCTGGTTACGTTGTGTCTTGAGTCTTTTGGCAAGATTCTTCCCTTCTCATCCTCCATTCTGTTACCTGATCACTTCCTTTAACAGAGATTCATTTAGACAATCTATATTCTATTATCATCTGTGCTTCTGTGGTTTACTGCAGAGCCAGTTTATTTTACCTTCTTCAAGAGAGATGCAATTAAGTGCGACCTAGTGTATTATTCCAGGTGCCTCTTGCATCTCGATTGGGCATTTAAGAGTTGTAGAACTCTCTAATTTATTTAAGCAGGGCACTCTAAAGCAATACCTTGGTAATTTTCACTGAGTTTAAGAAGCCCTTCTATGTTTTCAAAATGCTTGAAGCTTTTCTGCTCTCCTAAAGGACTGTAAATATTTGAACAACCAGCAAAATCATTTAAGAAAGTCAAAGACACAGAGTCAACGAGAGACAAGAGAGATGAGTGCGAGTAGATTTCTTTCTATACGGCAAACTACCAAAAAGTTACGCAACAATTTGGCCACAAAAGTGAAAACTGACTGCTCCCACAAGAGACTCGTTCATGARGTATTTCTTAGATTTAGGATTTTCAAATTCCTCTCGTATATTCTGTGTGATAARTGGGTCCACATAATGAGCAAAAGGAAATACTTGCAAGTAGCTTCACAAATATTGCTGCAAATATTTTCTTTGTGTGACTGCTGTGGGTGACACCAGAGATGACAGGCACGTTATAAGCCAGAAAGAGGAGTCAATAGGAGCAGAAGTCACAGTTGTGAATTGAAAGAGGCCAGGGATTATTGGAAAAGMGAGACACACTGGTCTGATCTCACGTATGCTGATGTCAGGGAGAGATTTACAGCAGTTTCCCTGTGCTTGGTGAGCACTGAGTTTCTGCAGGCCTTCCTTGGGCAAACCTCTGCCTCCACAGCGGAAAACATAGGCCTGTGAGAACCAAACTAAGACAGATATTTAATCAAGATAAAAAATGAAATGAGCAAATACGGAGCTGATTCTTAAAACACACAAATAGCACTCAGAGAAGAACCAATGAGGAACAAATGAACAACCTGGGGGAATAGTCCAGGAGAGCCGGGTTAGACACAGGGCCCTCCCACCGGCAGGGGAGGGAGGAAAGGGTAAGTCTTTGCAGCACAGGGCAACACGTGGCATTTTGCCCAGACCACAAAACTCTGCTCCTCAGGACCAGTTAGCCCAGGTGCAGTGCAAGGCCAGTACAGCTCTACAGCGCACCTGTACACCTATAAGTTAAGTCATTTTTTTTTCTGCTACTGCCCTGTGCTTGCCCTTCAGCTCACATGGTACCCTTGGCCAATTGCAGTGCGGCTCTAATTGAAAGTTTTAGGAATTCTCTTCACCAAGTATGGAGAAGGTCTTAAGTACTTCAGAGCACAAACCTGAAGGTTTCCGCTACCCCTTCCCCTTTCATTCCCTTCTCATATGCCAGGAAAATACTCCTTCACCACYTGGCATTTGTCACTGTTCTGAGTTTTTATATGAATTGTCTTGACTTGTTTCTCTGCTTCTTATAATTTATTATTCATGGTGAAAGAGAAATAAAATACAAATTTTGAAGGGGCAATTCTAAGAGCGACAGCTCCCAGGACAGCAAACATACCAGATCATCTTTTGAGCCCTTCACAGTAAAGCAGTCTCAGCTCCTTTTCCAAAAAAGCTTGGCAACATTTAAAAAAAATAAATGTAGCACATATCAAAACACATCTGATCAGCCTCCCTGCCCAAAAAATTTCTCTAAGACTAGTTGTTAGTGGGGCCTCAGTCTAGTACACTACYGAAAATCAGAGTTTGGCAAGCCAAACCCCCCAAGTTTATTACCAAGTTATTTGTCTCAGATAAAATATTAATAAATATTATTAAATTAGATGAACCCTTTCTGTCTACTGTTCCTCAAAATCATTTCTCTGTAAGTCCATGAAAGACATTTCAGAATTTTAAAACCGTAGCAGCTTCCTTTCCGGCAAGTTTCTGGGGACTTAATTTGCAATAGGCAACATATCACATTCTTCACATTTTATACCTTCAAATGCCCAAGGAACCCTTTTCTGACCAGATTTTACCCACTAAGCATTTTGAATTCTCGCCTTGCAAACAACCCCCCTCCTTTCATCCTCCTCTCCTCCCTCGCACCACCCAYGATCCTGGCCGGTTTTTGAGGCATCGCTCCTAACACATTTGCATATTTTGTCATCCTTTTAACAGTCTTCTGGTTCCTTCAGAACTGAATAAGACCAGGCAAGTTCTCTGTAGCGCCACTGAGGACTGCAGTATTTGCACTCAGTGATAATTCATCCAACAGACACTTCCAGTTACACCTAGCAAGTTGAAATTTGTCTCCCTTACTCACTCGGTATTATGCCTTTGCAAGTATTCCCAACCCCATATATAACTACCTAGCAAAGGCATTTCCCCACAGCTATTGCGTGTTTCAAAGGTTTCCTTTCATTTTATTTTTTTGCCTACAGTTGATGGAAATACCAACATCTCTAACCCTTAAAAGAAAGGAGCTCCCTGCTCTGCGTGCAGGTCTGCAATGCCATTAACCGGCGTGAGAACACAGAGCCTACAAAGGGTTCTTGGCAGGTAAACGAAGGAGGAAATGATCTTGTTTAGAAAACTCTAATTAGGAACAACACCTACTGGAAAAAGCGAGGCTTGACCTAAATATAACACTGTGGTTGGTCTCAGGAGATACGAAAGGGTTAAGTTTATAAGGCACTTCATTTTCCACCCGCAGCTATGGGTACCCTGGGTAATTACTGCAGCTTAAGCTAGACCGGACCACACCTTAGATAAACCTGTAATGCTGGCATTTTCTGCAAACATTTTCTTTACTGCAAGCTGTGGCTTGCCTGGCTCATGTATTTGCTCTCCATTCCCAACTTGGTTTTTCCTTAGCTGGTTTGTACTCAGTTGAACCAACAAATCAGAATTTGTTGATTTAGTTCCATACCTCTTCAGCGTTTGCATGACACAACCAGACCATTTGTACAGTAACATATATAGTGGGGGGCTGATAATTTTTCTACTCAATGGAAAAGACTAAGGAGTGAAAGAAAGAAGAAACAGAAAATTTTCCTTTTGTGGAACTATTTCTTAAAGGTGAAAGAAAGCAATTTCATTAGCAAGCATTAAGAAATCTGTTCTGGTGACAAATGAGCATTTCTCTAGCTCTCCAGTGACTATGTCAGTATATCCAGAACTGTTGGTGTTTACTTTTCATCAAACTACACAGCAAGAACACCACCCTCAGGCACAGGGGGATGAGGTTTCTACAAGCAAGAAGACCTGCAGCCAAGACCATCAGTGACCAGCCCAACTACAGCTTGCCTGAGAAGACTGTCATCCCTCCAGATGGACCAGTGCTGGGGTACAAGGGAGCTTCTTTCTCTCAAGATGATCTTCAGGTCAGTAGGTTGTAGATGGGTCTGGTCCCATCTCATTGCAGACTCATATTAAGGACTGTGCACAGAAGCACCCAGCAGCTTCTGCCAGAGGGAGGAGCAGTTAGAGATGAAAAGGTCTTTTCCTGGTAGGGCTAGACCTAAGAAAGGATCTTCTGTCACAGCATCAGCTTTGTGTCCACAGCATCAGGCTGACTATACATGCACTACACTATTAATTGCAGTAACAATCTCTAATCTGATAACTCTGTCTTTTGGAGTAGGTTCTGGCAAAGGAAAAAAAGGTAATCCTCATGCAAGCCAGAAGTTGGCCTTAAAAATAAGCCTTGGCAAGTGCCGAAAGTAGATATAAAATGCTAAAGAAAGAACAAGATTAGAGGGCAGAATTTTTAAAAGCACCTGCCATCGGCTTGAGGTTTTCCAACTGAAAGCAATCACTGACTTTAATCAGAGCATAGCTAGACTCACTGACCRCACTGGATCATCTCAGTTTCGATATGGATGAGTAAAATACTAGATAATTGCCCTCCCTTGCATAACAATCATATTTAATTTTAACTCAACTCATATTTTGATATAAAATGTATCACTTATCCTTACCTAATATTTTGTGAAGCTCCTGCTGATTAAGCTTTCACTCAACAATAAAATAGTTTTTTTTTTAGACAAAGAGAAAATTAGATCTTAACTATGGTGAACTTTARATTTATGTTAGCCAAATTCATTGGGCTTTCCTGAATTATGACACTCTGGTCTTGGAGCTTCAGTTTGATCCTCTTGATATAAAAAGTCAAGCACACAAATCTCTTCTCCAAACTTTAAGAGAGTGAATTTACAAGGAGTTAGTCAAAATTCCATATACTCAAAGAGGTAATGGGGATCATGTGTTTATGGGTAGGTGCCTGAACTTGTGGCTTCACGTTTGTGTTGTTGAAATTACAGAATTACAGAAACCTATGTCATTTATAGGCAATGACTCGCCTTTGTATTTTTGTGATTAAGATGGGGGCTGCTTGGTTTCCCATTCTAAAACATGCATCTCCTCTTCAAGACCATATGACATTAACTGCAATATGCGCAACACAAGAATAAATAATAATTTTAACAGCCAAAATCAACTGTGTATCAGCATGGAATTACTATATTAGATACTGTAAATAGTGCAAATGAGGTAATATATCTCTGTTAAGCTGCAGGCATATGACACCTTGTGTAACCATTATGATACAGCTTTGACTACCTTATCTGCCCTCTCTTCATTTATGTCCCCTGAGACTACTATTAGCACATCAAGTTCCTGAATGCTTTCCTGAGCAAAAAAAGGCAAGTAAACAAAAGACAAAAATGAAATTGCTGTAGAAACATTACTTTGCGTTCCTCCAATTTCTTTTCTTTTTTTTTTTTTTTTTGGTAAAAGATTCTAATTCTTAGCCCTCATTTCAGTAACAGTCTCTTCCTTTTAGAGGCATACTGCTGTAGGACTAGAAATTGGGACAATATTTTTTTATGAGACTATAGATTTGCTCTAGACCTAGCAGAACATGAGACACTAAGATTTAAAGTTGTATTTTCAGCTCTAGAAAAGCTATTCTAAGCTGCTTAAGGTCAGTTTAAACAAACAAACCCTGAAACTGCCTCACTTAGGCTACAGCAACCAAGGCATACGACTCTGCAGGTGAAGGAATTTTAAAAGCACACCAATATTTTTTCAAAGCTCTCAAGAATTCTAAAAATGTTCTCTTTCAACAGACAGAAAACATACAAACTATTGTATAACAAAAAATGTTTTAGCCTAGAATTAAGATAAAGACTGCAAAAAGGTGTTGGTGGTTCCACATTACCACTATCCTTTGTAACCTGCTCTTGTTGTGGCTTATTTTCAAGTGTGCAAGCTGAGTATTATCAGACTCACAAACGTAAATACTGAATTATTGCACTATTTATCTCCATTTCAACTGGACTTYTCTTAACATTTTTGAAGTAATCTCAATTACTGTATGCATGAATTGCTTATTAAAATACCACCATTTCATGAAAGATGATTCTGAACACAGCTTCATATATGAAAACAAATAYACGGAAAGTATTAACATTTACATGGCCTACAACTTGATGAAAATACAAACAGAAAACCAACAGCTTTGTGTTAACCACCTCTCCAAGCAACAACACCTAAATCCTATTTAAAAGTCTCCTATTACTAGTTGCTAAGCAAGGTACAGATTATTCCAATTTAAGTTACAGGCAACTCAGACTCATCAAGAAACTTGAGATCTGCTTTTTCTGATAACAGCCCAAAGATCTTTCGAGGGATTTCTGCAAATGTTCTATTTCCATCTCCCTCTCGCATACAATAGCGATTAAGTGGACAATAGAWAGTGACTGCAGAACGACACTTTTAAGTACAGGAATACGCTCCTTTCAAGTTTAGAAAACTCACTGTAGGTATCAAAGATGTGATATAAAGAGGCAAGAATTAGATTAGTATATTCTTGAATGGCATTTTTCATAGATATATGCCCAGACACACAGCAAGACACCTTGCCTTCCCATTGTAGATGGATAGCTGGCGGGGAGGTTTGCAAATGACTGATCTCTTCTTCAGGTRAAGATCTCTTGGCTTGGATTCTATTCCCAAAAACTAAACACCACATTTTAAGGAGACTTCGAGAACAGTGAGAGGAACACAAAGAGTCCAAAAATTTTGTTCACTAATAGCCAAAGTATTTTGTAGTAGCATAAATATAACAAATACGTAAGGTTAGTTTCCATTTATTACAAAGCCTTCATTACATAATTTCATGTCTTTAACACCCAAAACATTTCACAAGAGTGGAGAAACTATTCAGTTCTAGTGGCTTGTTTCATGATAAACACACACCTTCACCAGAGTTTCTGCTTAATTTCCTGCTAGTGGTTTTTCCCTGATCTTAGATGCTCCTGCAGAAGCAAAAGTAATAGGGCTGGATGAATAAAGCCAAATTTGAAGCCCTGGCAGAAAGAATTGGACGGCTCCAACAGAAGACACCACAGAAGGCAAGCTCAATAATTCAACGTGTCCCGAGGCCTGCATCTAGTTTCATCTCCCAAACATCCTGCTATAGAACTGAGGTCAGCAACACGGCTCCTCAGCAAGGCTCCTTCCCCACCTTCTGAAGCTGCTCTTTGCTGAGGATAAGGTCCACACGGAAAGGCGGCTCTGCTTGGACAGCACACCACATCTCCCCACAGCTCAGGCAGAGCCAGTGCTTTGCAGCGACAGGAAGCCAGAAAAGCCACTATCCTTAACACCTCCAGATACACTGAATCCCARCTTTAATCCCTAGAGCCAGGTATTCCCCTTGAAAGCCTCCAGAAAAATCGTGCCTGCACTGAGCCCTAAGCACCCCAATAACAGCATACCGGGATTTCTAAAACCGCTTAAGCAGCCATTTCTTTAATGCTCAGGTAGCAATTCCCTGGTTTAAACTGTGACCAGGTAGTGCAAGGAGCAGCATCAGCATTTTTCAATAGCACATGGCATCCCGGATGCTGGTCACATTCACACAGCAGTCTGAGGGTATTAACTTCATTGGTCTTTTTTTGCTGATGCCTCTACATTCGCCGAGGCTCGAGATCCAGTCGCTGGTGGCGAATCAAGGAGCTCGCTTTGAATTTYCACATGCTAAAAGGAAGAAAATCAATCTCAAATTCAACGTTCCCTCCCCCTCGTCTCCTTCCAATTGGAAAAAAATGTTCCTGAAGGTCACGATGGCACTACTCTCCCAAATCTTACAAGAAAGACATTAGAGCAGAACACGATCCTGCACTCCGTCATTACTGGGGGATATTGGAAGGAGGACAAAGGAACGTGCACAGGTAAGTAGAGAGCGGGCTCTTTTCTTGTATTGGCCACATTCAACTTGTTTGTTCAAGAAAAAAAGAGAATGGAACAAGACATGCATGCCTGATGCTGTTAGTGCTTAATACACTGGAAAAATTTAGGAACAGCTCATCCTTAAAATTACATTGTAAAACCATCAGTCATTGAAAACTTGTGTTGTTGCCTATATGTTGCTTACATCTCTCATTATGTTTAAAAACATCTATTTTTTAATCTTTAGCTTGACTTACATACTTTTGATTGGGATGACTCATTGAAGCTAGCAAGTATAATCCTGGTATAATGCTGCTACCAGGTCACTACTCTTGCAAGGGGGGACCAGTTGGCCTCCATAAAGAGGGTTACTGTATCTTGAATATCAAACGTGTGATCCTTCCCACAACCATCAACCACCCTGGAGGGACCACTCACGGCCTTGTCCTGTTCACCAACAGCTTATCCATCTACCATTTCAATCTTCAAACAGTGTGGCACTGAAAAGGGGGCAGAAACATTAGAAAGCTTTTGCTCAGGGACCACATGCCATAGATCCTTTACTAGATCTGCCATAGGCACCACATGAATTAGCAGACCATTATATATTCTCCTGGTTGAGAGGTCAGAGAAAATCAAAGTCTAAAGAAAACACATCACCTACCCATTTCTTTCACCTGACTGCACTAAGACATTAGTCTGATTTCCCCATTTTACTTCTCCAGGTACCTGAAACTGGTCACAGGATGCTAGCAGAAAGAGTAGTGCAGCAACTACTCATGAAAGTTTGCCTTTACACACTACAAAATTCTCAATACATATATATGCGTGCGTGTGTGTGTAGATACGAGAAATAAGGGAAGTAGACCTCTTCTTCCAGTTAGTATGGGCAGCTGCAACCCAGGGACATCACAGTCAACCTCATCATATATTTCTCACTTTAATAGTTACAAATATTCCAATTTCCAGTTTAAATTTTTGACACATGGGAAAGGAATAAAGAAATGTAATAAAGTATTGTGCTGTGACTTACGCCTTTTGTGGTACTTAGATTACAGGAAACAATGACATGTCATAGATGTCRTCTGGATTTATTTTGGTGTGCTGCTGAACCACGTTCAATGGCTTGATTCATCTAATTTGAAGCACCTGTTAATTCATGTCTAGATTGCAGCTGAACATGAGCCAAAGTTCACTCTGTTTCGATTTTGTACAAAATTTTTATCAAGCAAAATGCATAGTATTTTTTCTATTATTCTGTGAGCAACTTAAAATACCAATGCCAGGAAGTCTATGTTAACACATGTGAGCYTGTGTATGAAAAGCCAGGAAGCTGAAAAGCGCTGGCAATGACCCACTTTGTGTGCCTGAGGTAGAAACATTCTGGAGTTGAATCCTCCTACTTTTCAAACCTCTCAAACAAGACATATTGCTAAGGACACTGGATGAGGACTTCCTTTGGAAGAGAAGAAATTCTGTGGTTTTGTGAGGGACAAGTCTTCAGAATGTCATGAGACGATGCACAAACCCTCACTGCAAGAGGTAGAAGACAGGAAAATCTTCACTCCCTTAATCACAGCCACAGCAGTCTACAGTCACATTGGCCCAACGTGACAGTTCCTTCAGCAGCCTAAGGGTGGATGCTTCTTGGAGACCAGGCAGAGTGAAGAGTCAGGCAGGCTCGAACTACACAGGAACCAAACAAATGTCCCCCTACCACCAGATCCAGTCATGGTCAATAGAGCTGCTTCACTGAAGTGGCTAGCAGGTTGTGAACTAGCTTCAGTAGATCAAAACACCAGGAAAACATATCCTCTGAGGCAGCTCCCTGTACATGTCAGCTACCAGCATCATTCAGAAAGCGATTCTTTTGCAGAAATCTTGTCAAGTTTTCAAGCATTAGGAGGTATACATAAAATCTGTCATGGAAAAAAATAACTGTGGAAATAGGTGGCTACAAAAGAGTACRCTGAATTACTGTGACATAAAGGAAACTAAACCAGGTGAAACCCAGGTTCTGCAGAGGCTGACAGCGAAATAAGGAACATATATGGGAAGCATCAGGAAACCTYTGGGTATAAAAGCTGTAGTCTATGGCAGAGTGGTAGATCAGTCCTGTAGAAACTCCATATATCTCCTTTCTTTRATTTCAATACTAAAAATTTCCCAACACTCAAGTTTTATCATGTACTGAGCTCTACTAACAGCAGAGAAATTTAAATCAAAATGGACCTCCAGCTCCCAGGAAAAATCTCAGTTTTGTTGAGTGTGCTGAACCTCATGATGCAAATTATCTTGCTATGGAACGGAAATGAATTTGCTTATTACATTTCCAAGTTATGCACTTGAGTCTATCTGAACCGTGCCTCAAAGGCTACAATTTCCAGAAGAGTCTCCATTGCCTTTTCCCCTTACCTGGCTATAAAGCACTTAAGATCACATACCTGAAGTTACGTGTCTCTCATTTCTTATGCTATCATTTCCTGTGATGTTTACGCAAGGGAGATTGCCAAAAAGACATGAGCATCTGTCCACTCCCACTGACACCACAAGCAGAATCTCCGGGAGCAGTTACATAATCATTGAGCACGCTTAGAAATCATTTGCCCCATGTATAATGGAATCTCATCTTTGTCAGAGTASTACGTAATGTCTCTTAAACTACAAATTATGGGCTGCTCACACTCTTGCCATCGTCAAGTCCTAGGAATAGTGCCTTTTCTGAGAAACAATCCCATGGAATCATCACACAGTAGACTTCCATCAGACAGTTWTACGGCTGCTCTGTGGTTACACCTCATCACCAGAGAAGACTSTTCCTGGGTAGACACTAATTACACTACATCAAAATTAACCCCCAAATGATGCATCTTTTCAGTCAAACTGTATGGAGCAAACATATGCAAGGACACTGTAAATGGCAATGCTTCCCCAAAATTGCTGTCTCAGGGCATATATCTTTTTTATAACTCAGGAATACAGGATTGAGGTAATTCAGCCCGAAGAGAAAATTCACCACAGATTCAGTAAGGAATTATCAGCTGTGTCTAGTATGCTACTTTCCTCAGATAAGGAGGGTAACTTTGCTTTGTGGAAAAAGTAATTTTTCCAGCAGGTCTCCCACAATGTCTTGCAAGCAAATTATTTTATTCGCTCTACCTTTGCATACAAACTCAGACTCGTGCCCCAAGCCAGCACAGGGAAGCTGCACACAGAACTTTTCTACTCTCCCAGGTACTGGACTCTTGTCATTTGCTACCCTCTAAATTATCTCCAATTATTTTGTTTAGCAGGCTAATATGGGAACTCTGTTTAATATGACAGAAAGAACAATTTAACTGAGTTGTGCTTTGTATCACGCGCTAGCAATCAGCACGTTAATAAGTCTGGAAGATTGATATCAGTTTGAAAGGCAAAACCTACACAAAACAATTAATTAAGAAAGTTAAAACAAATGAACTGCTCAGGATGGAATCGGATCCATGAGACAAGACAGTAAAAGCCCAGAAGGAAATACTCTAATTGAAAACTGGCAGTAGAAGGCACGCTGTACAGCTAAACATTATCTTATCAGAAAATTAGCAAAATGTGATTTTTTTTATTGGATTTTTACAGATGTTATTTTTAACCACATCAAAAAACCCACCTCATGGCTATTGGCACAAATTGTCATAATTACTATAATTTGAAGTCTGAGCTGTGGAGTGACTGCTCAGATAACTATCTCGTCCTCCTTATGCTGTATTAGGAAAGCAGCTGGGAGACATATCCTCTCATGTTTTTTTGTACTAGGTTTGGACTTCATTTGGGTCTATTATCCAATCTCATTCTTGAGAATACTAAAGAATGAATTCTTTTCCCCTATCTGAAACACTGGAGAAAATCAGGAGGTTAACATTAAGAGAGGTAAAGTCAACCTTAATTAACATACCAATTACCTCCCATTTGCAAGCAAATTGTTTTATTTTTTAATATATTCCCCGTGGAAGTCTTTTTTTTTTTTTTTTTAAATACATGGTCATTTACTCAAGGAAGACTCCAGATCTATGCTCTAAATTGAGAGAGAACAAGGAGGAAAATAGTTAGCATGGTAGTTAGCATGGAACCGTGCAGTGGGGTTAGCAACACTCTCCAGCCTTGCAGGTTGGCGTGAGAGTCAGTGCTCTAGTTGTGAATTCCTGCAGTAGCGGGAAAGTAAACCACTAATTCAGCTGGTCTTTCCAAAGCCCAAATCTCTAAAACATACGTGCTGTTTTGTTCTTTGAAAGGAATATTTAGGGAACTTAAAATGAAGAAGAGTCTGTAACCACACACACAAAAAAAGGAAGTTATTTCYTTTTTAAACAATGTAACCGCATAGCATTTAATACTATGCAAAACATACTTCAGGCTGTGGTTCCACCAGCTCCCATGAAAGCTCAGCAAGGTTAGACGTTATCAGAATTCAGATGAAGGACTTTCCAAGGAAAGCCTTAAGTACTTTAAGAAACGGTGCTAGTAAATCAGTAAGTGACCTTCTTCCTGTAAGTCAGGAATAAGGCAACCTCTCTCCATGATATGGCAATGAAGTTCTGCAGAGCTGCTGTTCTTACAAATGAGAAAACATAAGTCCCAGGTGCTATTAATTGATGACAGCTAAAAGATCCTACCAGGCCTTTCTTTCTAGAATAGACTTCTTCCCCTAGGGAACTAAAACAAGAATCAAGGTGAACACCCYGTTATATCTACATGGTGTCACACAGGAAGAGCTGTTAGTTGCGGTGATKAAGAAAAAGGCTGTACAGAAGACTGCTGCACTTCAATAATGTCTTGTGTCCCTAACAGGTTTCACCCAAATTTTAGCTGCATGCATCAAGCTCATTTTCTGTCCTGTTTTTCCTTTGGCCCGGATGTAATAGTGCAGAGAAGAGAAGCCTAAAAGAAGGTTCCTAAAGCCCGAAGGAAGTCGATTCAGTTGATTCCAGCTTTGAGCAGTTCTGGAAATCCTCTGTCCCACTCTGCCCCAGCTTGCAGTGGGAAACTATCTTTAAAGGGGGGATTTCTGCTTCTCATGCTGATCTTTATTTAGATTGTGCAAAACCTGAGTGCTACCTGACTACAATTTACAATCCACTAACTTTTCATTGYGCACCTTCTTCGATCTGTATTTAACATTTTTGAACAACCCATGTTGATGAAGGCTTGCCAGAATTTCTATCCTACAACAGAAACAGAGGGATCAGAGCACAGAAGAGCTGCAGCTCCACTGCAGTCCCTAACTGGGTGACAATCAAATGATGCTCTTAGGAAGAAATGCAGCTACTTAGGAACATATCTGAAAAGCAGTGAAATACTTGAGGATCATAAGAATACAGTCCAGAAARCTTTTGAAAATAAAGCTCAAAGGATGGCTATAATTCAGACTTTACTTAAAGCTTGGTACAGTTGTTTCTACAGGCAGGCCTAAAAAGTAATAAAGGAATCCCATCAAGTGGAATTCTGTGATTAATCATGAATTTTAATCCATGCATAAAAAAAATATGAAACTGTAAATCACAAGTCCCAATTGCCCTCATGCTGCTGTTCACAATGGAAAGGGTACRGAATAGAAACCGGCAACATAATGCTGAGCCCACCAAAGCTAGCCATGGGTAATTCTGTAACTTTACTGTACTGTGAAAGCCACATGGGTCATATGTTCAGTAGATCTAATATCCAAGAGGTCCTGCCAACATCCCACAGGTGTGCACAAGAACACAGCACATGAAAGGAAAGCAATTAYGTGGGTGGATACCCGGACAAGATGGTGTTTCTAAATCCTAGATGAATTCATTCCACATAACACATCTGCATCCTTTTCATGACGAGGGATTAGATAAAGGGGGAGAGGGAGGGCAGAAGATATCCCCTTTAAGGACACCTCAATGCTAACGCTCCTCCTCTGCCAGCACGAACCTCCAACACTTCATCTCTCCTAAAGACCAATTTCTGCAGAGCTGTCTGGAAACCAGCACAAACGGGTCCAACCCAGATCTCCTGGGGCCGAAACAAAACCTTCTGTTGACTTCAGCATCATCTGCTGGGCAGACTGTGCTTCTAGGCAGSAGGAAAGTTGTGGTGAAGAGGAGAAAAGTGAGGGGACCTTCCCCCCGCTTTCAGTTTAATTGACAGGAAGGATTTTCTTGGGGATTTTAGTTTGAAAAAGCGAACAATAAACTACAATCCAGCCATTGTTCTAGTCACTTTACTCATATGTTACAGGCCTTTAACTTGTTCTGTGTCTGTTTTTGCCCTCTCAGTTTACACTTGTAGAGGTAGGGACCTGTGCATGCATCTCCTGTGTTTTTTGAGTGCTTCCACAATGGAAATGAGAGGTTATACTCCAGGCAGACTAAATGTGACAAAGTGACATTATACCAGGCCGGCAAGGAGGGGAATCAAAGTTGAGATGGGGTCTCTAGGGTCTTGGAGAGAAYAAGCTGTAGAGCCAGCTCGACTTTGTGTGTGGAGAAGGAGGGGAGGAACAGAAATCACACCACTGTTTATATTGTATCACACTACCTTGGGTAAAATATACGCTTAGAGATAAATAAATATCAGGCAAACACAGGTGACTGTTGCACTGAACTAGCTCTTACCTGACAGATCAGGAGTCAATTGTGTTTTGCATTCCTAAGTGCAGAAAAATTGGTGCCGAGAAATTGGATTAACCTGCTTTGCTGAGGAATACTTTAATCTGCTCTGAACCTCTCCAATTTCTTGTTATTTTTTTAAGGCATGTTTTGCTTCGTGCGAGTGCCCTTCCCTGTTTGCAAATAGAGGGCTATATCCTGCACTGCTTTCCCTGAATGACAGAATTTGAATCTTCAGCTGCAATATGTCTTTGCTGCACAGAATTTATCCCTGTTAGAAGGAAGATGAACCACTATAACCAGTGACTTTAGCAAAATGTTGCAAGTACTTAACAGCAAAGTTCAGAAATTAATTTTATTATATTAGATGCTATTATGATATTAGATGTTATATTAAATACCATTTTGTTGTTGTTTCAAGTCCCAGCCTCCTGTGTCTACACAGGATGCTTCATTCAGAATTAAAAAAAATAAGAACTTCAATCTCACACGGCTGTAAGATATATCTGAATTTAAAGTCCAACTGAAACTTAGACTCAGCACAAAGCAACATTCACCCGGAGCAGATCCAAGGCATCCAGCTCACATCAGATACATCATCTCTGCATTTTTCTACCACCTCTCTGTAACCCAGTAACCCCATTTCTTCCTCTCGAGCAATACCTCCCTTTCTGCCCACTTGCTGCCCCACCTTGTCTCGTGTCTCCTGCTCACCACAGTGCTCCCATCCCTCTGTGCACTTCACGTGGTGCCCAAAGCAGATTACCCGTCAGGCATCCATTCCCCTTCGCACTATGTTCAGGAGTGTTTTTCATTCAGCAGGACACCAGGCATGCTAAAGTCCAAACTCCACTGCTCCCCCAGGGCCAAAATTCTTAAAGCAGGCAGAGTTTTCCGGTGACTTATAAATGGCCTTATAAGTGGCTCTCAACTACGCTCTGAAATCCCAACCTTGTGGGCTGTGAGGGGGGGAATAAAAAACCCACTAAAATAAAAAAAAGAGCAATTCACTTTATGAATAYCAAATAATTCAAGCCACCTGGAAGGAAACCATTCTTGCAGTTTTGGCATTTAATTTTTCCCCCTCTTGCACCTCATTTAGCTCATTCTACCTGTGCCTGCTGCAGCGCAGGGTGCTCCTACCTGCAGGATTAGCAGAGATCTCTGCCAATTGCTCACACCTGCAATTCCGACTAACCCCGTTCCGCTTTGTGCAATCAGCCCAACCTCGTAAGGCCATCAGCTCCCAAACTGACAGGCAAACAGAGACCCACCTGACAGGTCAGACCAGACACCTGTGGAGGGGCTGGAGCAGGAAGGAGCGAGGAGSGGGAGGAAGGGAAGAGGTGGAATTACACAATTAAAAAAGACTAGGTCCATGTTTTGAGGAGGAATATTACCCCTACACTCAGGGACTTGACAAACACCCATCCGTGTTACTTGCACTCCTATAAAACTCCCAGCAAAGTCGTTTACCTGTTAAAAGCCTAGTGTAGCATATCTTTTAAGCACAAATAAGTCTACCAGTTTTGAAGCAAAAGATCAGAGCTCCCAGCAGCTGCTGCTCAGGGAATCTCAATTTAACTTGGCACCAACTACCCATCACCATAAYATACAGAAACACCAGCAAAAGGTCATGTTATGTTTTATCATAAACGCATCCTGAATAAACAAGGCCAAATGATTCTCCCTTGTTTCAACAATATTGGGGAAATGAGAACATGAGGTATTGTCATTCTAGTATGGCTGGATTAAGTTTCTGCTAGATACCTGCCCATTACTAAACACAAACACCCTAAAATATCTCTAACTGGATGTGATCAGTAGGGGATATTTATGCCTCAGAGGTTCCTGTTAACAACAGACCCCAGGAAGCCCAGCTAGTGCATTGCCATCACTCTGCAGCCACGAGCACACACAGCACCAGCRGTCCCAAGGGGGTATTCAGAGCTCTTCCACAGGTGCTACTGTGGAGGACTCTACTCAACATTTCAGCAGAAGAAAGAGCAAAGCTGTACAAAGAAGAGGTGCATGAAGCTATCTTTGACAGAAGCAGCTATTCCCCTGTTTATTTCCCATTTTAAAGTTCTTTTCAGATTAATTTGACATAGAAGGGATCTGAACTCATTCACTTTTTTTTTTTAAATCATGTTGCTCTTTATGTGTAGGCTATGGAGAGGGTCAGAGCCCAGCTGATATCACTTATTTCCATTTACGCAAGCTGAAAGCATGATCTCAGACCACATTTAGTCTAAAAACTAAAACTAAAAGTCAAAGGCAGAGTGGGTGGCAGTAACCTGTGCTTCTTCAGGCAGCCCTGGGCCCTGAGGTCGACTCTGCTCCAATCTTGCTCCTTCATTTCCAACCACAGTAATAGAGCGTAGGGATCTAATGCTCAAACAGGGAAGAGAGGACGTTATGTGTAGAGGTGAGGCTGCATGTAGAGGCAATGAGCCAAGTCCATGTGGATCCAGTGCCCACCCCAAGACCCTCCCTCAGCTTACCTACCATGTGAGGTACAAGAGCAATAACTGAGGAGGTCAAATACCAAAAGCTCCTATCCAAGCACAGACTTGTTTGTTCTCTGACACTGAGCAGCATGACAAGTTCCTCCCATCCTTTCCTACGCTAAGCAAATTTCTTTTGTAGAAGCAGTTGTGAACAAAAAAAAACCCAACCAAAAAAAAACCAAAAAAAACCCTTAACCAAACTCCCTTATATGTAGCCAGTTCTCAATCATATTTAAAATCTTCCAATATCCAGCAACGTGTTGGCAACTGCTGCTGAGTCCTGGATATAATTTTGCAGCTAAAAGTTAAGAAGAAATAATTAGCATCGCCCCACTTTGTAATAGAGTATTTTATCAGTCAAACAGAATACAGAGCATAATTATATGGCTATATCCACAGATTACACACTGCATCAAATGTCAAATCATGTCGCATTAACCACCAAGTTATCCTGAAATTGTTCAGCAATAAATGAGAAAGAATTTGGTCTCCCTGTGTGGTCTCTCCGCTGGCTGCATATTTTCCAGCTGTTATCCGCCTGACCTGCATACCTGCCATGGGCTCCCTCAAGCTTATCAATCAAACTGGAGAACAGAAAGCCAAGCCTGACATCTGACTTGAGCCAACAGGAAGCAAGTACTAACCCTCTATATCTAGTCCCTTTCTACTTATCCCCCTGATGCGGGAAGTGAACCAAAACTTTGCCAAGGAATAATGAATGGAACTGATACACCAAGCTAAACATAAGCTTGACAGGTTCCTTTTTTAATTAAAGAAAAAACAACCACTAAAAGTTGCTAATTTACTGTCAAAACAAGTCACCCCAGTTTATTTACCAACAACTAATGCAGAGGGAAAATTGCCAGACATTTTTTCTCTATATTGAAAACCAGGAGTAAGAAGGGAACTTCATGGAGTCTTTTCTTACAGGTACAGAGTAGATCAGCTCATGTTTTTCAAAGGTCTTTCTACTGGACACTGGAGACTACAGCACAGTCTCTGTTGGTAAACARCATTTAAGGACTATAAAGATTTTAAAGGAAAAAGGGACCAAAACCAGTATGTTTTCATCATCTTCTGCCTTATATTTGTCAAGCCCATTTACATCTGTCGGACACAGACCTAGAATGTTATTGGATGAGCACAGGAGTGGAAGGATAGGAAAGGTAACTCAGCATAGTCCCCGGCAATTGCAAGAGCCCYGCAGGAGGCATTCTGTCAAAAGCAACTCCACAGGTGCTCCTGTAGCCATAATTTCATGTGATCTCCTTGGAAACTCAGTAATTTCACTTAGAATCCTTTATGGGCAACCAAACAGCTGTGAGCAGTTTAGTTACTTCCCTGATCTATTGGCATATCCTGGTTTCCAGACCAGCAGAGTTGTGACTGAGGCTTCTTTCATGAATCGTATGCCCCAAAGATACCGCAAACAAGTTCAGCTTCAGGCAGGGATATCCCGGGTAGTAACTAGTGAAGACACAGAAACTAACCTGCTTTGGAAAGGTTGGACTCTGGAAGAAATTCAAGAACTAGATAAGTTACTTTCAGAAACTTTAYATACGAGTGCACCCATATCCATCCAAAAGAGCTGATCTACGGTTGTATTTTTTCTTTACTATAGATTTAGATTTTAGATCTAAATCATTCGATTAATCATTAGATTAATGCATTTTAATGCACTTGTTTGCCATCATATCTTTGAATCAGAGAACACATGAGATTCCATAAGTGACAATTTTAGTAAAAGTTCACAATAACCACTAAAAATGTATTTAAAAATAAAGAAAATGAATTTAAGCAGCTCAGTTACACCATATCTGTGCAACATGAGATGCTTGAGCAATGACAGTAAAGAGATTCTTTTTTCAGAACACATCAGATATGAGAAAGTACTGAGGCATTAGCAGAGGCCACCTGTGTGTTAGCTTTAGACCACACTAATGGAAGATACATTTTCCCTCCCCTCATCATTTTGCACAGGGCAGGGAACGGTGAGAACATGAAGCGATAACTCTAGCTACCCTCCAATAACTTTCTAGTATAAAAGTTCATTAGCATTCCACAAATAATGAACCTTTTAAACCAAATTGAATACACTGGTTGAGTTGAGTCTTCTGAGAGCTCTGGCTCCTCCTTCGCTCATCTAGCACTTCAAAGGCATGCCTCTCTACACTATTAAAAGCCTCTATGTTGTAAAAATTCGCCACACCCCAGGACTTCCCCTCTTGGAATACACTATTCAGACTTGAGATTCAGATGTCTTATTTACAGAGATTTTTTTTTTCCCCAAACCAATCACAAGAACATTAAGCTCACGAAGAGGATGCACTTAGGGATCCTATTCCATAGGCCACAAGTTCATAGAAAATAGGTTTCCCCCAATTCAGAGAGGAGGGGCACAAGTTCAGCAACTCCTTTCTAGCTCAACAAGATAAAGATTCACCACATAATATTCAAACAAGATTATTCAACAAATGAGGGAAAAAAGGGCAAAATAGTTGCCCTCTCCATCCTATTACTCTCCAGGAGCACAAAAAGAAAGATGCCCAATGCAATTATCTTTTCTCATGATTTTGGATAAGGCTTTGGGTTCTCATCATCCCTAACACAAAGTGTTACGTCTGTGAAAGCATCTGGCCAAGAAATGTCCATTTATAAGAAATAAGAATCTCCTCTGTCCTACACCAGACCTTGGTCCATGTCTGCACTGTGTCCATCACCACAGCGCCTAACCAGTTGAACCATTAAAATGTTGCCCCCTCAGAAGTCAAGGGGCTTTGCTTGCCACAACCACATAACCATGGCACAACACCCCTTGCACACAGCAGGTAACTGCTGCTCATTTGTCATTTCTTTTGCACAACCACTGCTATGAAAATGGGAACCMAGACACCAATTGCTGCAGTCACCTGAATCCTAGCAAGGGCCTTGGTATTAGATTTTAACTCCAGTGCACTAACTCAGAGTTTAAAGGCATCCGTGGTGCCTCCTCATTCTCTCTCACCAGACAAAAGGAAAGGCCTCCATCTACAGTTCATTAAAGACAATTTTACCCTGGCATCTTCTGTATCAGAAATAAATAGCAGCCTGGCTCAGCAATACTGCCTACCTTGTGTACTTCAAGTGCTACATTTTTGTCATCAAGGAAAAATAAAGCCTCTAAATGAAGAATATAGAGAGCAGTGTATTTTAAACACATTCCTTCAAGAGTCAGATTCTGTAGGGGAAATCTCCACACACACCCTCCTCGTTTCCCCCCCACCCCGCTTCAAAAAATCTCAGTTTGTAATGTAAACTGCACCCATACTCAGGCTATTTCAGTAAAAAAATATCGATTGCATTGCCATTGATTGACATTGAAGTTCAGACTTGCTCTAACTTTCAATCACGTCACCTGCATTCCTCCGAAACAGATTCAGAGGTCTAAAAGAGCAGCTAGATAACAGAGAAGGTCATTTATTTATTTATTTATTAAAAGGGCGGTTTTTCCCAGCCTTTAACTAAACCTCATCCACTCTTGTCACTCCGAGCAGACAGTTGAAAGCAATATTAGAGGAGGTAATTGCATAGATCAGTCAACAGCCTTTGTCCCCTTGCCACTGAGACTTACAGTAAAATGGGCACAAGAAAACATTGTACTGGATTAAAGGCAGATCTTTTTCTCCACTTGCTCGCTACTTACCAGCTGTTGTGCTCAACTACAGGGATAGAAGCTCTCGTGGTATCTGCAGGGAAAATCTAGCCCAACATTGTCTTTATTTTTTTTCCCTCCAGGCTTGAAACAGATTACTCTTTGTTTTTAAAGTGAAACTTTACCAAAAAGTATTCTATCTTGTCATCTACCATTAAGTCATTAATCATGTGTGCCGAGCACTTTACCAGCTATGAATTTTTAGGATGCTAAGCTTACAAAAAGAACAGCTCCGTAACTTCTCAGGTTGACAAACATTTTTTCCACTCAACCCTTTGATCTTGTTTGGCGTAAAGCATGAAAAGGCTCCGTGGGGCTGCTTGAATAAACAGAGTACACAGAACAGACAAATTTTATTAACTTTTGATTGTAAATCTCCAACAGCAGCCCACACACTGATAAAAACAGATACTGCACTGTCAAAGAAAGTCAGTACCTGCTACGAGTATGTCAGGAGAGGTACAAGCAAGCTCCAAGTATACCCTGCAAGTGACAGAATTACAGCTGCCAAAGTAGAGGGAAATTGAATGAAAACCGAAGGGCCAGAAACAGAGTGACAGAATTAAAGCACCAAAATTAGAAGTTGTTTAGTGTTAGAACGTACATCATCTTCACCATCTTCTGAAAGGGGGAGTCCTCACTCTGGTTTTGACAGCAAGGGCTCTAAGCGGATGAGGGTTTTCTCTCCATGTCCTGACCAAAATCAAAGGCATTGAGAAGGGACAGCATCAGGATTGATGCTTAATTTTTTAAGCCAAGTCTTGCCATTTTAATCACGTAGTAATTTAAATAGGACCACTAGAAAAACAGAGAAGTGTCAATTCCTTCAGTTACAGTTACAATTCCTTCAGTTACAGTTACATTTTCAGCCTTTACATCATACAAATGCATTTTATGAAAAAACATGCAAAGTCAGCTCATTTACAAATATATTTTTTCAATAGTAAATCTACCTGGAATTTACACAGGGGATTTTTGTGGGTTCCCAATATATGTTTGTTAGTTATAGAACTTAATATTGCATGTTACTATTTACCTTAGAAACAATGGTTTAATCATTTTGTGCAGAAAAATAAAACATTTATTCTGAAATAATTCTCATTGTTAGTCACTTGTAATAATCTCCTTTTTTAGCAGAGCAGAGTTTCAGCTGAAAATTAGAGAAAGGCAGGTGAAAGTTTCCTCCAAGTTAGTGAATCTGCTACTCTTGCTCTTATTCTTTACACAAGAATTCACCTCCCCTCGCCTCCCCCTCCTTTTTTTAAGTAAATAAATTTCTGCTTGCACTGGGTCAAGACAGACCCTATGTCAAATCCACAAACCTTCTTTACCTTTTGTAGATTTTAAACCAAATTTCTAACAAGCACTTTAGGGTGTAGTCATGTAACTTACTAGGTAAGTTATGGAGTAAACTGAAACTTCAGTTCCAGAAAACTCTCAAAATCTGAGACAATTTATAGCAAAATTTGTGCTCGAAATGCCATAGAGAGAAGACTAGTTTTTGCTTCTTTGGACTTGAACAGATTCCTAGAACTCAGTGTTCCCTGGACAAATGACCCTGACCAGGCTTCCCTTGGGTCCCTGCAGGAGCTATCTCACCTGCCCGGAGCGCCCGTCTCCCCCTGAGCACACAGGCCCTTCCCTGAGTGACACCCCGCTGGGGCCTCCTYGGGAAGGGACTGGCATTCCTGAGCATTTGCCTTTGTTTGGAGTGGAAACACGCAATTAACTCTCTCTTACTGCTAATGGAAATTTAAGGCGGTGGTTAAACTTGCCACTTCCCGCAAGGTTCAGCACAGGTGAGAACAGTGGCTCTACAGAGGAGGCCAAGAAAACCCTGCGGTTTTAAAGCAATGTTGGGCTTTGATGAAACTGCCTTCTTCGCAAAGTTAACCACAGCACATGGGGACGCGGGGCTGAATACACCAAACTATGTGTATAGGACCTACACACCCTCTGCGTCAGGTGCCTCCTTCCAAATTTCAGGCCCAAGAAGCCCAGAGTGCAGGCATATAAAAATGCCTGTTTATTACCAGGATACCATGGACAACATGGCCTTAACATCAGTTTTTTAAAATGGGCCTTGAATGTATACTGCTGCATTAACCCTATGAGAGGCACCTTGAGTATCTTTACATAGCCATACAGACCCACCCTCAATCTAAAGCAGGGATCAACTTTGGGATTAGAAAAAACATGAGCAGCTACATCCTAAAGGATGAAGCCTTAATCTAGGTGAGGCTGCATATGTCTTTTATGAATCCCTTCCTTCAGCACTTAACTGTTCACCTGCCAGGGCACCCAAGCAGTCACTTACATGACTCACCTGAAGTCATGCAAGGACTTGCAGTTAATATTTGAATTCTTATCTCAAATGCAGATATTGAAAGCTGAGTCCAAAGCTTGCTCTCCTCTAAAAGCTGAATACACTAAGTACCACACAGGACAAGCAAGGTTCAGCAGCTGAAGTGGCTGTCCTCACTTCAGATACCCCATTGCCACTTCCAAAGAGGGTGACCTGGCTCTGCTACACTGATCAGAGAGGCAAATCCAAGAACAGAATTGAGAGGAGGTTGCAAATGTAAAAAGGTAGGTTACAGTTGCATGGCCAGTTTGCATGCCATTTACCACAACTGCACACACACATGGCAAAGGCATGCATTCGCATGTGTAATTAGCAGCACTAAATACAGACACAACAAATTTTGCATGTAAATGCTTGTGCATGTGTACATATGGTGCAGAAAATCAGGTCTTGGAAGTGTCCTGGTAGAATAACACAAAGTGAGCGCTTCATGATATTGAGAGCACCTGGGCAGAGGGCCAGAAACTCCTGCGTTGTAATCTCATCTGTGCAACTGAATCACTGTGGTTTTAGGCAAGTAATTAAACTTTCCACTGTCTTGTTTTTCTACTTGTATTAGATATATCTCTGTATTTTCTCCTTCATGTACAAGAAAGACAATGCTAGTGAAGCACTAGTAATACTTATTGCCTAGCCTTTGCATGTTAAAGAACAGAGGACTACCTACTTGAAAAGAAAATCTCACCCAGTTATACACACTGACAGTTGGAAAGAAGAGTCTGGTAGGTTTACAAAACCATTAGTATAGACCCTGTGCAAAAGCAAGTGAAATCACCAATTTCAGTCACTTTAGARTTGTACTTCATATTAAAAATTAGCATCTTTCTTTAGATATTGCGAAACAAAGTCCCAGAGTTAAACTCTCTCAGCCAGCACCAGGTGAGATCAACCAACCTAGAAAGGAAAGCTCTGGGCCCTGCACAGCGGACAAAAATTCACTTTATGGGCACATATTCAATCATTTGTATGAAATTTAAAACTCATTATATAATATTAGCACTTTTTGACCTATGATGCACTAGTGCAAGGTGCATAAAAGCAGCTGAATCTGCTTCAATRTGAAGGCTGGATGAGATGGCTGGAGATAAAAACCCAGAAGAGGTGACAAGACATCCGTGTTGGTGTAGATCCCTCCCTTGCTCCTCAACTGAAAGCCTCACTGCCTCACTACTATCTCTTCCTTGCCCTTGTGAGCTGACATACGGCTTCTCTCCTTGAACCTGACCCTACCAGTCTCCTCCATTGCTAGAGGGAGAAATACGATGGGAATTACTACCATAAACAAACAGGGAACGCTCCCATTTCAAGGTTCTCGCACCCATTGTTTCCGTAGAGCATGAGTATTTCTAGCAAATACCTGTAGGCAGGGCAGCCCTTTTGTACTGCCTGCAATTAGCTTATCTCCAATTACATAAACAGACACACGAGGACAGTCTTCCAGCAGTAAAGGCTGGGGAAAATAAGGGTTATTTTACTCCGAGTGCAGGTCTTAGCAGAAAACAGATTAAAGCTTATGCGGATATGCGAAATAATAGATAGGCTAATTCTATTGTCTGCATCTCCCAAATTATTTTATTAGATGGAACATATTAATTACAATGAAAACGAGCCCCGGACTCCAGTGGCTCCTAATGAAGCTCCCTTTGTCGGCGCGCGGCAGGATTTCCCACCATTTTCCTGTTCCGAGGACGCCGGGGCCTCGTGATAAATCCAGGCCGGGCCAATGAGCACGGGAGCTGCCGTTTACCTCACGAAGGGAGAAAAAGGTACTCGTTGCCATGGCAACGGGCGGCTTTGCGCCGAGCGCGTCGCGATCCGGCGGCATAATGAAAGGCCCCGGCCTGCTTTTTAGATGATTAATCTTTTCCCCCGCGAACCTACTTGAATACATTAGCAAAACATGGATGAAAAATTTGTTTATCCCAAGACAATCATTAGAAAATTACCTGCAGGAGCAATTCTCATTAGGGCAGAGCTGGTGAATAGCAGACCATATGGTAAATGAAAGCAGCAAGATGCAGTAAGAAGTGGGGGGGGAAGAAATTGCGATGCTGCAACAGGTTGCAAAGTTTAGCAGGCTGCAATCTGAAAGTTTAAAACAGATAATCAGCAAGAAGTTGGGTGAAATTGTCTTCTTGCTAAAATTYGAGATAGGCTGCGGCAGGAAGAATTGCTGCACTGTGCAAGCAGAACTGCGAGTCCTGCAGACCAGCAGAACTGCTCAAATCCACAGGAAAGTAGCCAGCTGTGCTGATCCCAACAGCATCTTGCAGTTTTCAAGTGACTTTATCAACTTTTCTGTGATAACCCTGCAACTGAAATTACAGAGGACTAGATTCTGATCTCACATTAGCATGAATTCAGATATTATTATTACTCTGATCTATAAATAGCATTATAAAATTAAAATGACAGGGGACTGGTAGAGCTTTTGAGAGCCAACATTAGAGGAAAATGTAAGAGAAACTAAGTTTTCATAACACACTGCCTTCTTTCAGATTCAGTAACTTCTTATTTTAGCTATGTAAATGATGAGTAGTTAATTTTATTCTGGGGCAAGGTGAAAGAGGAGTGAGATCATTTGCAGTATTTAAATAGTTTAATTATCTTATACCCACGAGAAATCCCAGTGGAACAGATTTGGAATTCATACTATGTAAAGCTAAAATGACTCCTCCACTTTCAACAAATCATTAAGAAAAAAAAAAAAGAAAAAATGGAGGAGGAAGAGACAAAAATCTCTAGGAGGTATCATCTACTTAGTATTGAGAGAGAAAAAAACAGAAAAGATGTGATGAACATAGGTTCCAAAGCTAAGTTCAGGAAGAAGTTAAATGTAGCCAAAAATGGCAAGATTTTGTTTTCATACTGAARGATAAAAGGTGAATCTGCACAAACGAAACCGAGAAACCAAAGCAGAAAGCAGGAGAAATTCAGTGTCGCTGCTTCTAAGCAGCCTTGCAGCCTTCTGTGGAGCAGAGAAGCTCATACCAGATGTCATGGTTCTACACGATCTCGTGCAAAGAGATGGATAATATTTCTCACCTCAGCAAGGATTTCTATTTCAAATCAGATTTTGTTTGGGTCTCTTTAGTCACAAGGCTAAGATAAACTCAGCTGTGCCTTCTCTTGTAGGAAATGCAAATTCCCCCATTCACAGCACTGTCAGTATTGTCCCTCTGTTCTCACTCTCTCAGTACCAGAGGACTGCAATAGTTGACTTGTAAAAGAGTTGAAATTGAAGTATTTCTGGTGCAAAAACATTCAGGACAGAAGAGTACTGATTGAACTCCACAAAAACTGATTTCATGCAGATTCTTGAAAATTTACTGTGAGGTTCCACCAGCAAATATTAATGGCTTGCTACCCAAGACCAATTTAATAACCTACTGTCAAATATAAAGYTAACCTTCACACGTGCAACTAATTGGATTTCCCTCCAAGTACGTATTTGTGGCCTCAAACTAGCTCAGAGGCAAGGGAGGGTCAGAGCACAGGAAAAACRCTTCCTACCTTATGCAGCTACCTTTAAGTATAGGTGACCTTAAATCTGTGCTCAATTCTATATAAAGCTGAAGTGAAAACTCTGTGGAACATACTCTTTAAGCAGAATCTCCTTAATTCAAGATCTAAGTGACAACTGGACCTGATCTACCACGTGAAAGAACAAAATCCAAACAAATGTGATTAGCATATTCCAAAATGCATTTTATTAAGCTAAGCCCCAAGCATTTAGCATGTAAATTTTTCCAGGGCCCTTGATGGAACGTTATCATCAGCACCAACCGTTGAAAGCAAAGCAATGACAGATGCAACAGCATCTCCAGGGTGACCAGATTTTCATCCATATCAAGTAGTTAATCCTCACTTTTTTTTTTATTATTATCTTTCCTATAGTATCTACAGTTACTAGGTAAGACAATTAGAAGCTTTAGCCCCCTCAGTACAGTTAACAGTACAGGAACGCAGAGATTAGAAAGCATATGTCCTTTAAAGTGCTTATATATGGTCATTCTTACATTCATGTTCTGTTAATTTAGCACTGACAGGAAAATTCAGTGGATTTGATGAAGAGCTTTATCTATATTCCTCATTTCAATCAGGAGAGGTGAAAAATGTTCTTTAACAATTAGAACTCCTTGGATCCATGTTGCGTATTAAATGGTAACTATGTAATTAAAAAGAACAAATTTAAAATCTGACAACAATTGGTGCATCTCCAGCATTTAAAATGATTCAATTATTAATAATTCATGCTCAAAACCCCATATGTGAGCAATGAAGCAGAAGGAGAGATGAAAACGAAGTCTGATCCATGACTAACCTTACATCTGTACAGAGCCTGCCTAAACAAAGTTACAGCATTATGTTTTCTACAACATTTACCCAAATACAGTAGGAAATTGTCACAGCCACAATATGTATTTGCACTGATGCTCAACAGCTAGTTAATAGGATGGGGGTGGGGGAAAGCCAGGCTAACAGACAATAAGAATCCAGATATTCTTATAGCTCCATTCCAACTACCATTGAATCGGTATACATGTGTAGGTTAGATGTTTGGAAGGTTTTAATTACACGAGTCAAAATTGAAATTACTTTCTCTCTCTCTCTCTCTCTCTCCTCCAGAAGATCCAAGGAGATGAAAGGATCCAGTCAGATGATCCAGTCCAACTCTGGTGACTTTAGTGATGATTTAAATAGAAATTCACAAGTTCTGTCTAGCTGTTTATGGCTAAATTCTAATGAAACATGTCAGTCATGCTTCTGAGATACCAGAATACATTTAAAAGAGTAGTTAGAATTTGATCTACACTTTCTCTCAGTTTATTCCTCCCACTAAGGAACCTATTTAAAATTTTACTAGATTATCTATTGTTATGAATTAAGTGTGAACTAAAAAGAACAGCTAACACTGCCATAGATGCTGTGGTATTGATTCAGCTCTCAAACACAAATTTCAGTTGATACCCAACCTATATTAACCTTGAAAAAAAAAAATTACCATCTCTTTCTAGATTTAGGTTTGCACTGAAAAAAACTGCTTTTTAACTTCATTGGTAAATTTGCATTWTTGCAATAAAACTGCATAGGAAAATAATAGCAATGACATATGTGAGTTAGGTGCAAAACTACTTTTCAAACCCAAGCCTCAGCAGCTGCATATGTTACTCTAGAGTCCTCCCTGAATCAAGAGGCTGCAAGAGATGATTGAGGGGCACAGAGCAGATAGAGCTGCTATGAGAAATGCTTGCCCTTAAAGTTTGCTTTTGGTAAGATTACTATATTATTGGATGCAGATGCAACTATCAGAAGRGATGGCTTAGGCTAGGAAACCTCACAGACTTAGAATATCCTTAGAAATACAAATACCCTTATAAAAAGGCATATGCAATGCTATACTTTGCAATAMGATTCATAGCTATTTAAGAAATAGCCCAAAATTTATTAATGAAGAGTTAAGGCTGGAACACATTCATACTCTTATCAAWGAGGTATATACCTGATTGGGTACATTAAAAGGGGATACAAAATTAGGATTTTAAATATGCTCATAAATTTTAAAGTGGYATAAATAGGTTTGTTTACTTCTGTGACCTTTGTGATGCCCTGGTTCTAATCATCATTCCATATGTGCATGTGTCAAAGGGTGGAGGGCTGTCGAGGGGAGAGAGAGATGTTGATTTTGTTTCTGATTTAYTACAAAAATCAAGACCATTCAGATTCAAATTCCTCCCCTCCTTTAACATTGTTGCTGTTCTCCCTTTTGCACAATTTACCACTGCACATAAAGGTCAAGTCCACTGGTAAAGTAATTTATATGGTTATCTAAATCCTGCCCAGCTATAAATTAATGCAACAAAGTGCCTACAGCATTTCTTTTATTTCTGATGTTATACACAGACAAGTCCAGCCTGGTGTACTGATAATTAAAATAAAAACTGCATATACTTCTCCTGAGAACATACACACCAAACAGGAAGCCAATTAAGCTGAGCATGGGACCCTGCTGAGAGAGGCAGAAATCATTTGCAGAAAACGCTAACTTTAGGCTTTTAGAGGGAAAATAAGTATACTTTTCCTGGTACCTGTAGCATCATCAGYAGAGCGAGAAGCCCCAAAGGAAAAGAGGCCTGAAAACTTCATCAGAACACCCTGATGTTCCAGATTTTACACAAAACAACCAGAAGAGCTGCAGGCTGKTCTCCTAATGCTCTGAAAATTAAGACTTACAGAATCCACACGTGAACATACTCTTTTCCAGAACTTGCTTTTYCCTTAGAGGTCTAAAGCTACAGTGGAACATGGCACACACTCCACAAACAGGATTTACATTTTGCAACCAAAATGAACTTAATGGCCTCTGACTTCACAGGCAGATCAGTGAYACCCCCAAGAAAAGTCAGAAGGCATTATACCCCTTTTTGCACATTTGTGTTAAAGCTAAGTTTGATTAGTAACCTTAGTATTGTAAATAAACTGAAATAATTTGCTGCAAATTAGCTAATATGCACCTGCTAATATGCACCTGCTGAAGATTTGACCCACAAGTAGTTGGTCTCCTTGGAAACTGCTCCTAGTAATCTGAAAATACAGCAAGTCGGTCACTAAGAAAAAATCTGCATAGCTAAAGGTGCTAACAGAGCTGGAGAAAGACCAGGATTTTACCCAAAAGCCCAAAGAATAAACGTTCATGGATTTGTATTGCAATGTATACATTGCAAGCAAATGTATAAGCAGYTTAAGGAGTTCAAGGTAGACTAGAGAAGAATATATACTAAAGAAAGCAAGTGCCTCCATAAATGAATATATTTAATCCATCCCTAAATTATAGTTTTCTTCATTTTGAGAGACTACCATCACTAGTGCAATTTAACCCGTATGAATGTTGTACATGTAGTGGGGTTCCATTCGTCATTGCTCTAGGCCTGGACATTGGTAACACCTGCTAATATCGGCCTGTTCTCACACGCTTTGAGAACATCGTCCAGTTTTGGTTAACATTACAAGCATAGCTACTTTCCACTGCCCTCTCCCTCCTCCCAAGTCTTTCATAAAACCTGTCGACTGATTTATTCAAGCACTTATCTTGCTGACTTGCTGTCACTAGACAGGTGTGCACTTAAATGGATGCTCTTACAAGAGTTGTTGCAACAGCTCTGCTAGGGGCCTGCCCTTGTAAGACACTGAGCTGCAAAGAAGTTAGCRGCCCAAATACACTTTAAATTGAATGGTTTAGGGCTGTTTAAGGCAGTGTTTGATGCCTTGGGCATCTCTTGTTAAGGTGACTAAAATGACCACTGCATTTAATTGCTTAGTCTTATTTATAGGCTACATTACATGGACTTGATACAGCAGTGGTTATCTGTAGCAGTGGCTCCATTGCTACAGAAACGTCAGCCCCAAAAGGTAAAAGCAAATCCCTACGACACAGACAGATAAGGGAGTTTGGACAGTGTCAGTGTCCAGGCCTAGGTGATCTTGTTTGCTTTTTCCAAGCCCACTTGACCACACCTGCACTCATATTTTTTGTTGACATTCTACTTGTCAGACTGGAGATGGAGAGAGAGAAAAAACCAAGTGCAAATTCAGATGGAGAATTTTKGGGTTTTGTTAAGTTAACAAGAAAGTTGTAGAGCACCACTCAAGCTGCCATTCTATAGTAATCTGTAACGAACGCTGTCCTTTCCTAGGAAACAAATTTTGATACTCTCTGATTTTTTTCAGAAGGTCTCTGGATAGCATGTAGAACCATAGGCACAGATTACACAGCCACATAGGAACTGCATTACTTAGGAGATGAAGCAGAAGTCCCCATGGGTTCCCCAGCCACATGTAAATACTAAGGGATCTCAAACACATACACATTCTCTTTTGCACAAAACCCAAACACATTGCAAAGAAGGGCTTTCAAGGAAAACGCGAAGAGAAAGTATAAGGAGAGTATATGAAGAGAGTAAAAGGAGTTTCAGTCCCTCTCCAGGGTATCTTCTACCAGTTCTTGCATGGAAAGTTATCCAGATCTCTGCACCTGAACTCTGGACTAACACTTTTTAGAAGACAAGTTAGTTACAGATAAAGGGATAATAGCAGTGTCCAGTCTTAATAATGATATTCTGGCTTTAAACTATTAGGAGTTACCTAGTGCTCCCAGTACACTCTAACACATCATTGTGTGACTGCATCCCAACAAGTTGTCCAAAATATCCAGGCTCAATGCAAAAGCTAAACATTTGCTACACTTTTCACRAGAAGTTAACAAAACTTCTCCCAAACATGCAGTATTGCACACCACAGACAACATTACAAGTAAAATTAGCATTCAACTCCATAATTTAAATTCCTTTGAATTCAGACAGTACAAGTGTCTACATGAAAGCTGAAATCCTAAAGCACTAGGAAACATAAAGTTGGACTACACATTTTCAAATTCCAAAATATTAAAACAAATCATATGAAAGCAAAAAACAAATAATAAACCCACAAGTCAAGTAACTGGAACAGACAATAAGTCAAACCAGTGATAAGACCAAAACTATTTTCTMTCATTCACATGGGATCACAAATACCTTCCTAACTATTTGTTTTCCCTTGACATATGCATCAGAAGACTGATACTCAGCCAGCATCTGCTCATCTAACTGCATTCCTGTCAAATGCCTAATGCCCTGGTCAAAGTGGCTTTACAGCTCTTGTTTTCAAGTCTCCTAACTTAGCATTCAAGAATATTAAACATTTCTGAGTTAGACCTCATTCTCTTCCATCTGGCTGGAGATCTTTGTGCCCCAGGTGAGGGGTTTCAACTCTGTTTCTGTTTAGAGTAAACCACAYATGATCAAGCCCCTAGCTTGAGCAAGCTGGGATACTAGCAAGGACCTCCATTATTCACCCCAGTGAACGCTAGTCATACTGCTGGACTTACCACAATAACTTTGGGAGAGCCACTTTCTTAGGAAACAGGGATTTGGCACTCCAGGCAACAGCCTTGGTTAGAGGAAGGGGACCCTGCGTTTGATGGGCAATGAAGGAAGGCCTCCAACTCTGCCATTTCTCCAGGTCCTGCTGACCTGYGGGCAGATGATCTCAAACACATCACATCCTGGAAAGGTGAAGACCATTAATCTAATAGGACTCAGCCCTCCATATGTCCCATGAGGAYAGACATGAAGCAAACAAGCTTCTACATGACTACCACGGCCATCCCAGCTTAGCCCTACCAGCCACAGGAATGGACAAGGATTAAGACTGACTAGAAARACTCCACAGTTCCACAACTCTTGCATATGGGAAGGCTGTTTCACTGTCTGCCTCAGCAGAGGATGAAGGCCCTGAGGTGGAGGCATCCTCAGCGGGCTCCCCAGGCACCTGTGGTCAAGCCTGAGCTTCMAAGCTGCCAAAAGGCCTTTACACGAGGATCACTCTCACCATAGTCCCAAAGAAGTTTCATCCTATYGGACTACTGTGGGGCAGTGAGGAAATGGCAGCTTGGGGGAAGAGGGCGGCTTCAGCGCCTCCTGACCACCTGGCACCTTCCCAAACCCACTGCCTTCCTCACAGGGCTGGCACTAGACGGGATTTGCTCTGGTTTGCTCTCTGCTTGAGGAGTAGGGATGCTTGCTCAGCCCTTTCTTCACAGAAGGATTTTTTTCCCCCTCCGTCTTCCTCGCCTTGATTGACATCAGACGTGTTTCAGACCATAAAGCCGCAGTGAAACACACAAGCCTCAGGGCTAGATTTATGGGCAGAGAGAGAACGCTGTGATCTTTTTCCGTGTATTTGTTGTCATGGGAGAAAGAGATCTCTTGTTTTCAGCCTAGAGACACTTTCTAGCTGTTAACCTTTTCTTGTATATCCTTAGGCACACCACATCACAGCAGGGCTCAGGCACCAAGGCCAAGTATCCCACACACTCAAATCTGCTGCTCCCAGCTCTAGAAATGAGGACATGGAGCTGCAGCCTCCCTGGCACAAACCAGCCCAGCTCCAGCAGCTGGGGGCCCAGAGCAGTACTGCAGCTTTGCAACCCACATAATTTCGTGCCCAACCAACAGCACTCCCCCTTGTATCCTCCTATGCTACGCTGGATCAACCTGGCAAGACAGCACCAAACTGGCTTTAATAATTTCTCCAGAGCACTTGGAGATTCTCCCATAGCTTTTCACAAGATACAAAGTGCCTTTTTTTAATTTTTTATTGCATTATTTTACTCTGCTTTTCTAAGCAGACTTGAAACAAAATTCTCAGGGTAGTCCTGCAGAATGCAAAAAGGTAACTTTAACAGAGCTGTCTGCAAGCCTGGCATTAACCTTTCCAAACAGACTTTGCTTTATGCTMAGGGCAGGGGTTTATTAATTGGTTCAATGAATCAGACAGCACACAGAGGCATTATAAATATAATCACTTATCTCCTTACATTCAGTTGGGACATCTAAGTGCCTGAACTTCTATGCTTTTACCTCCAGCAGCTTAAAAGGAGACTAGCGTCTGCATTGCCGGGCTTGTTTTCTGCCAGCAGCCTGCAAGCCGCATCATGCCAGAAAGTGGAGCTCCTCTTGGATATGAAAACTTTCAGACAACTAAGTTCCTAAAGCAAACACTACTGAAGAGGACGACGGCCCACACACCTTTAGGGCACTTGCATTACAGGCATCAGAACATGACAGAAAGGTTTAAGACAGAATAAAATAAACAGGCACAAAGCTATTGTCCTTAATTATCCTATGGATTTCCCCCTTTTCCTCTCCTCCCACCTTCTGCCGTGTTGTCTTCCCCTCAGACAGAGGGGGGGAAAAAAAAAAATTATCAACAAGCCTAGGATCACGGTGAGAATTCCCTGCAGTTGGGCAAAATCCTCACAGCAGCTCACATCAGTGCTGACTGGGGCTTGCATGCAGACCACCCACCACAGACACCTCTGGGCTGCACCAATGCAAACCACACTGGTTCCCAGCTCTCTGGAGTCAATGAAAAGAAATTGTTTCAGAGCTTATCTTGTTTAACTTGTACTGCCTAGTACAGACATWACTTCTAGCTCCTCACGTTAAGGATTTAGGGAGCAGTGGACCAAACGGTCCAAACCATCCTCCAGTGGCACAAAGACAGCAGTGGTAAGAACAGTATTACTCTCTGGGGAATAAAGATCACAAAACTGTCTTCTCCTATGAGCACTGTTTCCAGTGCTGGCTGCACAAGGAAATCAGACAGCTGCATGTCAAACTTTAATAAAYCCATTTAAACAATTTAATGTTTGGATCATTCATTCTGAGCACAGTCTTTAATCAGTGTACAGCTTTCATTTTCTATTATTGATTAATGTGTCAGGTATGTGCAAAATAAATATCCTGCAGGACTTGGATTTATGGATTGGATACAATAAAAGGCCAAGTATGAAATTGTTGAATCATTCGGTTCAAATTCCTGACGACATTAGTGTTYGAGAATGATTTCACAATCTGGGATTACTTTCTGATGAGTCTCGCAGTGGTTTTGGCCAATTGCAGCTCACTCAGAATGAATCCGCATAGAAAAGAGCATCAGAACATCTGTACATAGAAAAGCATTTCTATTTTAAAAACAACATAAGAATATCACAGATGTGAAATTCACTATGTGCCTCAGGTTATCTATCACACTCTCAACATATGTAATATACACTAAAAGAGACAGACAACACTAGAATTATTCATTGGTAAAAGATACTGGATTCAGCTTTTGCTTGAAGGAGAGAAGAATCAACTGACCACTGGTCTGTCCCAATAGAAGAGTTCTTTSATTCTTCGTGTAAGAAATTTCTCACTCTAGCGGCACAGCATGCCACTTAGATATCTAAGTTAGATGAAACAGTTCAAAAGTGCTCCGAGTTACTGGCTGGATTTGCCTTATCAAKCTGGCCTTAAATACTCTCTGAAGCAATCATAATCTGCTTTTTCAATAAACAAAGGAGTTGTTTGAACCTGGGAGTAGCTTACTCTCTAGTTAATTGATATCAATCCATGGCCAGTTTGTTTCAAGGATTTGAATTGTTTGGCGGCACATGGATTTTTCCTCAAAGGAAAGTTGTCAAAAAACATTAACAGATTCTTTTTTTCTTTCTTTTGCTAATAGTCTAGTACCTACTGAGAATTAAATGGGAAGCTTCTTCTGTACATAGGATCTTGGTCAGATTCTCCTTGCATGTACCCAACTGTGATATCAGCTTCTTGTGCTAAAGACAGCCCTTCCAAAATAACATCTGGTTATGTATTACCTCTGTATATCCCTTTACAKAGTGTGGCAATCATATCAGACCATCAATAAAACCAAAAATGCTTTTACCTTAATACAATAATTTAAACGCCATCTAAATTCTYGCCAGAACAAAGACTACATATAGTCTTTGAAATCTGCCCATATATGCTTGAAATGAAACTTCCTACTTATTTCACCTCCTGCAGCAAATATCATCTACGGCTCTATTTAGCTATTGCAGAACAGCTTATCCCACTTCAGAGATATTACCTAGATACTAAAACACTTAGGATCATAGCTCTGCACCTTACCTGCTGGGTGATACAAGTCTTAGCTCTGTATCACGGGTTCCTCCAGCTGATGGTAGCAATAAGCTCCCTTTAGAAAGCACTTCAGAAAACAATGATGGAAAGAGCTTTTAAAACCTTTCCATTGTTCCAATTATCATCTTAGCTGTGACACACAAGTCTATTGCCTGAGCAGCACTTTGGTGCAGAAAATTCAGCCACAAACTACTTCCTATCACCTTCTTTGGGTATTCGAGCCTTTACCAGGGAARCATCAAACACAGCAATGATAGTTTGGAAGAGACTCCTAAGACCTAAGTTATACCGCAAGGAATAAGAGACAGACAGAACACAGAAGCAGCAGAATAATGATTTTTACATGTTTCATACCACACATCTCTTTCAGAAAAAGGCAAACACTAGAATGACTCAAGCACGCTAACAGAAGAAATKGGCAACACGAGGGAAGCTTAACAGAAGTTTTTTCCTCAAAAGATTGCAGACAGAATAATTATCTGAAATTATAAATTCATTCAACATTATGTAAATAACCTATCTTCCACTATATTGTAAAGGTAGTGATGAATTTATAGATGTGCTTGTTTCCTTTTTCCCTTTTTTCACTGAGTCAAAGTATACATTGTATGTTATGTATCCATTAATGGGCATTTCCATTAGGTTTGAGGGTCTGATTATTTCAAAGAGTACACTGAAGTTCTGTCCCCAAAGCTCCCTGAAAWTTTAATTAATAAGTTTTTTACTTTATTGAATGACAATAGAAATATTGAAGCCAATAGAAATTCTTCCACTGTTCTTCAAAAATATCTAAGTTGTATCCCAGATATTTGCAGCACGGGTCTTCCCAAGTTCCTAAACCTGGAACTGCTTTAGGCTGGCTGGCTGATTTTAGGCTGGCTGGCTGATTTTTTTCTCCAGCTCCTAGGTTCGTGTTAATGTACCTGAAATACTGGAAATTTTACTGCTTTTATTTTTTCATGTATCACAACATCTAGTGACAACTGAACATTTATTCTAATTAAAAAAAGGAGTTTGAAAACYAATGTGTAAAATGGATGCAGCTTTCAATCCACCTGTTGTCCAGTGCAAAACAATATCATAAATGTTAATAGTCTAAAACCTGAAATTAGTGATAGTATTGATAATTTATTTTTGGTAACTTAACTGCAATATTAGCACTGAGGATGAGGATATGAATTTCTTCTCCTCTCCCTCCCCCCGCCTTTTTTTTTAAGGAGCAAATGTGGTAAAATAAATAGTGCAAAGACCTTCTTTGGGAAAGTAGATTTTGAAATGTGGTAGATATGAAGTACACCACTACAGGCAAAAGGTTATATTTGAGGATTTCACTTAGGGGAATCAAGTAAGAAAATGCCAAGTTCAAGAAGAAAAAGAGATGCTGCATAAAAAGAGAAAGATGCTTTTCTCTCTGGTTTCACCTTCACTGAAGTTCAAGCTGCTGATCAGTTTGTCTGCATTTGAAAACAAAGATTTTAAGAAATAGTGACCTCTGGTTCTGAGATTACCTGTGGAGAKTTCTTTGAAATTTAAGTGGAGTTTCCCAAAACATACACAGGTGCGAGGAGCCCAGTCAGGTCAGGATTAGCTGTTCCTCAGAAACCTTAGTGATGATAGGAAATTTGAAGCACTTCTTGAGCTTTTCTACTAATTCAGTAATTACTGCTGTGGCCCAAAACTGGCCCCTTTCCTGCAATTGCCCAGCATGTACTTTCAGTATGAGAGGTTAACCTCTGAATTTAGATTCAAGGTAACACCTCAAGTAGACCTTTTGTCTAAAGTTTAATAAATTTGAGACTTTTCCCAGCTTAAGTCTTCACTTGCCAATACAGACTAYGCAGGCAAAACACACAGAACATGCTCCAGCCAAAGAGTTACAGCRGGTCATGCTCAAAACATGATCAAATCGGGTTTATGAGCTTGTATGACTTCATATATGAAGATAGAATCAAGGAGCTTGCACATGTGCACACAAGCACATCCAATCTCTCCCTAACTAGAGCTTTAACTGAGGCAATTTAGCATACACAGAGATGGTACYATTTCAAGTTTCAGCACTGAGAAATGCAGAAGGAGAAGCATTTTCCACTTTCACATCTGGCAGCTACGTTTCTTTAGAGTTTGGCTTCAAGCACACGCAAGGTGTGCAATCCTCCTTCAAAAGGCAGGAAGCACTTTGTTTTAACCACCTGCTTTAAAAGCAGTGTCCTCACAGAAGYAGACAGGGGCAAGGACAAAGTGCAGGTGAAGTGAACAAGGTTGTTAGACATGCGATATTAAAAAAAATGAACAAATGATTACCTCTTAGGATAAAAGAGTGTAATARTATACATGGGATTGCTCTCTCCCAACTGTCAGTCTAAGTGAAACCCTATGACCCCAGTTCTTCCCCTAAAGCATGTCAGTGATGAATGCTAGACAGCTAATCTTGAAACCTGTAAGGAAACAGAGCTAAGCTAACAGGCATTTAGCTCGAGGAAGGACCAAATTAACAATCACCAAAGGCGGGAGTCAAATTGCTTCAATGCTCTGCGCAGGGCAATCCTGTTGCCCGATGGTGAAGACATGTCATCGTGCTGTATGATGCTTCTCAAAGTACCAATAAGGAAATTTTCATGTTGTTTGGGACGCTGCCACCTTGGGCTCTAGAAGTCTTTGAGCCCCAAACTACTAAAGCTGAAAGCATTTCTGGAGGAGCATCGCTGTAATCTTTCATTGTTCCAGCACACTTTCCCGGGCATCGCCTGTTGGCCACCATTGGATACAGGACTCGCATCTCGATAGACCTTTGCTCTAACCTGCTACAGCCGTTTTTATGTTCTTATATGTCCTCTGTTGGGTTTTTATTATTTTCCTTTAAAAGTATGTTAGTTACCATGGAAACAATTATGCCACTGGCATGTATGAGTTTAGCAACATCCCCAGGAAACGTGTGCAGTCAGTTCACAAAGGGCCAGATGTCTTTATGAATACAGGTGTTTAAGCAAAGGTTCTATTAAGGCAACAAATATAAGCTCACAGATTTTCCAGAGCATAATATGATAGGTAATGAGCACATTTCAAAAGCTGCCCCTTATTTCAAACTCTAAACCAAAATGCTTCCCTTTTGAATATTTGGCCCCAGCTGYGAGTGCTGAGCCTTTGAAAATGGAATGCAGAATACTCTGAAACACATGACCTGCTACGGGAAATGTTATCATATATAATAAGGTCTTGGTCATGACTCTGTGGGTCTCAGTACACAGACTATTYAAAACACGTTAGTATAAATACAATACAGTTCTCCTATAATTCAGCACTAGGAGAGTTACTATACAGCTAGAAGCTACAGGAAAGAAAAAAATAAAAAGACATCAGTATAATTACTGCTTTAACTGCAGAACTACAAGACAATAACTTTATACTCTGTTTATCAGCCCACATTTAGGCAAAAATATTCTCATGGTATAACAATATTTCCAATTTTAGCCAACTAATTGAGATAGTGCTTTTCAGATGAGATGGAGATTTGAGACTGGCTTGAAATGCTGCTCACTCTCATATACAAAAGTATTTCAGACTCCTTAAAGACTCCTCCTTTTACACCCCACAGCAAGCCACGAGACCATCTCTGTGTGCAGGCTTGTGGATATGCACAGACCCCAGAACTGCCCAAGAGAAAGGGCAAGAAGCTGACTCCCAGCCCTGAGGGTCAAGCAGGATGGACTGGGGTGGGAGAAGAAAGGACAAAGCTGCGACACAGCTTGTCCAGGGCACACGCAAGCTGCGCTGCCCCTGCTCAAAGCTGTGTCTTAACACAGCTGTAGCGYAAGGCAAAAGGTTGCTTTGAAGGCTTAAGGTACTGCTAAAAGCAGATATCCTGATCTCTGTGCACAGGACCCAGCGCTCAGTTGCCCTGACACTTCTGTAGTYCTCCACAGCATCGGCAAATCCACACGTGAAGGGAAAGCACTTGATAGCTTGCTGGCTGCKGAGGACCTAAAGGAGGTCAGGATTTTTAGCAGTGTTTTGAAAAGGTACAGGGAGAATTAGCAGTCCAAGGTAGGCAAACCAGTCCCAGGCAGCTGATGCTGCAGCAGTAACAGAYCCAATTGAAATTCGCTTTAGCATTACTTGTCAGGAAAGGATGAGATCAGTTTATAAACCAGGAGCACAGCGYAGTCAAAAGTTACAAGCCCGAGTTGTTGCCACAAAGTAGCTGAAAGGCTTTTCTTTTGAAAAGATTAAACTTCAAAGAATTGCAGAATAAGATACACAAGAAGTGGCATGTGCTTTTGCTTGATAATATTTGATTTTCAGCCGCCCCTTCCCCAGCTCTATCTTACTGTAAATTCTTAACACTGAAGTTGCAACTAAGTAGCTGTTTTATGGGATAAATGACTTCCTGTATGAAAGACTTCAATCAAAAAAAGGGACGCATAAAATGGACTGAAAAAATGTGAATAGCAGAAAATATTAATCAGTATAGGAGACCAAGGTTTTGCATACGTCTTGACCAAAGGAAGTGAATGTAAAGTAAGGGATCAACATGCATCTGACAGGTTCCAGTGGGATGACATTTGCCTTGCAAAAAATACACAATAAAACAGCTGAGTCAGACCTTGGTGCTACATGGGACCATTTCCCCTAAGGTAGGGGGACTCTTAATTYTCAACAAAACCAAAGGAGAATGGGTCACAAAGATACTTTATAACCAGGGTTACAAAGACATTTAAGTCAAACTGTGTGAGCTCTTCTGTAATAATGGAAGGGAAACTGAGGTTGAGTCTTTAGTACGCAGAACACATGCAAGCAAGAGGAATATTCCTTCTTGGTGCACAAGAGGACTTGCTAGGAAGTGCTCCTGTTGAAGCGTGGTTCTTTGGTCAGAAATGGCAAACAAAGGGGGCTGTGTGGCCAAAGAAAACCAAAAGAAACAAGATCTGTACAAGGACTCGCATCTATTTGGAAAATAGGTCAAGCCTTTCTCAAGGCATGTGTAATTTAAGAGGTGAAAAAAATCTCCCTTTTAGTTTATTTATCCAGGTCTACTGCATTAAAGAATTTATGAATTACCTCTAAGAAAAACACCTTCAAAAACTGAAAGCTTATCGTGCATGATCAAGCCATATAGTTGGATCACAGAATCACAGAAGTGTTGAGGTTGAAAGGGACATTTCGAGATCACTTAGTCCAGCCCCTCTGCACAAGCAGGGCCGCCTAGAGCATATTTACCATACCGGGGAGCGCTGAGTCATGTTTSCCCTCACCTCTTCTGCCACTTGCAGTGCCATTACTGATTTCTGTTTGGGGACAGAATTTCTGTTTTTCTGTGGACTAGAAGGCAGTAATGTTTCCAAAGACAATAAATGAGTCCAAAGCCTGTAAATAGTTAACTAAGAACAAAGCACAGTGCAGAGCAATGCCGATTTGAAGGGGGGAAAAAAAGCACTGAATTCAAAAGATATCCTTGTACTTGCCACCACGCAGCTCCGATGCATCTCCCTATGCTTGGCAAAMACTATGAATCTAAAATTCCTCAGGCACAAACTGAGTTAGTTGAAGAACCCTCTTCATCTTTACAATAACTAAGTTCCTCRAGGACAATGAAGCTCCCAAAATGATGGGAGCAACCAAACACCAGGCATTTTGGCACTCATTGCAYTGCATGGAACACCTCTCCTGAAGAGGCACAGTCAGTCTTGAGCCTATTGCAAAATTCCTCTGACACTTGGCTTTTCCCAGAGCAATAAGTACATTAATTTGAAAATTAATAGTAATAACTCGCTAACTATGGGACAGGGAAGGTGAGAACTACCTATACAGCAAGAATGAGCTTCTCATTCTGTTTGGTGCAAAGGATTCATCTACCACAACCCATGAGTGTATAAAACAAAACCCAGAGTAAGCAAATGACATTGAATTATATGGTGGCAATTATGAATGAGAGAATGCACGCTGGAGGTGCGACCAAAGAAAGTTAAGAAAGATTAATGTGAAATATAAGGCTATAATTAGACACAGATATCTGTTTTCTACTTGCTTTTGCCCATGGGGATTTTGGAAAACCTCTTATGTAATACAATTCTCGACATCAATAGAAAACAGGGCAACTCTCTAGAAAGCTATGACAGGATAGGCCAGACAGACTGTGTTGCAATGAGTTTACATTTCAAGAAGGAATGAATTTAAATAAATAAAAACTACACACAGCTTGCTATAGCATACTTTGCCAATATCAAAAAGTAAAACATACTAAAGAGTTCATAAATAACAATGATCCTGTACTAGGGCCATCTACAGAAGCTCCTGTGTGTGAATGAACAGAGGTTCCTGTGAGATGACCCAAAAGATTTAACTTTCTGCCCCCAAAACAAAATGAACAGCCAGATTCCTCCAAGTCATCCCGGTTTGGACACATACCCATAGGTGTTTCACAGCAGCTGCTTGACTCTGGCAGAGAAGGAAGGTGTCAGGTATCTGACCAAGTTCCATCCTCGTTTTAGAAACTGTCCTGGGATTGCAAGGTAGACAAGCTGGACCCCTTTGAAGGCAGGTCTAGATGCCAGGAGAGGAAAACCCCTTCCACAAAGTAGGTAAAACCGAATAATGATTTCCCTAATAGCTGTTACCCTCTCCCTTTGTTTGCAGTGCCACGAAATCCATCAGCTGCAGCAGCCTCCAAGACACCCACTGAGGGATGACACCATTTGGAGCTATATTTAGTTCCATTGAAAAAAATTTCTATTCTCTGTAACAGATTTCTCTATGCTTAAATGAACTGTTTGTGATTCTGAAGGGGTGAGCGGAAGTTTTATGCAAAAAAAGAAACAAGCTTTTATTTAATATTTGTGAATATGTATAACTTCTCTTCAATTACAATTCCCATGAGCAGCTCCCAGCTTTGAACTCTCCATGAATTTTCTAGTGATTCCAGATGAGCCACAGATCAAACTCTTCAAGAAAGAAACAGTCCRTATAAGTCAAACCAAGACTCAATATTGAGCCACAGAATTTAACAGGGGGGTTGGCATTAATGTTCTTATCTACRGTATCAGTATTGACTTCTTGATCCCAGCTAGTATCACACAACCTTGGCAGAACTGGATATTTACTGGGATTCTGTGTTTCAGTCCCATTCTACAGACTCATGCGCTCTACATTTCTTTTTATTTCAGAGGGTTGCAGGACTTAGTGCTCCTGGCAAGACATTTTGAGTACAGATTCCCTGTTATCTCTTTGAGGGAACGAAAGTTTATCAGCAAACTGTGACAGTCTTTTCTTCCTACCCCCCAAACATCGGCACTGCTTCCTATGGCTTTGGATARGAGGCAGGGAAACCATACAAACAAAACCACTGCTTGCAACAGCATAAGAACATCCTAGATGCCTATGGCAGCTGGAGTTCTCATTTTCCTGCACTGGCCCTTGCTTTTCCACAAGCACTCTCTGCAGTAGCTCAAACCCCCAGGATATCCCAGATCCTTCTTCACCCTTCCTATTTCTACTGSCAAATCAAAGACATGCACCTATCACACACATGCACCTCTTTCCATTTCCTGCTCTGCTTGTCCCTTTTTCCACAAGCTCCCAAATAACTTCAGCTTAGTTAGTCCAACAGGCAGAAACAGTGCCCTGTGCTACAGGCACAAGATTATTCGCTCCCTCCAGTCCATATCCACATGTAGGCAAGTAGTTTATCCCCCTTTAGCACGGAACAGAGCTTGCCAAGTTTCACCTCCCAGCTTTTCCTGCCCTTCAGCCATAGCTCAACACTCTTCCACCAGCTACAGCAATAAAAATGCTTGTGGGGCCACCTAAGCCTACGGTGCAGCCCAGAAGGGCTGCGCGTGTTGGCTTTTAGGCAGGGATGAGTAGGCAGAAGAGGTGGGGTCAGAACTCAAGTGAGCGTTGCCACCAAAGACAGCATAATGTGAAACTGCCTGGCCAGCTGTCACAGCTTTAAGTGACAAGAAGTTTTCTTTAATGGTGCTGTTGCCAAGAAATAAGCAATTGTCTGTCACTCATTGCAGTACGYAGGTCCTTGCATCTCTCCAAAATGCTGAAAACCAGCATCTCACAAACAAGGAAAATGAGTTATTAAGCAATTGGAAAATGATTATACAATTATGTTCTGTTCGGGTACCATTAGTCACAAGGAAGATGGAATACATCCAAGCTCTAAAAGTGAATTACTCATACAAAATTATGTCTGCTGAGAGTCGCTTCTCGGGGGTTCAGCCTCCTTAGTACAAGGCTTTCAAAGGAGGAGACGAAGGCTGGCGTGCTAACGCCAAAGTGCAGGACTCAGAATTGGGTTCTCTTCCAGCCAGCAATGGTGAGCAAGCTGCAACCAGCATTAAGTCTGAACTAGTATAAACAGTCACAAACTTATGTTAGACAAGCTAAGCAGATTTGCAGCAAYGCAGAAATCAGGTCCTTCTGTCTCCTCTTCAAGGAGGTACATAAGAACCAAAGTCATTTGTTTATAGAGTTGTACCTCAGTCACAGTGGTTCTCACATACCATGTTAGATCAGTTTAATGCAGAAGGCAGCCCTCTCCCTTCACCTGCCAAGGCTGCTCCTGATGGAGCACGTGTGTGCGCAGAGCTCTGCAACMTCTGCGTACCTCATGTCTTTAGCTAGATGAGGGTGACCTCAACTACACTTTCAGATCTCCATGGGCCACTTTTGGTCTTCCTAGGCTGTACCTTTTTATTTTTTTTTTCCCCCTCTCTTCTTCCCTCCTTTTCTTTTTCCTCATTCTTAATCCATGCAGTTTAAATTCCAGTTTAAACTCTCTGGTTATCTTTGCCGCTTGCACGTTCCAAACACTCTTCAAGTTCATTCTTGTGTCAGCATTAAACATTTCACACAGGTGTGGCCTTGCCAGAGCTGATAATAATTATGCACTTTCCCTGACCTTTTTCCCCACCTTCCTGTAAACAAGCACAATATCACCCCCYTCTTTCCCCCAAAAAAACAAGTAGTTTTGTAATATAATACTCAGCCTTAAACTCTGCTGGGCCTGCTGTGCTGCTCTATTGTGCCCTGTGGAATGCTTTTTACTGCTAGCTCTATACAGAAAATGAAAGGCTGTTATGCAGGATAGGTAACTGGTAAGATCACAGATTGTGTCCTCTTGTCATTACTGACACCAAGTGCTATAACAGACATCTATTTCCTTTCACCCCACCTTAAAAAAAAAGGAGGGKACAACAATAGGTGGCCTAGGAAATGATAGGGTTAAACAAAACCAGATCTCTGCAGTTATTCTAGCATAAATTTAATCGTTGTGCCTATCCAATACGTGCTCCAATCTTGTTCATWCACTTCCTCATCAAGCAAGTATCAGCATATAGTGAGTACCTTGCATTTTTCCCCTGTCGCTTTCTCAATATTTTGTTCCAGGAAACACTTCAGGATTATCTTGTGTCAGCAATGCTCTGTGTGTGCGCATCATTCCTAGTTACAAAGGAAAGTCTCCCTGCATTTCTGAGGATACTCTGTTCCTCTGGCTATTGAGGAGACATGAGATCTGGAACAATCCTAGTGTTTTGCAACCCCATTTCTGAGAGCTCAGGGGACAGAGCTCCAATACAGACCAAGMGACAAGCAGTGCCAGGAATGGAAATCTCGCTCCTTGCCTGGACAGACTGTTGTTTGAACAGACTCAGCCAAAGCCCTGGGCACATCCCCGGAGCTTGCTGAGCCAGTCACTCCCTGCCGCYGGTGCCAGGGCAGTTGCATGGATGGGTGAAGCTGGTGCACCTCCCTCTCCTGCTCCCACTGCAGACTTCTAGCACAGGGGTAACACCAGGCAAACTTGCTCCAGCTTGTACTTGAGCAGGAGGGCAGCAAAAACTGTAGCTGGCACCGCACCTAAGGTAGAGGAATGAAGAGTAGCTTTCTCTCCTCACAGAAACACATTACCATTTACTAAGTCTTCTTCACTGGCTAGAAATGTATGACTTACAAAAATGGTATTTGGTTCATCTCAGCTTAGAGCCTACTTGRTAAATTAAGTGCTTTGGGCCAGTACAAATCCACACAGGTCTGTCTGAGCTTCAGCCACCCGTGCATCAACCCCGATCCAGTACCCRTCCCACACAGATATCAGGAAAGCACCATGAACTCCATGGCATTCTGCCAGTTCCCATCAGCGGAGAAACCATCCTGATGAGTACTCTGTTCTCAGTGATGATTCACACTCATCGGCACCACCATTAGTCAGAATATTTTCAGAAGCAACTTGAACACAGTTTAGGAGCTCATTAATAAAAATGTATTTAGATAAGCTATCATCTTCGGGGCAGCCAGATAAATGAAGCAGGCCCGGTGCAAAGTTAGAAGTGAAGTGTGGCAAAACAATCCTGCAAAATGTTTTATAATCTCTTCCCACAGAACCTCAGGGGTTCACATTAAACACCATAAATCAGACCACCTGGGGCTCCCCTATGATTATTGCAGCTGCATGCTGCAAGCTCCACTAGAAGAAATGTTCTCTTTTATTGTAAGAAAGTAATAGGGCATAGCCCAAGTCTGCCAGAAAAAAAATGCACAAATCAAAAGCAGGCCTTGCACAAAATCAGCTTCTGATGTGTTCGTTTGCTCTGGATATATGTGGCAAACTGACAGTCAGAATCACTTTGTCCTCATTGATCACCGATGCTTTTGCTGGCAAGGTGAGTACTATGTGGAACAGTCAATTCTAAAGAAATGACAGCTCAATGGAAAATAAAACTGAGACATTTTATTTTTGTATTTCCCCCTTAGTGAATTTCAGCAATTGTGAASGTGCTGAGAAGCACTGAATGCCAAGGTTCTCTCCAGGAGCATAAGCAGAGCCCAGACAGCAGCCCATGGCCAGTGTAGGTGCCTCTGCTCCTGGAAGAAGTCCCTGTGGGTCAGCAGTGAGGCAATCTTCAGGGATTAAGGGCATGGCAGATGCCATTTTCCACTACAAAGGGTGAGTGTCAGGTATTAGCTCATGATACCGAAATACAGCTAAATTAGATGTGCAGAGGAGGAAGATCTATATATATTTACGTAGAAAAAAAAAGGGGGAAAAAAAAGGAACAGAAAAAAACCTGTCTCATCTTAGTAAGACCCTGGTATCCTTCCTTCATTTCATCCTTCTACCTATTCCAACACTTGTGCCTAGGAGAGAGGCACATAAGCTGTAGTCACAGCCCCCCTTCCCAGCTTCTCTTTGAAAAGGTCCTACACTTGGCATCTCCAAACTCCGAAGGGCACCCTGGCCACAAGGGAATAAGAAGATATGAAGATTTCCCAGTTTCCCCTCCCCACCCTTTTACTCTCTTTAAAGCACAGAACACCACATACACCTTCTCTATTGTTTTATCTTGCATATACCCTTTTAACAATACCCTTYCACTAACTCTGTCATCAGTGGAAAACAGAAGCACAAGAACTGCCTTTTGTTTTTTTAAATAAGGCCAGTGATCCAGACAGGGCAGGATCTGGCACTGAATAGAGGACAGGCTTCAAAGGGAGACATAAAAATCCATAGTAAGCAGACATAGCAGGACAAAGCTGTGCTCTAGATCTTTTTGGAGATCTCAAACATACACAGCTTGTTTGAAATACAGAGAAAGCAAGAAAATACCTCTGAATGTACCCTCAGCAGGACTGTTAATGCTATTTTGCCATCAACACAAGTATTTGAGAACTTTTCCAATTCTGCTTAAAAACAATTGCAGGAAAAATTGTCGAGAGAACTTTTTAGTATTAGGATGGGATTACAGACAGCTCACCTCAAACACCTCTGATGCTCATGTTGCCCAGACAGTCAGGTGGTAGCRGAGCCTTGACACCTCATTCCCAAGCCTTTAATCTGATAATTACGGTGATCCATCTGATGAGGAGCATATTGCAACCATCAGATATTTAGAAGGAGGACCATGTTGAAACAGGCTTAGCTCAACAACTATTCTCCCTCACAAGTTTGGAGGCAATCGACATATCTCCGTGGAAATGCCCTACTGCCTTGCTAAGGGGCTACTAACAGAGCTCGAGTTCAAAGCTGCTCAAAGGGAAGCTGTAGAAAGAACTACCACCAATCTCTTGGCTTGGCTTCATTCCAAATTTTCTTTGGGGTTTTAGCCATCTGGACAAAAGTCAACAAAATAGATCCACAAATTTGAAGAACAAAGGTTAAGGGAAATTAGGTGTCTGAAAGATCAGAGACTAAAGGAAAATAAATGATGCTCCAGTCCAGCAAAGCAGCAGGAACAAGTCTTGACAAACTGACCCACTGCCTGAAAGAGTTTCCTAAGATATTGTCATTTCCTGATATTTCGGGATTTGATTTCTACATATAGAAAGCAGCACAGGACACATGAGCTGGCAGTATTAAGGTTATTTCATTTTTAAACATTTCAAGTCTTCTCCTAAGGTGGCCTATCCTATTTGATGGCCAAGAAAAACAAGCCCGTGGGGAGGAGTCTCCCTGTATTACAAATCATTTATAGTAGTGAGGTAGCTGGAAAGGAGAAATAAACCTGTAGAAAACATCCTAAAATTGACAGATTTTTTTCTGGCCAGCACTAAGCTGGCAAAGCAGCCTTATGYTGCATCTAACAGGTAGAAAGCGTGTCTGGAAGCTTACCAAGAGAGGCAAGGTTATGCACTGAGCATGTTGTGCTCTGCTATTCCCATGGCAAAGAATRGATGTCTGGGACTATCATAGTTCAAATCATTCCTTGAGTTGTTCTTTCCCCCCTTCCCCCCCCTTTTTTTTTTTTTGGTATTTCCAGCAGGACTCCGGTAGGCTTTGTGCAGCACAGATTCCTCTGGAAACCAAAGACCAACCTCAAGCCACCTTCAAACATTATCCTATTCACAGACTGAGAGCAGCACAGTTGGAAMAAAAGCCTAGTCTCAACTGTGCTTGGTTAGGAAACCTACAGAATTTGCTGAAAAAAAAGAAAAAAAATCATTTTCTCCCCAAGCAAATTAGTTACCAGAAAAAAAACCATCCTGCCTCCCAGCCCATCACCCTGTTTGACAGTACCTGTCAAAGATAAAAATCTTTCAACGAATTAAAGGAGGGGAAAGGCCAATCCCTTCTAGTTATGGTRCTGTGATTTACATCAGTATAATTATATCTTCATTGCTGTGGGAGATTGCCTAGACCTCCAGGGAAATGCTTCTAGTACATAGGAAGTTCTATTTTTAATTGCAATAGATCCGCTACTCTATTTCTAAACCCATTACTATCTATTAGAATAAACCAAATTAATATAAATATACTACTAGGCTATAGCTCAGATTTGTCAAATGTTACACTAATTGCATCTCGTTCTTCCTAGTCTTTAACCAGAAATATAGTGGAACTACAGCATGATATTACATTACACAAGTAACGCACAGATCTTACTTTTCTCCTGACACAGTTCTCCCTTGAATAGATCTCTTAACATATAATCTGTAGCTTATGTTTAATGTTTAGTCATTATAAAACTTGCATTTAATTCAAATRTAAACATCAGTGTCACACAGAAAGCTGCCATCACTTCCTCACTGAAAATTGTCCTCATTTAGTCAGTGAAGACAACCATTCTGGAGGTGTAAAGATGTGGAGCTTCTCGGATTGACAATGCAGCTGAAGTCTAACACTAAGGAACATAACACCTTACTTTACAACCAGGTAATGCCAATAATCTCACGATTTAATTGCGGCCTTAACAATTTGTCTCAAAGTTGAGCTGGCTCTTATCCTCTCCTCATCACTTAAACAAGTGGGGAGGGGTTTACTTTAAGTATAACCTACAGTAAACCTTCACTGGTCACCTCCCAACTTGGTGACCACAAAGAGAGACTTTTATCCAGAACAATTCTCTCACTTTACACTTTCTGTAGAGTGCTACACAAATATACACATGTATTAGTGAAACAAAACAAAAAAGCTTCATGATAATGCAGTTTGCTCCCAAGACTGATTTTTCCCTATCTTTTGAGATGCTTAATGACCAAAATGATAAAGGCAGCATAACTTCTATAACATTCACATTTAGTTWAATGCAATTAAAATTTTTACACAGATATTTGAATATCTCCATCCCTTAAAGGGAATATTTTAGGATGAAAATAGGGCTTTATATTTCTGAATAACTAAAAGCTTTAAGTAACTTCCTGTGAATTCATTCTTATAAGTGACTTTTTCTTTGCAGTAGAGCTAGCTTTCCAGTCTCCATTCTACCACCAAAAATCTAAACAAGAAAGATACATGAAGTTAGACTTGAAAAATAGAGTTCAAAATACAATGCAAAAGTTGAGATTTAAACGTAGCTTCAAAGTTGTACACAAGTGAGTGAAGGTAGTACGGCCATAGGTCACCACCTTACATTTTAGCTGTACCCATCCTGCTTCAGCTGAGCTTTAACTGCAAACCCATCCTCAGCCTTCCCTAGGACACAGCATTTTGCACAGCAGGCAGAGGACTGATCCTCACATATGTAAATTTTCCCCTATCTTTGGGGCTCCTCTAGTACCTACCCATTCACAACAAGTAAATTACACAGAGAGAAGCAGGATTTAGCTCTGAATAGCTTTGCTTTTGCCGATATAACTTCGACCCTTGATGATAGTTAATGTCAGGGTTTTTTCCGCATTCAATTAATTTAACGGTCCAGATTTTTAATTTGCATTTCATTTAACATTTCAGATTTTTAATTTGCCAGATATTGTTTATCAAGTATTCATTTCAGCGCCTTTCACTGTATATACAGTGCATACTCCGCAGTAATTAGTGTGCAGTAAATTAATTCTCTCCTTGTTCCTTCATCAGATATTGGATTTAGAAACTTCCACTGTACCAACACAGCGAGCTAGATTAGGAATTTCCCATCCATAATACCTTTGTTTAATATTTGTCTTGTATATGTTATGCTGCCTTAATGCTCAACATGATAAGAATTGTTATAGTTAGAAGCGGAAACCTCCAATTAAAGTTGAGTCACATATTTGTTTGAAATTATTAGAGACAAATGCATTCACACAGTCCTGCAGTCTCTTCTTTAGGCAGCCCTGCACTTCTTTAAGAATAAAATGGCTGCTCTATTCATATAAAGGMATTTAAATCACCTGAAGAGTTTTCATCCACTGCCATGAGTGTTAAATCAGATCCAAAGTAAACAGCCAGTTTTAGATCTGTCCTCTGTGTGATGTCAATATGGGCCACTGACCAGCTAAGGTGTCCTCTTACAAATCCAGGGAAAGTAACACAAACCCAAGAGAAGGGCATTACCACCACAGTCCACTGAAATTCTGCATGTTTCGCAAACATTTTCACAGTTCATTTCCCCTTTCCCACATCCACTAAGACATTCAGTAGCATAGAGAGGCAATTGTTCCCCGACCCGTCCAAGCTCAAGTGAAAATCTTTGCTCCCTAATGAAGGCTGCTCTTCACAGTCCGCATTTATCTCCTGCTACCTGTAACAGGTGACCGTGGACAGCTCTCGAGTTTGGAGTTGAGTTCATGCTCCATCCACATGGCCAAGCCCTGTCAGGAAAGACAGATGCATCCTCTCCAGGCTCAGCTCCCTTCCACAACAGCACAGACATTTTAACAACAAAAATGAGCCTGGAGAGCAGGTCACCCATTATAAGAGGTCATTTCAACCTCAAGTCCCTGCAGGAATCAAGAAAGCTTTGCGTTTGGGCACCAAAATGATCTAACCATCAATTAATCATGACTGGTWTGACAACAGCTTTATGTAGAAATCACTTTTGACACAAAAACACCCTCTGAAACTCCATAGAATATCAATTTTGTAGCAACAAAATAAGATTTTTTTTGGAAGACTTGCCCTTTACAGTAGGACAGCAGCAAGTTTGTACCACATTAGAGCTTGATTTTAAACCTTGCTCTGGTACATGCAGCTTTGCATTGGAGAGAAATAGACATGAGATTATCAAGCACAGGTTTAGGCTGCTACCAACAACCCTACCAGATGATTCCAGAAGTAGACCGATTGCTGCTCAGAAACGCTGCTCATGTTTCTGCCCCTACTATTTTTAATAGAAGGCTGGTTTACAAATTCACCGATTAGTAGAAAGTTTCTGCTTGTTTATCTCCTTATTTCCTAGCTCTTGGACTTGCTCATGGACTGTATTCCCATTCCTCTCTCTCCTACTGTACATAGACAGAGAGTTCAGCTTTGGGGACGTGCTGTGCTTTTACCTGACACACAGCTCTTTCACATCGATTCCTAGCTGAAAAAAATTTTACAAACATTTTTGAAATAAGATACTCAGTCCAGGGCAAGTGAGAAGGCCCGTCTCAAAGACAGGCTGCTCACTTTCTTCACATGGAACCCAACTTCATATCAAGATATCAGATGCATCACCAACATGCCTACTCCAAAGAATAATCCCAAATAGGTTTTGTTTTTCATGTCTAAGGAGAATTGCCTCATGCCTAGTTCTTATTTAGAATGCGGTGGCTTTGCCCAGTCTAGTGTGTATGTCTATTTTATCCCCTTTATGCAGGCAGTATGGATAAAGCAGTATGGAAGTATTAAGTGAGGATCAGGTTCCATTTTCATTTTGCTAAAAATCGTAAATTGGGATTGGAGTTCAGAGCARCTTCCCTGCAAACTCCAAATCTACCAATGAAAAACTGCTTCCATCGCCAAACATTAAAAACACAGCCTGTTACARAGTTAACCAACTGAGAAGAATTACCTAGCAAAGAGTTGCTAAAGAATTGAGGSATCTTGGTTTAATTTGCTTTGGACACCTTCCACAAGTTACCAAGCCTTTTAGCACCTTGGCTTTCCATAAGGGAAGCGAGAAGAACAGCATCCCTTACAGTGGTTTGTGCGTGAACATGCTAYAGCCTACGAGGCTTTGGACAGCCACGTGCTCCCTGCTGACCCTCGAGAGCACTGCTGGTTTCACACATGGCGATTCGGGAATCTCCCTGCTGTCCTTGCTAGTTCTGCCCATCACAGGCAGCACCTCCGCATGCCACCCCTCTCCTGGGCAGAGGAGACTTTCCACTGGAGGGAACCCATCATTATAGGGATCAAATCCAGGTCTCAGCCCAGCACGGCAGCAGGAAGAAGTGCAGCACAGCTCACTTGCCATCATAAATCACACATACATCCGTTACCTCACCCTTCTAATTACATAGGAGTACTGGTTCAAGCCACTATGGCAAACACGCACCCTTGACTCCTTAGGAGCAGAAATACCAGGACATCTTGGGAAAGCACCCACACCCAAGGAGTTTTAACAGTTAGTGCAGGAAGAGATTATCAAAAGACACCCAACATATTCAGATATTCTTCCCCACCCTCCACCTTCTACYACCAAATATATTAAGTCCTGGAGTTAATATTGCTTGAGTCTACAAACCTTGGGAAAACGGAGAAATTTGATAATGGATCTGTACACAGAGATGGAGGGGAGAAAAAGAAAAAAAAGCAACCAAGACAGAAAATGCACAACTTCTTTTAACCAAATATGCAGTAGGCTGTGCTATGGATCAGGCTGCTGCTCCTGGAGCCCTGACAAGGGCCACATCCATGGGTAGTGCACACAAGCTCCACACTGAGGAGGAGAACCCACCAGCGCTGCAGCCTACCAGCCCTGTGCAGGTTTTCCCTATATGCTCCAAACTGCTCCCTAGCTATTAAGCCCTGAACAAAAACCAGGGCTCCAAGGCTGCGACAAGATGATAGGAATATTTCTCTCCCTATTGGGCCCATCTGTTCAGACACCACAGCCACAGACCCATGCACACAGACATAAATCACTAATCTAGCAGAAATGCAAACAGCAACATAAAGATCTCCCGTATCATATTTCTCTTCCAATTGCAACACATTTTGCCTAATAATCGGAGACAAAGTTTTACTTAGAAAGTTTAGACTTGTTTATCTAAAATCTTCGCTTTATTCAGTAAATAGCCTATCAGGATCAAGGGTCACTGAGTATGCCAAGGGAAAGTATATCTTTTGAATTAAAGGATCGAAAACTCAGTCAGGCAGAGTACTGGTTGCTCTCAAGAACATTATGGAAACTAATGAAAGAACCCGATTTCCTGCCTTATACAATTAAGTAATCAGCTGCCTTTGGTTACCCCTAACAACTTACACAGACAAGAGGATTACTAAGCAAACACACTGCAGCATTTCAGAACCCACAGGCACCGGGAATGCTGAAGCGACATGCATTCCCAGGGGAGCCGCTACCTTTTCAATTTTAAAAGGAGGAAGTAGGATTATTGAAAATTTCGGACTTGGAACAGACCTTCACAGAAGTGCATATTACATTAGCCAGAGCACCAAAGTTAAGTACAAAAATAACCTTTGGGACCTGAAGAACATTTCACTCGCTGCCTATTTTCCACCAAATTAATTTGGTTCAAATGAAGGGATGCCTAAATACAATATAAAGCTAACTTGCTCAGACCAGAACAGACCCTTACAAGCCTGCTTTTTTTTTTCCTGAAGCACAACACATTGTGCGCACTGCGGTGAAGATTCATGGTCTTCAACAACTGCCCTAGCTTCAACCGTGGGTGACAATTTCATTTCTAAGAAATWTTCACTTCGGGAAAAAAACATTTCTTAAGAACAATTTCACAAGTACAAATTACTAGTTTTACAACTTCAGCAGAAACTGAGAGAAGTTTTGGAGAATCCTTCCCTAAACCAACGCCACCACGAGTAACGGAGTAAACATAGCTTAACTGTTTTAGAGTGGGAAAGTATTATTTTGGGTTGATTTGTCTTCATGCTATTTAACTTTGCTGTCTGCTCTTCAGCTAATTGGTACTGCTGGTAGCAGGGTTCAAAGTGTTGTGGCAACACTCGGAGGTACTTTCCTTAGTGCTCTGCAACCTCTGTGAGGAGGGCGAAGGGAAYGGCTGTTTTCTAGGAGGTCACTCAAAAATGTGAAAGTCAACCAGTGAAAAGAGGTAGCAGATATTTACAATCCGATGAGAAAGAAGAGGTAATGAGAGAAAGAACGCGAGCGACAGTCTTGTTCTAAASTGACTGAAAATCCAAAGTAAAGATAAATTAAATTGATACACTGCTCACTTGAAGCCGTCGAATGGAGTGCTAGACGTGGGGAATGGCACAGTGCTTCAGAAATAGGTAAATATTCACCCTGACTTGCTATTATCTGCCAAGGCACTAGAGACATATTAAACAAACAGCTGTGCAATGTTAAAAATACCTCCAAGAGAAGAAAAAACCACCACTATCAGCATTGCCAAAAAGATAACACAGAAAGGGGTGAAAAATAGTGAAGAAAAATAGAAAGTGAGATTTATTGCAAAGGGCATTGCCTTTCTCCCTTTTTTTCCCCCCTTCGTGTGTGTGTGTGTGTGTGTGTGTGAACTCTCTGGCACCATCTGGCTCCACAGTTCCCATCACAGCAAAATCTAGTTTATTGGGGAAACATTTGCTAACCGCAACACCTGGCTACTGTTTGGTGTTCAACTTTCTCTTCCTGCTCCCACAGCCTCATTTTCACATGGCTCAGGTATATCTACAAAATTGCTGATGGATACAACGGTCACCTTACTTARCCAATCGTTTCAAATCCAATTAATGACTTGGGTAATAGATATTCAGTTGATAGATTTTGATTTGCCCTGAAGTAACATGTTTGGATGTTCTTCCAAAAGGTCAGACATCCCAATATCCTTGTCTGGACAGGCCCAAAAGCAGAAGTTCCAAAACTTCTGRTCATTTATGTACTCTTCCTCTCCAGTAATCCCAGATCCCAAAATGTGAGCAACGCTCACGCTAKACGATGCTAGAGAAGGTGGATTTAAAAGAGGATTAGAAAACTTGACATCAGAAACTGGACTARCCAGTGAAATACAGCCTCAGATTTTGAATTCTTTTGGTGGGTCAGATTTAGTCACGTACATGCGGAACTAGATATAGTTACCACCTGCTTGGCTTGGATCAAGCACAACTTGTTGGTTCAACAAACCTCTCAACTTTCATAAAATATAAATTGGGATCTAAACATCRCATAGCTCTCACATTGCTTTTAGTACACACTGCTGACATATTCCTGCTCACCACAGAGTTGATAAGCTCAGCAACAAAGAGCTGATTCCTTCCTTAGATGTATTTTTATCCCATTGGTTTTGCTATTCCACACTTGCTCTTGGATCTCCCAATGACAAGCTGTAGAGCCAGCACTAGAGACTTGTATGGCCATATGCTGTTCTCACAGCTGGAGGAATGCAGCTTGAGAAAAGGACGTTGCATCATTTTTGCCACAGTGCAACCAAAGCTCTGCTAACTTGCCATGCACTTCTACCCACCGTGATTGAGCAGAGGGGGTCAGCATACATATTGAGAACCTGCTTTGCTGGAGACACCATGCTAGAGCGGAGGAGGAGATTCATCCTCAATATTCTTTAACACACACCCATAATTATTGCAGGGAAGAGGTAGCAAGAATAGTCTTGCATATGCCAGCTACAGGGGAGGAAAAACGCAGTAGGCAGTCTCAGATACAAGCACACTGGTTCTAAACACAGACTAGAAGGTTCATTCTCCAAGTCAGATGGGTTGAAAACAAAAATAACAGAAATATTGAGCAGTGCTATCCAACCATGCTTTGCATAAATACATAAATCACTACAAATTTAGATCATTCCCTAAACAGGGATAGCAACATGTCCAGAATTTTTCTTGATATTTAATGCCATAATTGTAACATAAAAAATGAACAAAGCAGAAACTTGTATCTTCGATTACATAAATCTAGCAAAACGCCTAAACTATTGACTTCCCAAGAAAAGCACTGAGCGGATAAAGAAGAAAGCTGGAAGAGGCAAATTGGACCAACAGTATAAAGGATGTCTTCAGCTTTCCTATACACTATTTATATGCCAAAGTGTTCTAAATCACTTATTTTGCCATCTTGAGATAATTGCTCTATGAAATAGAAGCTGCAAATAAAAACATAAAAACTGTAAAAATTTAAACCAGTACTTCGATATAGTTTCTTCTGCAATATAGTAACAAGAAGACAGTGAAACTAAAAGGCAGTAGACCTTAACATATTTAAATGCATAGTTTACCACATCCTATGGGAAATTCTCTCATGYCCTCTTGCCTTTTAGAACAGCAGCCATAGTGGGAATGGAAAGGTTTTCATCACCTGCCTTGTCTTTCATTAATCCTTTTCTGGATTGATGTTAATCCCAAATTCAGGAAGTCCATATGGCTCCAAGGTCCACATCTGTGCTCCAGACCTCTCYGTGGTTCCATCTCACATCTTGACCTACTGCTGGAATATCCATAGCAGGGCAGGGAGGACAACAACCCATGGCTAAAAAGAGCTCTTACATCCTCTGCCTTCCCAGTTGCCTCTTCCTCTTGGTCATTGCTGACCATACCCACCACCTTCCCCGTAATTCACATCCATTCTGTCATGACAGGTAAGGATATCGCCCTGGCCTCACACGATCATGTTTCATTCAATGCTTCCTCTAGAGMCGTACAGCCACGTTATACACATTTTCTGCCATTCTTCTGTATAACACAGTCTATAATATAGTCTCTTCTGTCAGTTCTTACCTAAGACACCTCACATGTCAGTTCCTGCAACCTCTCTCCTCCTAGCTATGATAATATAATCATATTTTGTTCATATCCCATTCAGAAGGCAGAGATCACTTGCCTCAACTATATCATCAATTTCCCGCCACCATTTCATCAGGCATAAGCTCAACTTTCCCAACAAGCTCTTCCACTACTTATCCCTGACCCCGTCTTCCACATCATCATCCCAACGTACCAGTCTGCATCACGTTTGTTATGCTTACAGAAAAACACCTTTGTGATTTCAAGCACACCATGTTTGTGTTTATTGAAAATTCCTTGCAAGCACCTGCAAATTTTTGTGCACCTGTGCTCAATCCGGTCCTTCTCTGACAGCTGCATCATGGGTGATGGTTTGGTGATTTGAAGCCACCACCTTCCACACCACTTAATCAAGTTTTGTCCCTCCCTTCCTATCCAGCTCCAGGTCTCCTGAAACTGGAAGCTCTCCAAAACAGGAATAAACTTTTCCCCCCCCCGCCTACATTTGCCTGACACAGCCTTTGACTGAAGTACCACAGTAATACGAACAACAAGAACCTACAAAACTCATTATCACAAGGTACTATTGATATTAAGAGCTCCCATACATCCAGAAAATAAGACAAATTACATAGGGGCATATTAACAGGACTCTTTTGAGCCAGAAGAGCCCATATGTTCCCACTACGGGTTTTATTGTGTTTTCTCTTCAAGAATCCATTACCAGCCTTTGTCAGGCTACATGTGCCAACTATGGCAGGGAGGAGACCTGCTTTTATACGGTAGCTGATAAATGAGCCAATAAATTCTAACTTCACTGCCATGGATGCTTCAATTATCACYATTATTTATTATCATCTGTTCTGTGTTAACCATTTCCTTGGGATTGGACCAGTTGGCAGTACTGAGGAGGGTGAAAAGTCCTCTTTAAAAGAGGAGTGGGAGGGGAAGGGGAGCCACACCGCACAGCCCACTGCAAAATAAAAACCAGCTCCACACATATGGTTTCTTTTCCTAGAGGAAAGGGAGCCTTTGCATTGTCTAACCGTTGCTTTCACCTACTGCATTACTGATCAGAAACCCAACTGAAGTAGTATTTCGAAGGGAAAAAAAAGATTTTTTTTTTTTTCCAAGAGGTGGTTGGCCAGCAAACCAGAGATAACTAAGCCAAGCAAATGAAAGCATGAGGGGAAAAAAAAAAGCGCAAAGGACAAAGTGTTATAAAAAGCAACAGAATATTTTACAGAAGAAGCAAATCGAGAAATGCAAACACGAACTAAATGCTCAAGGCAGAGGAGTTTTCCACAAAACATTAAAATAACAAAAAGGTGTTTTTTTTTGTTTTTTTTTTTTTACACAGAATGTCTGGGATTACTTGTTGAATATGAGATGAAAATAAAGAGCCATCCAAATATAATWCTGCCACGGGGAGGAAAAAAGACATGAGTGAATGATGTGATGTGCATATGGCATAATGAATAATGTTAATAATGCACTGAGAACCCTTTAACCTCTTCAATAAAACCATGCTAGAAAGGTCTTCTCAATGGAAAACAGTGGTACTTGTGCATTTACAATAAGAACAACAAAAAAATGCCTTATAAAATTGGAATGTGTTATTAGAAATACAGCTCTAGAAATGTCCTAAGCAAAACATACCAAAAAAATCACACAACTCTGTCGAGCTTTTCCACATGCATCAAATGTTGAACTGCTGCTAGACTTGCAGAGCCACACTGGGTTACCGCTCAGCTCGAAACACATCTCTGGTGTAGACAAACAGTATTGGAAATGATGGATTGGTTGTATGCAATTCATTGGACAAGCATCAGAAAGTGGAGAGCGAGGGGCAGGGAGAAAAAAAACCCTTTACGAGAGCCACATAACCTGAGTTAATGAAATCATATTTAACTAAGGGTGTGTATTTAGACTTGATCTTACCTTGGTGACTTAGCCATTAGTAGGAATTCATTGTTTACCCCCGCGATTCTTATCGGTACTTAGGCACTGTTTGCACGTGATTTTTAACTGATTGCTCAACATGCTCTGTGTTAGACTGTTTTGAAATAAATGAAAACACAGCAAGATCACAGAGGGCTAATCTCAATTATCTAATCTGCTTAAAACTGCATGGTTTCTTTTCTTGTTGAGGCCACGTTACAGCTTCCTCTATGGGTATAGCTGTACCTACTGGTGCCAAACTAGACATCTGTTTCTTCTTTCACACGGACTAGAACTTTGCTATCTGTGAAATGGAAACAGTTATTATTCCAAATGATTTTTGTTGGGCCATTTGAGGATCACTCCTCAAGAAGTAGTAACTCCGATAATAACAATGGGTTCCTATTGACATCCATGGAGATAGTGGGCATTTTATTTACGTAATTTACATAAAAACTCCAAAAATCAGGTCATAGGATGGTGGATGCTGAGATTTGTGCTTTTCAGAGAACACTGAATAGCTCCTGAGGTCTTTAACAATACAGGTAATACCAAATCTGAGTATTCTGGCTTTAAATTTTTATCTCCCTGCTGGCTCTTGATTACAAACCCTATCAACAGCTGCTAAATAAGATAGAAACACAAAAGCAAAAAGCTCCTGGAAAATCCTTAGGCCAGTGGGTGACCAACAAAAATGATGCATGGAAGGCATTTAAGTTTTATCTGTAGCACAGTTCAGCTAGGCAATTAAACTCCCTAAGTAATTTCAATTTCTAGGTCATCTTCTGGATACATTAACAGTTTGGGGAGGAAAAGGAGTGGAGAAGAAGAAAAATAAATTGAGTAGCTAAGGAATTATTGCAAACATTAAAGAATTTTCATGTTTTTCTGCCAAGATCTGATGTCTTAGCAGCAGCAGCATCCTAAAGCTGGCCCTTGAGAAATGTCTTTAAAGCATGTGAAGCCTTTGGAGCAATTCTCCCAAAAAAGGTCTTCTAGAAACACTTTCACTGAAGTCCCCCTGCCTGCTCTTCCTCTTTCTACTCTGACCACTGTTTCCTCTCTCCGTGCAGTGGTGGGGTGCTGCTATTGCACCCTGCTGTCCCGGAGAAGACCCCGTGATGCCCAGGCTTGCTACAACAGCATCCCATGCCCTACGCTAACAGGAAACGGAAGATACAAGATCCACAAACACCAAGTTCTGTTGGAAGAAGAACCAAAAAAAATGATGAGAGAAAATAATTTACTTCCAATTGCCAGCTCTACTCTTCTATCAGAATACACCACTTTCAAAACAGTTCATTCAAAAAGAAAAGCTTGAAAGCTTTTGGAAGTATATGGCTGAAGTTAGATGCTCTTTTCTTCCCCCCCTACATTTTCATCTCCCTCAACATGCCATTTACCACCCAGTATCCCATTGCCTCTAGGATTAGACTTGACAACTTCTGCCCATTGCTTCTCCAAAACTCTACACAACATATTGCATGCACAGAGCATCACCACCGAGGCAGTAATCAGCATTCAAGGCAAGGGCCTAGCAGAAGCACATTAGAGCAGCAGGAGTTAGAGCAGCAGCGGCATTTTCATTACAGCATACGTTAGTGAGGAAGGTCCAGGCTCAAGATGTGGCAATTGAGTGGCAGAAAGACTCTGTAGGTTTGCTTAAGACTTCCTGAAGTCTCAGCACTTGTCTTATGACCTTCCTTTTAAAAGGCAGATCTTTATTATAGCTTTTTAGCCAGGAGTTCAAACGAGGAGCACTGACAAAATAAGAGAGATGATTCCCTCCACGCCTTAGATCACAGCTTGCCAGGGTGGATAGGAATTATCTGGCAACCTTTCTTCTTCCATACAACAACATGAATACTCAATCAAGAAGCTGCAACGAGCATAAAGGTTCAGAGACAATCCCTGGTTAAGCAGCAGCATTTGCATGCTGACAGAATTATTTGAGCTTCTCGAGTCTGCAAAACGAGGTTGAGTCTTTCCCAAGAACCACCGTTGCCTGATTACGTTCCTCACGTAATGCACTTTCAGCGAAAAGACTTTCAGAAGTATAGATTTTCTCCCCGACAAGATATTAGTAAGAAAATTATATTCAAATAAGCCACGGGGAAGGGAAAACCTTCACCTTATTTCCTATTCCAGYGGCAAGATGAATATGACTGACCTCCCAATTTGCCAGAATTCAGATTGAAACTGAACCCCGCTTTTCRGAGAGTAAATATTCAAGTGCAAAGTCTGTGCACTAAAATAGATGGCTGTGCCATAATGCTCCATTTAAAAAAAAAACCTATAACTTCTTTACTTCAACTTTGCCCACGTGCATTGCATTGAGAAACAAAGCTCCATGGCTGCATTTCAATATTTGCCCACAGAACTTCCCAATAAGTGCTAGCAATGTGACCATACATCAGACTATCTCATAAGCATCAAGCCCCACTTAGAGCCAACAGTTCAGAGATTTGCCTTTATCATAAGCTGGCAAGTGCCTGTTCTCTCGGTATCAGGCAGATTTAAGCTCCGTTTTTTCTTTTTGCCATGATGCTAATGTGCAAGTGATCACCTAGAATGCAAAGCCAGATCAATATCAACTTTTTCCCAACTAACATATGAAACATATGAATGATTGAACAAAAATGTACTCAAAATTCAGAAACCAAGAAAATCAAAGTGCACCTTTCCCATATTCACAGTACAAACATTGCAGAAAAAAAGCTCTCATTTTTTCCATGTGGCAAAAGAGCATTTGCATGAAGCAAAAGAGTTTGCTTCAAAATAAGAAACAGTTTTGAAAGAATGAATTCCCTAAACAGAAGACTTTTTTAGTCTGAAAATGCTCCCTTTYCTTTTTAAATGGCCAAAAGGCCACAAAGGTTTTACAAAAAAACTTATTACAAGGTTTGTGATAAACTTATAGAAATATCAAGATTTTCATAAATAACTACAAGATTCAGGAGCTCAGGTATTTAAGAATTTATTATCATTCAAAAGGGACATATTTCCAACCCTCATAGATATGGACAAAGAGATATTTTTAATCCAATTTCACTATTTCAAAATATTTGGCTAATGAATGACAAACATTTGGGGCTGGCCTTATGTATTTAATTTTTGTTCCTGGGTTTGGCCAGCCTACACTCTTCTGCCAGAAATACTTCCTGACTAGCAACTTTTGAGGGGTCCTAGAAGCAGACCTAAGGGGACTAGAGCAGATCCTTTGCATCTTGACCAGCAAAGCAGCCTACCAGAGTGACAAGAATCTTGCCGTAGTATCCAAAGGAAAAACCTACATAACCCGTTGAGAAGGATGCTATCCCACTATAGCCCAAAAGAGGAGCTTTCTGCTACCTTTGATAAGTAACTTCCGCAAAATTAATATTTAGTTTTGACTTGCACTTCTTTTATTTCTCTTTCAGGATCGGGTGCATGTGTATTCACACCACCTCACACACAACCCTCTGTTTCACTCTTTGACAAGCAGCTGCAAAAGGGATTCTTGGRAGTATTAAAACAAACAGATGAAAACAGCGACCTTCTTTTCCTTATGCAAGTGAAATCTTATGAAAGGTAAARTCTCGTGCACCACAACTCCTCACAAGCGATGCTGACAAGGGCGGTAATATCATGCAAATCTAGATAYACAAAAGTAGGAATCAGCTCACAAAATTATAAAGAACGAAACTGGCAGCATTTGTGAGGCTGCACAGGTAATTACAGGGCAATTCACCGTTCAAAAAAGCTTCTGAACAGCACCTATAGCACCTACTCCATAGGACCCCAAGACAAAGGAGCCTCCGACAGAAGAGCCATGCTTACAACAGCATGAATGTAGCCTTCTTCCCCTCCAAGCCAAAAAAGGTTTTTCTAAGGACCAGTCTCAGGTGGCAATCTGAAGATTCCCGAATTGTATTCTTAATTCTAGCACCAAGTCATTATGCGACCTTGAGGAGGGAAATCACTTAAGTGCACAGTGTCTCCATTTACCTATTGTGGAATAGGTATATGACCATAACATTCATCAATAACCCAGAAGTGTTGTGAGGCTTAATTAGTTGTCAAGCACCTCAAGGTCCTCAGCTGCATAATGGCAATTTTTATTAATTAAATTCTATTTATTGGCTATTGCAACCTTTACCTATGTTAATATCAATCACCACCTTCATAGCAGCACTAGACTTTTCTTTTTTTTTAATTCTTTTTTTTTTTTCTTCCACACAACACTAACCCAAACATTATTTTGCTATTAGTTAACATATCGAATTGACTTATTGTAGCATGGAAGAGAGACAAAGTCTTCTACCAGAATCGTACGTAAAGGGAAAACAGTGTTTTATGCTTATGCACCCAGTATAGTCCCCTTGCTCTGCCTGAGCTATGCAAGGGGCCTATCATTTATGAAAATTTGACCCATTTAATCCATCAAAAGAGAAAAATAGGCACAGTTGCTTTTACAAATGAAGTATCTTCTTTGCAGTCATTTTCTCTCTCAGGCAATAAGCCAGAGCACAGACAAGTTTCACCATTTATCCCTTCACAAACAGCTACTGCAATATTGCCAGTCAGGTTAAACATGCCAGTTCTCTCCAACACAAGGAGAGGGAAAAACACCACACACACACACCTAACATAACCATTGATGCAGCTAAATGCTCTTAAATAAAGGTAAAAATACTTTACATTTAGGCCATCTAAAGCAAAGTTCAAGAATAAGCTGTTACGTATGATCCAGCATTGCAGTTACTGGAGGCAATATAAGAATATATACAGACCCTTACCCACGTCCTGTAGCCTGCTGCAAGTTTCCTGTTAACTCACTGACCACATGTGGCCTTCAAAGCCCCAAAGGAACATGACCCTTTTCAGGAATAGAGCCMGGATTTTACCAGCAATGCTCAAAATGAAGCTGCATGTACACCAGTCTCTATGGATTCAGAGTCCTGGCTATAAATAAGCAGAAGAAAAACATATAAAGTTTAGCTACACCTTAATTTAAAGGTGAGAAGAAAATGGAAGTTTCTATTACTCAGGAGAGAAGGGAAAGCAATGAATGAAACAAAAAAATCTATTTTTGGATAGCCATTTAATTCCTTGGGGCTCTTACATCAAGACAAGTTAAGAAAAATGCACAAATTAGTTTCAATATAACAGTTATGAATGATTAGAGAAGTAACAGGCTGTGCACGATAAAGCTGACAAACTCTGTCTGTCAAAAAAGTCAGTGTTGTCTTAGGCAGTAACTGACACCTGATCTATTATTAATCCATACTTCAGAAAAGACTTCAAATATATTGACAGCTTCAAGCAGAAAATGATAATGTACATGGCTTAAATTCCTAAGGGAAATCCAGAACTATAAGTAAAGCTACCATTAAGAAAAAACTCAGAATTCTATTTCTTGACAAATGCCCTAAATTAGTCATCATTAGATAGCTATTRTGTGTGTCAGCACAAACAAATTTTTGGGTCATTGATGAGCTCCATTTTGTGAAACATCCAAGGACACRTGTTTGGAAAGGGGATAGCACAACTTAAGTGCATTTTGAAGTAATGTACGAATCAGCTCAGGCAAGAGATAACTCACTTGAGAATGATATAATTACTTTCAGTTTGCTTAAAGGCAAGGAAAAGTTGACACAGCGATTAAGGGAGTTGGGGGGTGGTTGAGCAAAGGAGGAAAAAAGAGTGAAAAATAAAAAGTTACTTTATGCTGCTGAAAGTCAGGCCATTTCGAAGCACAGAACCTGAGCTTATTTGAAGAAAGATTATCTTGACAAATTGGATAAACATTTTGTGCATGACAGGACGCTGATGGAGAGTCTGCTCTGCAAGCACACCTGGGGGAGAGTTTGCTCAGTGTGTGACCAGGGTGTTCGGTAACCCCGGGCCCCGCCGGGGACTTTGTTTGCTGCGTGACAGGTATAGGCAGATCCGAGGCCTCCGTCACAGCCCCGGCAGCCTCCGCAAATGGATTTCCCTCCCTCTCGCTTTGGGGAGAACAACTCCTCACTAAATGAGGCCACAAAAGCCTTCAGTGAGTAGGTGGTATTGAAGGMAGCCCAATACAACACCCTACTAGACCTGGCCATGTATCTCCATCCCTCATCTTCCTTTCACGTCAAGTATTGACTTCCTTGTATTAAAAATAAAAGATGAGGAGAGGGCACAAAACACCAGCAGCACTGCTGGTTTTCCTGCCTTGACTTTGATGCAAGAGCCAAGGGGTACAGGAGAGCAGAGACAGGTTGCCAGTGACCAGCACACAGGGTCTTGGCGACACCAGTTAGCAACGTCTGCAGGACTCCTTAGTCCAGGTGGGCAGTAATGAGATCTGCCTTGTACAGAATGAAAACATTGACAACTAAGCATTCAGCTTTGCAGGTCCATATGAACCATGCTTAAAATGCTTCAATGTGCTCAGTCACCCCACCAAGGACAGTCTTCTCAAACCCCTCAATGTCCCTCAAGCTGCTCCATGGCCTCCCYTGCCCCTTCCCAGGTTTGCTTTGAGCCAGCTCAGCACAGGCTCAGGGAAGGGTTACAGATGAGACAGGGAAGCAGCAGGAGAAATGGGATCAAAGAGCAATAATTTAGAGAAGTTGAAGTTATTATGGAAACATTCCTGGAAACTGCAGAAGAAACTTGGAAACTAGGATATGAAAACAAAAGGCTTTTATCGGAGTTGGCTTTTGAAAGACAATTTCTAGCCAAGGAAGGATCCCTCAAAAGATAGCCAATTCCCTTGATAAACTCACTCYGACTCTGCTGGCTTTTGCCTACACTTCATCCAGCTCCAGCAACCGTCCCTTGTTCATTGCCACCTCCAAAGAAAGAGACAGAGCCAAGCACACAGTAAYGGAAGAGACAGAAAATAACTGCAGAAGAGGAACAGAGTAGGACTCACTTCACTTTAGTTGCCGTAGGCAACCTCTCGGGCAGATAAACCCGACCACTGGCTTCATAGGAGCCTGTCCAGCTGCCTAGAACTAGATTCCCCCTGTTGTCAGGTGGCTAAAAGGAAGGGAAATGCAAGTCATCTACAGCAACCTGAGCCAGACAAACCAATACATGTTCTCATGGAGACAGGAATAACACTGACCTAGCARACTTCAAACCTAATGTACTAAGTGCTCAACAAAGATGTTTGAGAAGGGAGTGAGGCAAATGCATCAGTTTTACACCTTGCCAGTAGACTACCCCAAGCCCTAATCCCCTACCTTGAACTAACCTGCCCCATGTTTGGAGACAACCGTCTTCCTTTAAATTTTCTTATTTGTGAGAGATTTTWAGAAGGGAGATTAGAATCCAGCCTCAAACTGACAGCTCAGAGTGATACTTTGGATAGTAGCCATAGATTATATTGTTTTATATGGGGCTGAACCTTATTCTTTTCTACCTCTTGCATGAACTAGACCACAAAGGCAATTAAATCCTGATAACCTGCCATATAACACAAGACTGTTAATATGGCTTACTGACAAGACAGGACTAGAGAACTGTTGACTATATTTATGCCATGTGTACGCTAAAGAAAGCGATAGTTCCCTAAAGCAACAATCAACCACTTGTGTATCACATAAATTRTTCTTCGCGAGACAGCAGTGATGAACAAGCAAAGTGAAGCCAGAGCTGCTGTGCAGCGAGCACTGCACCAGCTTCACCAATTTGTCTCTCAACCCTGATCTTCCAGAACAGCTGCCTTCACTCTATTCAAGAAGCAGCAATCAAAGGAATAAAAGGTGTAGCAAAATTRTTAACATCTCCCAGGCAAAGCTTCTTTCTGGATGAGGGGTTCCCACCTTTGCTCAAGCAGTGCTCCCCAAAGCTAATGCACATTTCTCTTGCGACTTAGACAACACGACTCAGAATGACTTCAGATGGTGCCTCGTTTGTTACATACAGACAGGTGGAGAGAGATAAATCATCTCCATCCACTGCAAGCAACGTGTACTWTTGCAGGTAGAATTGGACTTGACAAACAAGTGCTGTCATTAGAAATTGTTCAGAAAACAAAGAAGTTTAGTGATAAAAAATAAATATTTTTCCAGGATGTAAGTCTAAAGAACACAGTCAGAAAGCTAATGAGCTCTTAAAAGTAGCTATGCATCTCTGGCTTGCCTCAGGTGTATTTAGCTCATGAGAATTGCTCTTGCGACTCAATCCTATCTTGTATTTCATTAGTYGAGTGTGTTGTCACTATCCTGACAGGAGGGATTTTCTTTTCCAGTTGACTGACTAGGAATTAGGACACTATTTTCAAATTCATGCAGTTTTATTAATAATAAAGGCTATTTTCCTTATCTGCCTTTGAAACTATGCTGCCTACAYACACAAAGTGAACATCAGCTGCCAAAAATCTCAGTCAAGCATCCTRCCTTTTAACATATGTGAATTATTATCCATCAACTTACATGGCTACACAAATTGGGAACAGYTCTGAAATTGGGTTTTCCAGTAAACAGAGATGTACTAAGCTACAGAGAAAATAAGCATCTTCATCTTATAGAAATCTTGACACAGCTAAGAAATTAATCTGTGTTAAAAGCAGCATAGCATAAAGTACTGGTGCAAGAGAAGACCACTAAGTGGTCTAGTATCAGACCCCCAAACCAACGCAAACCATCTTGATATCAAGCAGGAGCCTCAGCTATGTATCATGACAGAAAACTTCATGGAATTCTCTCAAAGAAATAGCAAAAGATTCTAYTTTATCTCCTAACTTTGTCAGTTCCTTTCCTCAAATTTCACTTCAATTTCAGCCAATCTGTTTTCATTTTTCAGATGGAAAACAAAGTTAACTTTCTGTAAAACTAATCTTTGCATACAGAACTCTCCAAAACACTTTTTCAAAAATACAAAGTATCTTGGCACGATGTCCAAACTTTTTAAAAATGTCTGACACCTTTGTGCTTGCATTAGTTCTGCACTTCTTTACAAGAGATCTGAACATTTCTTGTAAAGAACACTCATTTGTACTTGAGACGAAAGTCAGACAGCAGTAATATCTGACATTGCCTAGAGTGATAAGATAGATCTCTATAATAAAGCTTTCCATCAGCACAAACCACCAGACTCAAGAAAACCAGAGCTACATTTTCAAAAATATTATTTTTTAAAAATAGGGCTTACATAATTTCTGAAAATGGGGCAGAGAACTATGCCAGCAGGATGCCTGCCAGCTTTCCCTATATATTCAGGGTGCAGAGAGCAGCAAAGTCCTGCTTATTCTTACAGCACTAGGATTAGTTTTCCCATCCTACTCGAGCCTGCTGAGTCCATATAGGGTTCTGACCTATTTTAATAAGACAACTGTTCCTCACTACTTTTTTGGTACCAGTCCTAGCTAAAGCTACCTTGACASACAGTACACTCACACCTATATATCACTGTTGGGTTATTTAGAAAGCATTGTGAATAGCGATACTGACACGAGACAGTTCTTTCCTGTGTAATTTGGTTCAGTTTGGATTAGCTTTTGCCTTTGTTTTAAAGTGTGCAATTTTAATCTCATAAGCAAAATGAAAATGGCTGCAACTGCAGTCCTCTTATTCCACTGTGTTTAAGGATACATCTTCTAAGACTACCTAGCAAAGGCAGTTACACAGAGAACACTACAATACCGGTATTTTGAGGACCAACAAGATAAGCTTTTAACTGTCTGAAGTTTCTGGCAAAGGGCATTTGGAAGTAAGTTTAGCTCTATGCAAAAATCAAAATATCAGTAACAGAACCAAGACCAAAAATGCAACCTGCAAAGTCAGGAGGATGACAAGATCCGGTGTCTCTCCTACCTTTGAACTTGATGACAGATTCTTGATATTGGTGACAATAAKGCTTTCTGTTTTCTCAGAGAGCTYTTAAAATAAAACTGAATCACATTTCCCAACTTAGGGATAGACAAACACAAAGGCTGTCTACACTGCATGAACAAGTCAACAAAATCTTAAACCTGCAAGGTCTCCTGGACTCTCCATGCCTCTAGCTAGGAGTCAGACTCAAAGAAGCTACAGAGCAACCAGGTTCTAGCTACCGGTCAGGAAATCACACTATACACACAACCTTGAAGTTGCATCTTGCCCAGAACCACAAGAAGAAATAATATGCACGTGCACACCTCCCACCAAAAGCCTGACAGTCTGAGACAAAACAGGCAAAGGCTGCCCCGCTCCACCGAGCTACAGACTTGAGGTTAACTTCTTACCTAAATAAAGGCATTTGTGTAAACAGTGTGGCCAAGTCTGGATTTATGAACTAGCACTTCACAATGCAGATTTTATTATAAGAAATTATGCATTGTTGTGGGACACAGCACTTGTCAAGTTCTATCTGAGAGGCAGCTAACAGATAAATGAAGTAATCCCTGTATAAACAGTCTACCCAACCACTTGGTAATCTTAAGAGACAAAAACTTACTATTAAACATAAGCCAATGCTAAACCATTTGAGAGTAGTTAAAACAGAAGTGCAAGCAGAACATCTGTCATAGACTTGCTACACCTTTAGAAGCCAAGTGCTCCATTCTAATCCAGTAAAATAAGCCACACGCAGCCCAAAGAATCAGCACATTTTAGTTTATTCCCTTGTTGTTTCAAGGCAAGACATTTTGTACATAATTTCTGCCAGGTGAATGCTACTATATATTGGATCCTTTTGTCATTGAAGTACTTTAATAAGCACAAGCACAAAGGATGGTTTGGAAAGAGCTTCCCATTTCATCATGATTCAGTGTGTTCATCTCATATGAACTGCAGAAAACACAAATCTTAAAGCAGACAGTACTTTTGTAATAGGGCAAGGAAACACTGATCTATAAAATTAACACAACTTCAAGCCAAACAGACTTAACATCAAAAGCAAGAACCTCAAGCTTTGCCACACAAAAGTTTCTTTAATGCCTCCAGATAMAACAATCCAGCCAGCACAGAGATGTCTTCTGAGACACTTGATTAGCAGTTGCCAACAAGACTCCTTAGTTTGATTTTTACAGGTTTCATAGTGAGATCAGAACTCAGACTGAGGGACAGAGGCCCATCCATTTCAGTTCTGGAGCCAAAATCCACCCCCCAAAACAAAACCAAAAAAACCCTCTGCACCGACTCATCATTCACACCATCTTTTTGCTGCTTGGGTTTTTCTGCTCCAGACATGTGYTTGCATATTGCAATAGTTTCTTGGGAGGCCAAACCCCACGGTATCAGCACACCACCCTCTACTGAGGGTCCCATTATTCTGACATTACTATTCACCCACCAGGAGYACGCTAATAAGAGGCCCAATGAAAAACAAACAAAACTATCCTGCTAGAGCTCCATGTGAAATGTTGACCCAAGGAAAATACCGTGCTTCATCAATACACATCTGTCCACTTTGCACAACAGATAGCAGGAGGCCTGCTGCAGGTGCCGAGAAGAGAACTTACAGCAGGCTTCCAAAGTTCATATTGATAAATAATAAGCATATCACACCAGCCATCTGCACACACCTAGTCACATCAAGGCATACAGAGGCCTTGCAAGCAGCTGAGGAAAGTTTTACATACAGCTGAGCAAACCCTTCCCTAGTCATCTACACTGGAATGTTACATGGCTCTCGCTAGTTTGGATCTTTTGCACTAGTCAAAACTGTCTCTAATTTTCACCAACTCCCATCTCCAAGTCCTTCCTTATCTTGCAGAAATCCCCCAGAACTGCTCACTAGCACCATCTCAACTTATTTCACCATTTTTTCCTTATGCTTTCTACYAAGACCGAGTAAGCAATATTCACCTTGTATTTAAGCAGGTGTYGAAGGATTCAAAAGGCAGTATAGAAGAAGATGGAACAGAAAGGATATTTTGATTGCATATTTTCTCCACAGCAGCTGGTAGATTCCCTCTGCTTCCAAGGGCAACTCCAGGTCTATCCAAAGCAGCCCAAGGGCCAACATAAACACACCACAGAGCTCACGCTGCTTATGCATCAACAGCCCAGTTCCATCAGGATAGAATCAGAATAGGAAGGTACCCTTAAAATAAAAGGGGGTAAATGTAACAGCTCAACCATAGAGTTTAATGCATACAAGTCCCAAATAAAGACAGCATTTCAGCTCACATTTAATACCATTCTTATACAGCAGCACACATAAAACCAGTGCTCAGTTTTAAGCACACYGCTAAATACTTTTGGCCAAATAGGAACAAGTAACTAAAATCAAGTACAGAGGGGTATTGGTGAATCAATACCATAAACTTGAGAGGCTCAGAAAGACTGGATAAAGTTGCTTTTCCTCACACCCTTAGATTAAACTCCCCTTTAGATAAAAAGCACCTAAATAAAGTTTAACATCTGCCAATAGAATCCACTTTCAGATTATTTTGTTTTACCTCTGCATAAGCCTGCAAGTTTCACATAATCCGCAAGCAAATAGCTCTATCCTGTAGATTAGAAATTATAAAAGACCATGTAATCAGCTGACAAAAGAACTGAAAACAACGCCGGGGAAACGCGGGGCTGCTCTCGGCAGCTCCCAGTGCTGCTCTGTCAGCTCCCCCTCTCCCGGCAGATACTCCCAACATCTCGTGTGTCGCTACTGGACTTCATGAATGGGGCCGTAGGATGTTTTCTGGTGAGCAATCATAAAGGGAAGGGGCAGGGTGGCGCAGACAAGGGAGTCTCTTCACTGTCTGCTGACCAGATCYGAGCAATTAGTTCACTGCTTTCTCCTACCACCAGCTACGAATCACAGCTCCACATTGTATTAAAGGATGAATTGTTACTCGTTGTTGGAACAAGGATGCTTAAGAAATTAAGAAGCTGTTGTAACCTCAAGTAAACTGCACGTGGTGTGGTGGCGTTATTTAATTCACACATATCTAAATGTTTAGGTACTTATATAAAGGTTCATCAACTTTTTTTTGGAGAGGGGGGAAGGGCAGGGTAGGGCAAAAGAATCAGCCAAAAACATCAAAGAAAGTTATCCCAGAGAAAAGCAACATAKGCACAGCTTCTTCCACTGAAATTCACTGTTTCCACCTAGCTTACCTATTCACAATGTATTGTCTGCACAGATACGTAAGCTACAGACACACAGGGAAACAGAAAGCCTGAATAGAGAGAGAGAGGCATTAAGAGGAGTTTGAAAGTTTGAGAAGTATCAGCATTGCCAGCTACATAAAATATCACAAATAAGGATGAGAAATCCCATCTTGGTGATCCTGTTACCAGCTGCTGCTCCTCTCCCTTTGAACTTGAGGACCAGTTTCACCTAAACCTGGAAAGATCTTGGGAGAAGAATACTTATAAGTCTCTTGGAAGCAGGCAGTTCCAATATAACAGATGCCTCGGCCAGGAGAAGAGCTGCAGCAGGATCATGAGCCACAGMACTCACATGGAAGAGCCCCATGACTCATCCCAGCTGCAGGAAGTTTCTAGATCATTACTGGCTCCCAGGAGGGCAGCTGGGACACACCAATCTGCAGGACAACAGCCTCCACTTCCCACAGCTTCTGGAACTGTCCGTTTTGCTTTATTTTTTACCTTGGTTGAGCCCTCAGAATCATGACCTCTCCAAGGCAATATTTCGCTAGACAGCGAGCGCTTCCTTACATTGTTAGGATGTGAGCACTACCATGGTTTGGACATGGGGACCAGTGCTGAGGCCATCCCTAAGGGATGACACCCAAGGAATTCCTAGAAAGATTTTGGGAGAACTCCAAAAGAAGGAGTTCTCCTTGAAGAAGGAAGACCAAAAATCTGCTTCAGTTAAATGCATCCTGTTGACCCACCACATGCGTCTAAAGGTGATCACTTCTGGTGGCAGAACTGGAGTCCTGAGCACCAGTGATCGTAACAAATTCCATGGCACTTTGCCGAGGGAAGGGCCACTATTCAACTGCAGAGCTGTTAAACACCCACTGGATTTCTCGGTAAGCTTCGCGCAAGATGCTTACCTCAGAGATAAGCAAATAGACAGAGTTATAAGTACTTGTTTAAATATATATTTTATACMTATAAACTATTTATAACCCTTTCACATTTATTTTCTCCAAGCTTAAGAGTCCTTATGAGTCACTAGAGGCTTTTTTACAAGTATATTTAAGTTTAGACACTAAAGTGTCTGGTGAAAGTATGACTAGGATATCATAAAGTAATTCATGATGTCCTGCCGAGTTGCATAAACTAGCAGAGAAAATAGCATCACCTATAACATAATAACTCAACATTAGCAAGTGCCAGATTTTGGTTGAGGCAGGCATAATTTTAACATGAATATAGGTAATTGTTACAGACTTTCCCCCTCACCCAAAATGCAATGAATTATAAATAGTTTGTCGAGCTCCATGTCATTTCCCCCACAAATACAATACATTTATTACATTACAGAAACATGTTTCCTGTATGCATTAAGTCAAAATTCACAATTTTGAATTGTGAAATTTGTGAGGTAGGTTCAATTGTGAACCTACCTCACAAAAGCATGGCCATGTTTTACAAGCTTATGGAAGCAAGTTGCCAATGTGCCAACTATGTTTAAAAAAATAAGACATGATACCAAAGATTTAGACAATCTTACCAACAGATTTGTGTTGATTTTTATGTTAACAAAAAGAAGGTGTCCTGTTTGCTATCCAGTTTAATTGTTTGATCTTTGCGCTTTAAGTTTCTGAGGAGGAAGAGAATGGGCTTTTTTTTTTTTAAATAAAAGGCTTTTGATATCCGTTTAATTTAAGAATATTTCACCTATTTGTGTCTTACCATCCAAGGACACCCACCCTCACACACCAAGGTTTCTACAGGAAGAATTGAAATCTGAAGAGATCCCATCACATGCAAATTATTAGCTTTGACTGTGGAAGCAATTTTTTTCTTAATCTSATGGCAGATAACATGCATTTTTCCAGCAATTCCTACTTTGAGTCATCAGACCGATGGATGCTCAGCACTTACCTTAATGCATATTTTTGCTTTAGCTAACATTTGTAGAAACGGAATCAATTACAAGCTGCAGATTACTGGGCTGACGAGCTGTCATACCATTGCAGTTGACCGTGCAATTGGGTTTCTAAATGACTGATATCCCGGGACAGTCTCAGACAAATCCCCCTCACTTTCTCACTTCCCTAACTTATCCTTCGTTCAGCACTAATTTCCCACCCTTGTTTTCCAATCCATTTAAGCAGAGTACGTGCACGCACACATGTGCCTGTTTTGCTCTTTCCTGGCAAAGAAGTACCTGCACCTGGTGCCTTCACAGCAGCAGGTGAACTGCTTTAGCAAAACAATCAGAAAGATTATACCTTATCTTCATGACATTCACATGTTCAAATGTTGAAGCGCTACCTAAATGGACAAAGGGATGTTGGTCAGCATGAAACAAAGTTGAGCAGAACTCAGGAATATACTAGAAGTCTCTAAAATAATAGGTTTAATCAGCAATATACAGGACCAAAAACAGCATTATTGCAGTTAGTTAAGACAAAAAGGGTTCCTACTTCAACAAATTGTCTTGTCCCCACCAAACTTTATTTTCTAGAAACAAAACAGTGCTGCTTAAAGTGAGGCCTAACATCCTTACAAATGTCAAGAGGTGGAAAGGCCCAGCAGAGCTCTGCAGAGTCAGGCCCAGCAATAAAGGTAACACAAAATTTACTCTGAAAGGTCCCAGCCATAGAGCAAATGAGTATCTTTAGGGGGAGAGATCCCATTAAATTTTAAGCAGGTAAATGGCATGGAAAAGTAGGAGTTTATCAATTAGCTAACTGTCTCTTGCCTGAAGCTGCAGTCTCAAGAGTTTCTACAACACAGTGATACTCCAGTTCACATCTGTCAGCTGGAGTATTTACAACTTTGTAATTATTAAAATCGTCTGAACTCCAGAGCTGCAGGCTGGATGGCTCAGCAAGAGCAGTCTGACACAAGGTACGGAAATAAGACACTACCATCAAGTCAGGGTTTAGGCTAGCTTTGAAAGCTGAAGAACTAACAGAAGGCACGTTTCCCACCATCTGCATCATGCTTTTGTTAATCTTATAACCATTTCTGTGACCAAATCCCRTGGTCTTGCCCCCACCAAAAGCTTCTTCATTATGAAAAGCAAGCTCCTTTTACAGCTTTTTCTCCCCATTCAAGAGACATCCTTGGTCTCCTGGCCCTACTTGTTGCCTCCAGTCACTTGTAGATCTTTTCTACTCTGTAAGCTTTGGTTGCAGTCTATCAAATTATGGTCAAAGACTGGATGCCAAAGTTTCAGACAGTTGAATTAGAGAGATGCCTCTCTCCTGATGGGAGGACAGCTGAGGTCAAGATCTGGTCCACGATACTGGAAAGAGCATTACCCAAAGACTTACATGGAAAACAGAACCATGGAGAAGGAGCCTAACTCCTCACCCTCTCCTGCTTTGCTACCTTCAGCAGCTCCCCTTGAGCAGACCTCCTACTGAGGTCCCATTTGTCAACCGAGTTGGAGACAACACATTTGCTTTCCGCCCCTTCCTTTCGTGTGAGATTTTTCCCAGTGCATCACCACTCCTTTGACATGCACCCACTGGCAAAGCCAGTGGTCTGAAGGACACAGGCCAAGGGGCCATGAAGCCATGGAAGACTCCATTCTCCGGGAAGGAGACTTGGCCAGCAATATTTGCATTGAAAAATGTTTACCCTTTGTGTGCTCCTGCCCGAGAACAACACAGATGTGGGTTCAGTTTTTTTAAGACACACTTGGGTAAGTGCAAACACATCTCTTTTGTAATCAGCACAGGCTGACCCTGTTTAGCCAGAGGTCAATGACCAGTGGCATCTGACCTGCTGAAGTTAATGCGGCAGAACAATAGAAGAGGGTTGGTGAGGCCTTATCCTATTACCTTTTTGATACCAAATTAATTGTTTTTCTCCCTCTCAGCAATTCCCTGACCTTTCAGCTATATGTGTTGCTGGCACAGAGTGATGGATTAAATTTAAGCAAGTACGTTTCTTGACGCTGTCTCACAGATTTAAAAGTTATTTAGGTCTTCCTTTTGGTACTAAGAAGTTAAAGAATGTGCTTATGATTGGAACCTCATTTCATAGCTAAAGAGAAAGGAGACTGCAAATACTAATTAACTTTGGAGTATCAGAGACAAGGAAAAAAAAAGGAAAGATCCCAGAACTTATCCCCACAAAAAAGCATCAGAATATAGAGATAAAAAAATTACCTATAACCTTAGTAGGCAATTTTAGAAGCCTGATATAACATTAAATGGTAGCAACTTCAATAATTGGTAATGTTCCACTAATTACTGAATCCCAAAACATGACTTGTAAAATAAATTGTCAGACATAGGTTTTATGGAAAAAAATAACCATAATACTTCAGTGAATGAAAGGACTTCAAAGGGAAATTTRATTCCTATCACAACTTCCATCTGATTAAATTTGTCTTRGTTGTTGAACTGCTTCACCAGACAGAATTCAACAAGATGACACAATGGAAATAATATGGCCATCAGACCAGTTCCTCTCTCCTGCTCCTCAGTCATGCAACTTTTTGTATGTACTTTTTGATCAAAAGTAATGAAATAGAAAATATTTCCTCCTCCTCTTTTGGTGCATACACGTAGGATACTCTAATATYTTGCACAAAATCTGAAGACTTAATGAGACTGGCTACATGTCCATCTTTCCACTAACAGGAGGAATTTAGTCAGCTTGCGTAGATGCTCAGTGTTCAAGCAACTAGAGCTGCAAGGTGGGCTACCATCTGCATGGGAATCAAGGCATCTTCAAGACGACTGACAACATCTGAACATTTGGGGGAAGAGGAGATAACGAAGACCAAATCATCGGTCAGATATAACATGGAGCAGACCACTGACTTCAGATGAACTACAGAATTCCATAGGGAGTTTGCCTTTTTAGGGAGTTGGTTTTTGTTTGTTTGTTTCTYTGTTTTAAGTTTTAGTTTGACTGGTGTAACCTGCAATTCTCACAAGACAGAGACTGGGAAGTTCTGTTCCCATTAAGCTTCAGTGAGAATTTAATTCCCGACTGCCTTGATCTGCAGTCTAGCCAGCATCCTAGCTGAATTAGTACTACAAAGTTAAGCATACGCTTAATCACCTGCGAAATCACAGCCAAGAAAATGGATTTGTTTCCTGGAGACATTTCTCAGATAAACGTGTCAAACTACATACTCCATCAACAAAAGAAAACAGAAATTTATAGCTGTTATCTCAAAATAAAGCTTTTAACAATCAGAAATCTCACCAAAAGTTTAGAGAATTATATATTTAGTCCCTTACATCTCTGTATTTTGTTAAATCACAGAGTAATTGCAAGTTACAATACTTTAAGTGGTATTGAATCATAAGAGGAAAATGGGATCAGTAGAGAGAACAGACTAGACCAGTGTTACCATTGGGKGACTACACTCAGACACATGATTCAAATATTTTCTTAGTGCATACTCCAAACATCAAATAAATCACAATCAAGTGTATATATATATACATATATATATATTAGTGAAATGAAGAGCAAGGGAAGTCCTATGACAGCACTGCCCAAAAATGAAAACAAGAAAGTGCACATGCCACGCTGCCTTGCAGGGGAAAATGCAATAAAAGGTAATGAAATGCTGATCTTGCAATAATGATTTATGATACTGGGGGGGGGKGGGGGGGGGGGGAAGTAGTTTAAGCTTTTTTGGGTTTTATTCTTTGTTTTTCCCCCCAGGAGTATCTATAACTGCATTTTAATACTTTTCTTTAATAAGAACAGAAAGAAATAACTGCTGCTTCCAGAAAACTACAATACTTTAGAGCAAAGTTTTGCAGTAAAACATTCAGAAAGTTAAGAAACCCAAGACTCATTTGGTAAACATAACTGATAAACAACAAGCACAATTTCTGAGATAAGAAAAGCTCTCTTCCCATTTGGATACCTTTCTAGCTGTTCAGTGATAAGATGGACGTACATTTTACTCCCATTAATATCAATACAGCATCAAGAAACCTTATAAAATTTTTCTTTTACTCCCTCCCGAACTACGTACAGTTAAAAAGATAAAAACAAGTCACCACTACAGCATACAAAAACACAGAACCTTCCCAGAACAAGATCATTAGAGCATCTAGATACATAATAGACATGAATGCCAGTTTCAATTACATTGAAGTCAATTTAAAAAAGATGCTGTAGGTTTCCAAAAATGGTGTTCTTCAACCCTTAAAATATTCAATGCAATTGCCTTTACCACTAACATTGTGTTGTGCTTTTTAAGTGATTTTTCCTTGCCTATTAAAATAAACAACCACTCCTCCCAAAACTTGTAATACAGGCACTTCAGCATCTCCATCTGCAAAGGGGGCACAACAGGGTCATCTCCCATATCAACAGGTTTTTTGAACACCTCCCGGAAGGATGGGGAGGTTATTACTCAACCCAAGCAAGAGCTTGGTGAAATTGTCACCTTCTGCATGTTCATTAAGAAATAGAAGCATCAAACCAGATCTGTTCAGTATTCACTTCTCTGGCACAATAAAAATCCCCACAAAATCTTCTATTGGCAATCTTGGTTGAACATGCAATTTCATGACCRTCTTTCACATGCTCATGCACTGCCATCACCTCCAGAGAGCAGCCAGCTTTGGGGAAAGGCCACACACGCRCTCCGTCCCAAACCAAGGTCCTTCATCTAATCCAGTCATTCTTCCCTCTGGCATGCCCAGCATCATTTTATTAAGATTTCAGCTCATCTAGCATTCAGTCACATAGCTCCTGACACTCTTCAAAATAAACCAGCACATCTCTGCTACCCAGCCTCCCTTGCCCTCAGCTTTCAATTATATTTAGAATTGACTTTAAAGGTACAACATGAATGTATGTGGTTCAAAATGACCTTGTTACACCTTTCCTTACCTTCCTGAGCAGGGCTCTTGTACTCCAGCTCAGGGCTTAAAACATAGAAACACGAATTTGCTCTAAGCTCCTGTGGCAGACCACGAGTTTCAAGCTGTTTAAAGTCTTTCAAGGTATGTCCAAAGCTAAAGTGTGCTCTGCAGAAAGGGATCTGGGAGCCTGGGTCTGGCAGCTTTCAGGAAGATATTTAAAAACCTTCCTACGAGTTAAATGTTTTCCTCATTTATTTCCAGAACTCTGTGCACAGTAATCATGATGTTTTGTTATAGCAACACATTAGTCATTATTAAAATCATTGCACAAATTATTAAGAATAAGTTATGCACAGCTGAAGAGCCAAAAGCAGCTTGTGCACAGCACTTATCTTCGTGCTTTACCTGTGGTTGCTTCCTTGCTATTGCTGGTAAAGGAGCTATGTTTAATTGTTCGCAAATCACATTTAATATGATCTTGGCTATTACTAAAAACAAACAAACAAAAGAGCAGTATCAGACCAGYAAAGTGACTGCATCAAATTAATGACACCCTAAAGAAATTTGGTGCTCAGCTCTTAAAAATAGAGGAGATAAACAAAAAATAACCCTCAAGTACTAAAGCATTGTGTGGCAACAGCCTTCCCTGTACCTGAGGAAAGGTAATGAGTGACCTTTATATATCCATTCAGACACCATTCAGCGCCAAGCCAGGGATGAAAACACTCACTCCCACGGCACATTAGGGCACTGGGAATGAGCCRCATCATCCCACCACCACGGGACTATTTTTAGATGCTGCAGGAAACCATGCAGGTGACTCAGCAGGTCACAAGGCTGCCTGAACCTCTGCACCCGAGCAATGCCAGAAAGCACTTAGATAAGACTTAAATAATAATCATAACAAAAAAAAAAATCCTTCCTTCACATCCTCTTCTGAGASAGGATCTTGACTCTTGCTGCTCCTCACAGCTACTGCACACAGGGACCTGGGAAGGGACCAGCCCGGCCACRGGGTCCCAAGCCCTGCAAAGCCTGTGCAGCTGCATGGGGGCATGGCAGRAGCCCCACGGGCACTAGGAGAAAGTTTTGAAACTCCTCTTTCTACATGAAATTTTAGTGCAATAACTAAAAGTCTTATCTCCAACACAAAGAAAGCTAGAAAACACATCTTAACTAGTAGCCTATCCAAGAATTATTATCAAGTTTACTTTTTCCAAYGTGTAACCAAGATTCAGCATTTCTKATTARTAACACGACCATCTCCTAGARTCTATTTTTCCAGYACTCAGGGGTAAGAGGCTTCATCACCTACCAAGGGACCAGACCACAGCTTCCTAAATTACTCTTAGCTTTTCCATGAATTAACTTATTCCTCAGTTTAGACTTCAGAATAGCCCCAAAACTCCTAAAACCACTCATCATTCCAGTGGCAACCCAGGTCACCACGAGCAGTACCTCCACTCTGCAGGACTAAGCAAGTTAGTTAAGACATTATCAGAACAGCAAACTTTGCTTTATGARAATACTGATACAACACCCTTACCCCAGGTGAGGGATACCTGCTCTCTGAGCAAAGAATTAGAGCTTTTTTTTCCCCTCATCTAAATTCATTAGACRTTCTGAACTGAAATCAACTTCAATTGCTACACTCAATTTTTCAGTTCAAAGAAAACACCTTTCTGGGGAAAYACAGCAACATTACACACCAAGCTTCATTACAAGGAACAGACCTTACTGTATTTCCATCCTACTCAAACAATTTTTTTCATGCTTTCCAGAAAAACACCACCACAAATAAACATAAAAAATATATACATATATGAATATATGAAAATAACAAWAACAGTATATATATAWAAATACATTTTTAAAAGAGTATTTTCTTAAAACAAACCTTACCTGGACTAGCAGCAGTAACTTCTAGACACCAGCCAGGCTCAGACTGAAGGACTGCAAGCAACCAGGTTGAGGGAGTTTTCTACTAATAAATACCACAGCTGAGGCCTATTGAGTTAAGTTAAATGAGCTCTTCACTGCAGAAAAGGTTACCTATCTGTGATCTTCTGGGCTAATACAACCAAGCTGTAAGGCTTCAGCATTGAATGTTACAAGCAGATGGTTTTGCAACTTATGATCAAAATGCTGCAAGCTGCAATTGGAGGTTGTAAGAAGACAGTGCCCGTTATTGAATGTGTACGTATTGGCCAGTGAACTGCAGTAATCCTAATAATAATTCTAATAGTTGATTTACCATGAAGGTAATCTCACAGCTGACAGATATTACTGGAGGGGTTCCAGCTGTGCTAATATCAGAGGTTATGTCCCCAGCTACCTAGTGTTGCACCTTTATGGGAACTGCCACCACCTCAGACRTAGTGCACCCCCAGACACCACAGTTCATATACTTCATAACTGTGAATAGAAGATTTACTTGACAAAACGTGGGCCAGACTGTAAGGACAATGTYTGAACCAGCCCAGCTTAGAGTGACTTCCATGAACAAGGCAGGGGGAGCAAACAGGGCAGATGGAACAAGGACAAGAATGACTGCAGCTGTGCTCTCCAGTGCATGTCAGTTCATGCAGTCAATGAGATTATAGATATACATAAAAATTAAGAGAACCTATCCAAGTTTGCCGCTACAGACAGCTCTGTATTTGTATAATGCTAAAAAATAAATACCAATGGATAATGCACCATAAATATCACATAGGTGTGTGAACCTCCAAGCTTCTCCCACACTGCAAACGGCACTTGCCACTGGCTCCTTGGCACGTGGAAACAACCTGAAGTAGCTGCATTGCTCAAGGTGAAAGGGAAATGCACACAGTAAATCAACACAGGTGACGTAGCCAAGATTTATAGTGGTGGCATTASAGCTAATTTCCTTAGCCAAGCAAGAAGTTACACTAGGTTAGCTGGGTTTGTGTCCCAGCAGAGGAGTTTTGTGTGCTGCAGAAGATGATTCAGTTCCTCGATCCAGGGCATAGGGAATCGCTGAGAGCCACAGGCGTGCAATGTCTTTCTAAGACATTGCAAACGGGGGGGAAAAAAGTCTTTTTCTCAATAGGATCAGGTGTTTATAAAAACTCCCAACCTAATATTCAAGATTCGCTTGGACCATATGAAATGCATTTCACCCTCTACATGTGTACTGCAGGCCAGGTTTTTATTCCCCTGGCATTGCAAGGCTAAAACATCAAAACTTTTAGCAGTGCGCGGCGCAATAAAGCGGCTTAAATCTGAGCACTCCACCGAGCATAACATCAAATCTTTCCAAAGATAGATAAAACACCAGATACACAGCAAATTCTCCGTTGAAATCAAACACCCAACATTTCTCCTTGGCTGGCAGCAGATGAAATCACAGTTTCCTTCTCCACAGAAGTTTCTTTTAGAACAAATCCGTCGCTCTCCCAGCCTCCCAAGAAACCACCGGCTCGTGAAATGTTCAGAATGTTATCAGCTTAAAAATAAATAAGTAAATATGCGGAATAAATAACAGTGTTTAAAACTGATGGGGATGGGGCCTGCTGGCTCCGCGGCCGCCAGGCCGGGCCGTGCGCACTGCTCTTTGGGGCCAGCGTGTGGCCACCCCGCAGGTCGTCCTGCGCCCGGCGCCAGGTCCCTGCGCCTCCAGCCRCTCCAACTGGGCCCTCGTTACCTGCTCGGGCACCTTGTGGAGACCCCTGCAACCCATGGGGCCCACGCACCTCCTCCCTGCTCCCGAAAGGCCCCCRGATCTGCTGCTCCCCAAGCAGCAAAGGGTTTCTCTGGTGTTTCCACAAGCGAGCTCCAAAAGCTGCTTTACTGACACCGAAGCTGGGGCTGGAGGAACCTTTAGTTGGTTTCCGCTGAGCACTTCTGTTGGCCACATGAGTCTAGGGACCCAAATCCAGGTTGAAGGATGAAGGAGGTTAGAGCCRCCACAGGGAGAATGTCACTTCCAGACCAGACATCCCCCCMMAAAAAAAATCTTGGAAAAAAAATGTGCAGCCAGCTTGCTRTGGGCTGCAGGGCACCACAATTTTGGGGCACTGGAGTAGAGGGCGGATTTTCCAGGGTGCTAGGATAGGAGCTGCCTGCTTCAAAATAGATTTTCCTCCTCTTTGCAAGTTTATGCTGACCTGGAGGGCGTTTTCTCCCCATGGCAAAGTTAGAGGTATCCAAGGGGCTAATTAGAGGCATTCATCAGCGTGGCGAGCGTGAGGCATTAGTACCGCCTGTTTTTRTGCATGTTCATACACAGATACTACATTGCCCTTTACAAATTGCTCCTTTGCCCGAAAGCTGCAAACTGCCCTTGATTCCGACGGGGCAGATGGGAGCCGTGTGGGATGCGGCCTCTGCACTGGGCAGCGGCTGCCACTTTGCCCTGGTTGCACCTTTAGGCAGTGACAGAGATGCAAGCMTGATCTTACAGCAAACAAACTTTGCTTTTTTTATATAGAAAAAAAGAAAATGGAATGCCAAGGATATGAGGACTTAAAGCTTTTGTTTGACTCTTGGGGACCAAGACCACACAGCCACAAGGCGACTGAGAACAGGACGGTCCCCAACCTCTTGTTGCACTGATTACAACCCAGTGAATATCCCTGCTGGCTCCAAGCCGGCGTCCCACGGCAGGACCGGCCAGCACGGGAAAAGCCTCCAATTAGAGCTGCTCGTAACTTCTCCAGGCAGCTCCAACCAGCTCAGGTCATCCCCGGCCGCTGTTTTATTTTGCTCGTCATAATATAAACAGAATGGAAAGGTCAGTGCTGCCCCCACATGCTTACAAAAGCTTTCAGCTGGGATGGCTGAAGGGAGAAACATAGGGAAGATTTTGGAATGTGGTTATTCTGGGTGGCCGTGGTCTGTTTTCCTGGTATACTGCTTAAAAACAAAAAAAAATCCCRATTTCTCCTTAGAATAAAAAATAAGAGAGAAATGGTCGCAGATCTACCTACCTAAATTTCACAACTGTGTTTTAAGCAGTTTCTACAAAACCAGTTCATGTTACAATTTTCCTGGCAGATGCAGGGAGCTTAGCACATTTTCAAGTAATTGTTGACAGCTTCATGTTCCACAAGATCATCTAGCAACCAATCTTCTTTTCATATAGCGAGGCCATATAGCACATGTGGTGATTTTTCTGAGGGCAGACAGCTCATTTGCTTCACTTTTCAGAGTTTTGCTCAGGGTTTTGCTGGTCTACAGCCATGGAGGTATGGAAAGTACCGTGCAAACTGCAGGGTCACCCACCACACAGAGGGACTGTGAACTCGCTTTTCTTAAGTAATGCCAAGCGGCCATGGGAAGCAGTGTACAGAAAAACAAACTATTTTTCTCTCTCCTCTTTTCAGCAACAGTGGGGTTAAGGTATCCTTCCCAGCAGGAGGTAAGAGTCAAGCATGGTGTTGAGTTATGCTGTGTGTGTGTCCCTTTAAAATGGTCACACAGAAACTAGCTTAAATTTGAATCTAAAAAGGAAAAGTGAGCTGGTTTCAACCTAGAGCTGGCCAGAATGTTTAATGCAACATCCTTTTCAAGGGGAAAAAAATGTGTCTTTTGAATCTAAATGTTGCTTTTGATCATTCTCGGGGCAAAAGCTTAAAATCTACTGCTTTATTTTCTTACTGCTCACTGTTTGTTTGCACTCAGAGCTAGATCCGAAGGCGCTGAGACGGCCTGGGCAGAGGGAGGGAAACGCTGCTGCAGTGAAAGCCGCTCGTCAGACCCGGGTAGCGCAGCCAGTCCTGGCTCCAGCAACACCCCATTACCCACGCAGGATCCCAAAATCACGACCGCTGTGGTATGCAGGTATACAGGTCATTAAAACACACAACGACCGATGCAAAAAATACTTTAATGTTATCAGAGCACAAATTGCATGTTTACAAATARAACAGACACCAACGACATCATTACTTTTAAAGAACATTCCCCCCCAAATCCTTTGAAATGTCAGCACTGATTTGAAAATGCATTTTTATGAAGTACCAAAAATCTGATGAAAGACCTGAAATCAACTGGAAAAGAAATTTATGATACAAATAAATCTGAAAGGAAAAGTATTCTCCTTTTTTGAGGGGGAGGTGGGTGGGTTTAGCAATCTTCAGCTTTTTCATAGAAGGAAAGCTGGTTGGGAACTGCCTGTGACATTCCTCACTATTTTCCATTATAAGCTGGTTTGCTGATAGGGAATAAATGCAAAGTCACCTTTTGTGTGTGTGTGCTTTTTTTTTTTTTTTTTTTTTTTTTTTTTTTTTTGTCTAAACGAGCAGTGCAAGTTCTTAGAAAGTTGTATTAAATACAAGAAGGAAAAGGAGCAGGAACATATAAAATGGATCAAAATGCTGCTAGCCGTTGTTCTTTAGCAAAGTCCTTTCTCTCTCTTTTACTACACAGCATAAGCTCTTCAGCACCGAGTCATATCTTCAAACTATAATTCTGTTTATTTGGAGAGGCAAATGTGCCTTTTGCTCAACTTAAATGTCCCATCTAGCTGGGATATAAGACCAATGYGGGCAGGATATAAGACCCACTCCAGTGCCACAGTGCCCTGCACCTGCATGGGCTGTGGGTGTGCACGCACCTTCTGCTGATGAATTATCTCATGTAGATAGAAAAAGCACAAAATGTAATTTTATATTGACRAGAATTTCAATGCAATATTATGCAATTTACCAACAAAACAGATGTAAAAACTTTTAACCTCTCTTTTACACAGATTAGTMAACAGCTAAAATTTATAAACATAGATTTTTGCTTGCAAGCCTCAGATCAGAGTTTTGTTACATCAAAAACAAAAAATCAGTAGGTACTTAATTTCTCTGCAAGAAACAGTCAAATCATTATTTAAGAGTCATTCCTAATTAAGTAGCATCAGATATAGTTTCCTCTAAAGGACTAAAAATATTCTGGCCTGATTAGCCTTTTTATTTACATTTCATCTAGTTTAGGAATACTGCAAGATAAATCTGCAGTTGTTGTCCGCTCACATATATTTTCTACAAGGGATGTTTTTATAATTTCGATTCAGCTAGTGGATGAACATCACTGACATATCCTTTTTCAAAGAAAACTGGATTGAGTGATTAAATAACCCCCATTAAGACATTTTGTGGACCAATTTGACTGTTTTCCTCAGATGAAGWTTTTGCATCAGTTCAGTGGGAACCAATTCATTTCCTCCAATTTCAGTTGGTTAGATCCGAAAACCCCAGGACTTCTTGAGGTTTCTTTAGTGTTGAAAGCGTAGGAAGAGACACGGGTTATCCACAGGTACCTCTGTCAAACAGCACTAGAATCCTAGGTAAAAAAAAAAAAAACAACAAAATTAGAATATTAATATTTTAAAACACTATGAAAATATAGTTAGTGATTCTCAAGAATATCATAAAACATCTATTTCTAATTATTCAAAGTATTTTTATGGAACCTACTCAGGAAAAAAAATTTGCTTCATCCATCAAACATCAGTGTTGTATCTATAAACATACATATAGCTGTAGCTATAGCTGAAACAAGTGGGAGCAACAAGTTGTAATGAAGCAGGTCTCCACGTGGGACACAGAGATTGTATGGAGATTTTCGATTATAAAGATTATATATCTTCTTTTTAACTGACTACCTATAGAGAAAGGAAGGAAGGAAGGAAGGAAGGAAGGAAGGAAGGAAGGAAGGAAGGAAGGAAGGAAGGAAGGAAGGAAGGAAGGAAGGAAGGAAGGAANAAATTTCCTGGATTTGCCACTTAAGTAGTCCTGGTCTATACAAATGTTAGGAGATGGCTCTAATGTGGTCCCAGCCAGAAGGCTTCAGTGCGAATTCCTACAGGGGCTCAGCAGCCTTTCCGAACAGATCCTCCTGAAATTAAGGTCTTTTTCTTGTAAAAAAAAAATCTACTTTAGCACAAAACTCTGCTCTGTCAGTGCAGCTATGTAATATGCACACAATAATTTTAATTCCTGGTCGAAATATTCTACAGCAAATCATACGAACCAAGTCTGAGATGTTAAAGCATCAACATATCCATAGCTATGTATCAGTAATTACTGAGGTCCTCATATATGCAACATCTTAAATTATAGTTAGTATATTTTAAATGTACATGTCCATAAGCAGTTTCCAAACTGAGACAATAAGGAAATATTACACTAGACTACTTCCTAGAACTGATGGAAAAATGATAGAAATAAGCCAAATAAWTTTGCTGTTTTTATTGCATGGTTTATCTTTTTGATAAACTTGAAATGATAAACTTGATGGTCTATCATTTTTTCCTTTCTTTTTTTTTTTCTTTTAGGAAGGTGAAAGTTTCTAAACATCCCACCAGGCTCCAAATCAGCAAGGACGTCTGCAGTTCTCGCGTGCACTGCAGCCCACGTGCTGCCGTGTTTAGTCCCCACACAACCCGATACAAGTCCCAGCCGTTCCCCAGTGGGATGACCCGTCCCAACGGCCACCACCTCCTTGTGCCAGAGCCTGCAGACGTCGGGTGACCGCTGCGTCCCCCTCCTCATCCCCCATCCAACCACCCTCAGCATTTTTTGGTTCGCAGCAGAATGGTCGCGGGCTCCGGGGACCTCTCGGAAGCCCCACTCGGGAAGCGCGGGGAGAGGCACCGAGGGCACCAGGGTATCAGGAGGAATTTCAGTGCAGCCAGCAGCAAATGAGAAAGTTTGGGCTCCCAAGAATGAGTCGTGTTGTTTGCGGCCGCGTGCTGCAGCTGCTCTGCCCCTCGCCAGCCCCCTCCCTTTGGTGGCTCCTCGCACACAAGCCACTAATGAATGGGAGCCGCTGTCTCACAGTACCCCGCGCTTACAGGACTTATCTCTGGGCCCACCACAGATTTGACTGATCAACAGCAGGGCACCACCATCATAATTCTTCCTAGAAACAGGAGGATAAAAAGGGGTTTGTTGGAGGTTGGCTGTGTCTGCCGAGAATCCTGCCTGCAGGGCCTGCTGATGCCATCGCGCGCTGCTGTGGTCTCTGGCCTAATAAGGTACAGAAACAAAGATTGTTCACTTGCTCAAGACTACGAAAGTACCCAAGTGACGGAAAGTGGAGGCAGCGGGGCACACATCCAAGTGGGATTAAGGCCACAAGTGCAACTCTACAGGGCTGGCTGGGTGGCAGGGGGAATATCTGCCCCTGGAAAAAAAATGCAGTTCAAACATAATTTATAATGTGTCACTCACAGTTAGAGGTGGCTGTCATTAAGAGTTAAATGTCGCATTGTGCTCAACTTATTCCGATAAGAATTCTCTAAGCTGCTTATATGTTATCATAACTCATGAGTAACCAGAGTGAGGGCCTGGGGAGGAGGGGAAGAGGCTTTCCGGGCCAGGATGGGATACAGATATATGGGATATGGGGGATAGAAATGATTTGCCAGCGGGAGTAGATGCATGGGGGGAGAGCTGGAGCACCAGGGTCGCAGACCCTGCACCCACCCTCTGGGTGCTCCCTGGGGATCCGACAGCTGGACAAGCCCTTAGGTCTGGCCTAGACTCTCCTCATACAAATGCACCTTCTTCACCACAGAGAGACAGTCTGGTGTAAAATGGTGTGGGCAACCTCGGCCAGATATAGGGGTGACAGCCAAGACATACGGGGTGCTGGGTACAGTGACATGGGACTGTCTATTTTCACTAACCTTTCAGAAGCAGCACAACTATCCGTGGCAATTCCCAGCTCGCAGAGTTCCCGGTGCAGCTTGTCGGGAAGGCGGCAGCGTGTTTACTCACTGGCTGGGATCACATTACACCTGCCGGGGCTGGTTTTAAACCTGGGAGGCTGCTTTTAAATCGGTGCTGTTACTTCTATAAAGCCCTTCATGTATCAGGGCCTGGCTATGATGTCGCCCATCGAGCCAAGGTTTAAGGAGCCTGTCCTGAGACATCCTCAACTCCACGTCCCATCAGTCAAGTCAATGACCACAGCTTTGCTGTGATCCGTGTGGGAGAAATCTGGGTCAATGTGGGAATTCTCTGTGTGTTTTAGCATCTCTAAACTAAAAAACTACACACACACCTTTAAGTTTTTCATGTCTTTTTGAGGTATCCTGACAGCACTGCCAGGTGAGGAGAGGATGAGCTACAAACATCAGGGCACAGGGAGTCACGAAGGTCATCCCAAGCACTTGCAGCCCTGAGGACAGATGACCAAGCTCACACCACTTTGCAACGGGACATTACATGGAGGCATCAGAGAACCAGTGATGGGAGACCTTGAACAGTTTCCGTGCCCCCAAAGCCTGGTTCCCACGTGGACCAGCACATGGACCGCTCTGTAGCATTCAGACAACCCCTCCAAGCCAAAGGATGGGAGAACTCCTGAACCACTCTCCTGCTTCCTCAAAGCATCATTTTGCCCTCTTAGCTGTGCTTTGCCTATTGAACCAAAAGCCTCCAATTGGCTCATAATACTCCAGAAACAGTCTAAAAGGCACCCAGCTTTCTAGGAGGGAAGCTGAAATGCAACCATCTCACTGAATCCCAGCCAGCTAATCATACCAAACTTTGGATACCTATGAGCCTTCTGTGTGCAAATTATGCAGTTTCATAGATGATAAAATCTTTCAGGGAAGCAGTTAGTCCAGAATATGCATTTTATAAAATTGACCCTTTCCTAAAACTTACATCTAATAACAAAGGTCTTTTCCAGAAAATGTTTCCCTCTTACGTCTCTAATACAGACTTCATGGCATCATGTCCATATTGGAGAACCTGAAAATGCAAAAGAGAATTTATCAGGCAAAGTGAAACTTGCGGGTTTATCTTCACTCTCTATTTAGAATGTAAGCAGAGAGCATAAATAAATAGTGATGAATTTGATCCAAGAACATGTAGGTACAGTTAGATATATTTGCAGTATGAAACGATGTGTTTTAAAGCATGATTTTAACCACCTGACACATTCAGTTAAAGACAGGGCACTTTCCACATTGTATTTGCATTCCAAAGTGCCAGTTCCAAAGGGAAGCATAAGCGCAGCAAAGCTTGCTGAAAATAAACTGATTTAAACAAGGAGTGAGGTCTCCCTGAAAGGCTGCAGAATGACTGACTATACTATTACTTAAAAAAAAAATAAAGCAAGTATCTTATTTTTCCCCGTACAACGGAACCACTCTGGGAAGGACAGACTGACAGTTTGGTCTGTGTGCCCAGAAACTGTGAGAAAAACTCACTTGGAAGAGCACAGAACTGTGAAATAAGCCTCTTCCCCCTCCCCCAAATTTTCAGTGAAATTCCTATCACAGTCATTAAAAACAAAGCAAAAAGAGCAGAAAGACACAATAAATGTTGGTATGTTGTTAGAAAGGAGAAAGTAGAATCCCTTTTCCAGGCAGTGACACTGCCACTTTAACAGTTTCCCACTGTACTTGGTTTTAGTTGCCAGAGAAGCCTTGTTCAGCCTATTTGGGGGCCCCATGAAATGCTGCAAGCGCTACTGAAATGAGCACTTGTCTTTTGTTGTGCTGCATGCTAGCACCATACAGTGCTGAGCTGATAAATCCACTTTTTCTAACACAAGCATTTTTCAAACAAAACTACCATGAGACTGATGAGTAATGCCAGCTTGCCAAAAAAAAAAAAAAAAAAAACCCCACACAGCCACTGCTGACAGTGACAGCTGCTAAATTCACATATTCACAAAATGAGATGGGTTACATAACTGGAAACTACAAGAGCGTGCAAGAGCAACTGAACAGCGAGAGGAACTGCTAACCAAGGAGCAGCGAGAAAGGGAGCACTCGGTTCGATGAGCACTGGCCAACTCATGACCACAGCAAGGCTACGCGCTGTCCAGAGCACGCAGAAATTACGGGGCCCTGGAGCACAGGGCATCGCCTGTCTGGGTTTTTTCCAGCAAAGAGGCAGTGTAYGAGGAAGAAAAGGAAAATTCGACCGCTGCTTATGCACGCTATGTACTCAGGGGTGGTTTAAAAGCCCAACTCTCTCTGCATGCAAGGCATGGAGCAAAATGCCCACCATCACTTTACGAAGTTGTTGTTATTCCTGCTTTACAGACAAAGAGCTGGGATCTTGCAGAGCAGCAAGGCAGTGGTAGAATATCACCCTGTCGCTGGATCACCTGCTTTTATTTCAGTAACTACTTCTAGATTGGTTTGAAAACCCATGAGGAAAGCTCTGGAGTCTGGAAGAGCCGTGGGGCAGATTGCGACGGGGAGGAATCATTAAAGGATCCTGAGAAACAAGGGGCTGCGCACTTGGCCTAAGAGCAAGAAGAACRAGCAGTACGGGAAGGATGGAAATGTCCCTGCGAGCCTGCCAGGCCCCCACATGTTGCTGAGATCGCCAGAAACGGGACTCTGAGCAGGGCCAATTTGGAGATAAATCAAAGAGGAAAACAATGATTGTCTGTATGAATAGCAATAAAAAAAGAAGAAAAAAAAATCCTACAATTAAACCACCACTAACCTCAAGCTAAATTTTGTGCATCCAGAATAATCTGCACTTCCATTTTATCTGCTCACRGTAGAATTCGTTCTTGTTTTACGATAATAGGGATTTTAAAGATTTTATTTTTATATAAAAAAGTATTTCACTCAGTGACAACACAACACACAGAAGCTTTTTATGAAAGTGAGTTTCTGTGGCCTTTCTTCAAGATAAAGTTGTRCAGTATTACAACCAGCACGAAGCAACCAGCTAAATGAATAAAATTCCACTTGTGCTATCACATTAGCTGTATAAATTAAGTTAATGCAAAATCAAGACACATAGACAAACTGAAGAAAAAAAAGAAAAAAGAAAGACTAAAAGAAATACAGAAATGAATGAACAAATGTTTGGAGAATYATATCACATAAGTCAATCCATATGTGCAGTATGCTGTGCAGGAGAGAAGTGAAAACATGAACAGCATATCAGATGGGCATTAAGCTACAAACAAGTAGCTGTGAACCATGACCAAGTCCGGTTGCTCTTGGAACCTTAATATAAGGAAACATCCTTATAAAAGATGAGACAATAGCAGGTCTATAAATGACAGTCCCGTAGGCAGGGAASGATTAAGAACTTCCTATAGCTCCCAGTGGCTTCCCAAAGGAGCAGCTCTCCTGTAACCCTGCCACAAAGGTTGCTCTGGGCTCTTGCTCAACCTCACTGCTTCCTCCAGAAAGAGGAAGACCTTCAAAATTCRCGATCCAGGTTGTGGAGAAATGCCACTGTCCAGAGCAGCGCATCTGAGTCCCCGTGCAGCTCTGCAAGAGTGGCTTCAGCTGCAATCAAGTACAAACAACCCTTAGGCTTTGGTGATCATTTATTACTTCTATTTCCTGCATTTTGTTTTGATTTTTCTTCAGAAAGGGGAATTTAATTTGAAAACGTTCTCAGAACACACTCTGGTGTCTTATGGACCACAGGCTGAGATACACTCACCTAAAGCAGACACCCCCAGACRTTGGGGCAAAAAGCTCTCAAAAATTCTCGCAGATTGCCACATTCTCTTAGCATCAAAATTTTAACTGAAGACTATAAGCATTATTATTTAATAGAGTTCCACAGACCACCTGCAGCGAACCTCTCAAGGCCTCATGGATTACCAGTGATCCATATGACAGTTTGGGAACTACTTAGACCATAGTCTTTGGTGATTTCTGACCATATTAAGGCTGTTCATGTATATCATTCTCTTTCAACTAAAATTGCCCACACTTGAGAAAATGTTTCAAGGAATCAAATTGTTATTTGAAGAGAGCGCTTCACTGAGCCAAAGGGAATGACAGAGAGAAATGTTCTCACTTCAGCCACTGCTGTCATACGCACCAACAAGTGTTTTGCATCCTAGATGTACTAGTGATGAACAACTGAAAAAGACGAAGGTGTAGGAAAGATGGAAAGATGGAAAGATGGAAAGATGGAAAGATGGAAAGATGGAAAGATGGAAAGATGGAAAGATGGAAAGATGCAAGCCCAATGTTTGTTTCAGTGACATTTCTGAATTTGCTGTTGCTGGCAATTCTGTAGAATCTCCAGAAACCAACTCAGTGGAGAGTGCAGCAGGCCAAAGCTCTCGAGGCTCCTATGCCAGTGAGTCCTCTTCCCAAGTCTGAAGCGTTGGCCAAGTTTGGGGTGATCTTCATGAGAAGTTCCAGTGGGGGAGCAGCTCTACCAACAACACCCTACTCGTTAGGCAGAACCAGGACACTCCATACCCATGCCACCAGGACGTACATACGTTAAAACAATCCGAAACACAGCACTTTAGCCAGCAGGTTTCCATGGACTTGTGCAGAGTGAGGAGCTCCTCCCTGCAGTGAAGAGCTGGAGGCTCTCGTTGTGGTAATCACGAGGCCTCCACGGACAGTGTTATTTTGCACATACATCCCACGTATGTAGTGGGACTGTGCCCGACGTTCAGCAGCTCCATGGATGAGCAGMCTTAGCACTGACAAGTGGGAGCTGAGCTGGGACCTTCCCCACAAGACACTTGAGGGATCACACTGGCAAAATTCCTGGGCAATTCTGCTTATTTTTTTTTCCTAAAAACAAGAGCTAATATTAACACATTTTTCATCTTTCTGAAGTATTTTGAAGTCACATGAAGCTTGAGAGCGATTTTCCACCTTGYACATGGTGCTTTGCCTCTCTGTGTAGTTGCACTTGCCTGACTGACGGTACCCGCTGCTCATGTGAGAACCAGGGGCCGACTTGGGTTTTAGTGTGAATAGTAATAAAACAGGACAGTTAAACAGGAGCACAACTTGCCCAAAAGCTCAAATTTATCAATTTCCTTAAATATCAGACCTCTGCAGCAGCCTCCCCTTCCCCTCGCAGCTTGTGCTGCTTTAAATCTTAAGGGAAAAACATCATTTCTTCTATAGCTGCAAGCTTAGCATGACCACAGCCCTCCTGTGTAAAAATATATAAGCAAATCTGTTGCCTGTCTATCTATATTACACATTGGTGAAGGAAGTAGCCCGTGAAGTTCCTGCACTTTCCTCTGAACATTACTTTGTTTCCTAGTTCAAATATAAAATTATGCCCATGAAAAGCCTTTTGGCTCCAAGGAGAATGCACACATTAGAGGAGATACTTCTTAAAATAGACAACCTGCTTCAAGAAGCTACTTTGTGGTGTTTTTAAATAAGAAAAAAATGTACTTTGTAAACACGCTTTTCCACGTATCAGCCTGTTTCTTTTATGCGCCTGAAATCCAGATGTAGACAAAATATTAGAGGCTGTCTGCAAATTATAAAACGTCTTTTTTTCATATATTAATGCACCGAAACTCCGGACACRATATTGTTAGGGCAGGACAAAACCRGTCCTTGCCAAAACAGCTCATTTAAGGCCCGACTGATGCTAATAAGAACTTTCCGCTAACGAGGATTTCAAAAATTTGTTTTTAATATGCTTTTAATGACCTCCGCTCCTCATACCTACCTCCTCGCTTCCCAAACTGTTTGCACTGTCCCCAATAACACTCAGCGGAAAGCTGTCGGCCCTGGCTAAATCCTCCCTTAGGTTGGATGCTCTGCCTCCGCTCGACAGGGTCACCGGGTCACCATCGATTTTGGAGGCCACCTGGAGAGCCCGGGCCGTGAACTGACTCCAAAAATTTATCTCAGCGCGGGAGCGACCAACCTCCCAGCGCTCGGCCCCGGCCGCCGCGGGACGGAGCCCGCCGGCCCCGGCGYGCGGAGGGGCCAGAGTTGGTGACCCCGCTCGCTGACCCCTTCAAACTTCAGGAGAATTTTTCTGGCAGTTGCCACGGTGACTGGGCACTCCACTCCAAGCTTATCCCCTCTTACCGAAAGGAAAAAAAAAAAAAAGGAAAAAAAAATTAAGAGTGGGGGCAAAAAAAAAAAAAAAAAAGGACCGGCCTCACAGAGATGTCTATCAAGAATCAAGTACGTAAATGTTTTAATTGTTTGTTCCTCCGCTCAGGCTGCTCTGGCAGGAGCTGCTACCTCCAGAGCTGCCATTGAGGAAGAAATTCCGACTAAAAGTATTTCATCTTCTGGAAAAAAAAAGTGCAACAGATCAACAGATTTAACAAGATTTAACAAACTGCTTCTCTGATATCTGCCTGCAATCACAAATGACATCCTTTCTTGGGAAATAATATTTATTTTTCATTCTGTTTCTGTCTCCAAATGATTACCGTTTACTATTGAATTCACAGCAAACTGGGAAAAGATTCGATGAAAGATTCTTGGCTGTCTTCAGCGTTTATTTTTCCCTTTAAAAAGCAGCTGCTTGATGAAAACTTTAAGTGTGTGGCAATATACTGCTTAAGTCTTTAAAGCAGAGACTGTGTAACCCATTTAATGTACCATGAAATATTATTTAATAGGAGAAAAAAAATGGAATAGTTGTCAGACATTGTTACTGTTGTTTTTTTCAGGCACTTTGAACACTAGTCACTTCACACTTAAAATTTAGCAGATAAGCAAAGGGCTTGTGAGCATGACTGAAAATGCTCAAAAATGCATCAAGGGATCAGGGAGGGCACTAAGCAAACAGGAAAATGAAGTGCAACCTTTATATAAAAAAAAAAGAGAGAGAGAGAGAGAAAAAAATATTGCTTCTTAATTTCAGAGCACCCCTGTGTTATATATGAAACTTTTATGTAAATTTTCCCCATACTCCCAAGCTTGAAATAGACACTTGCTAAAGGGAGCAAAGAACAGTACACTATGTTATAGCTGAAAAAAAATCCTACTTAAGGGCTTCTGCTGGCAAACTGTCAATCAGAGCCCCAGCTTGTTATGAACTACTCATTTCTGGAGTACAGCTAAACAGAGGTTTAATGATGGAAAGTGTAATGTCATTTTGCCTCACACATGGGTTTGAAGTATCTTCTGTTGTTTGAAGAGTTAAATATGAATATTCAGATCGCTGCTCTGCTCTCGGGCTGGGCTCCTCTGCTGGCAGCGCGGAGGGGAGAGCTGCTGAGTTTGCTCAAACGCTAGAGATCCTACGAGGGCGAAATAAAGCGAGAGATTTGCGTGTGAAAAGCAAGAAGCACAGACCCCATCTTTTGTCCTAGTTTTATTTTACATTTTTGCTAGAAGGGAAAAAAAAAGAAGGCTGACCAACAGACCTAATGTTTTTTTAAAAAAAGTGAATACGGGAATTGTAAAGGGCTCTTTCTCTTTCCAAACCTGACCAAATGCCTGGAAATGTCATGTGAAATGCCTGGAAATGTCATGCCTCGGTGCCAAATAGATAGATAGCTATGGGATAATATTATTTAGCAATTTGGAATTAATAATGAGAACAATTTCAATTAAAAACATTTAAATGTTGTTCTCCAAGTAGTAGGGATTTGTTAGAGAAAGGGCTGAGTSTCTCATTAAAAGATTTTTTTTTATGATTAGAGTTTTTATTATGTCTACACAAGATGGTTTTACGGATTTTTTTTTTTTTTAGTATGAACTAACACAAACGGAAATAATGAATGACTGATCAAGGGGCTGGTGGGAAGAACAGAAGCGTTTGTTGCATTTTATTTCATTTTCTCCGTGTTCTTTCTGGCCAGCGCCGCACAGCGAGGCGYGCGCCTTTCCTCTAGCTGCAGGATTTATGAAGTCATGCTCGGGGCTCGCCAGGTCGTTGACTCAGAGGCRAGCGGTGATGCCAGCTCATTCCCCGGTGACAAACACTGACTGTCCTTCCCGCAGCCAGGCACCCCTGGCAGCCTTATTAAAAGCCCTTGTGGCTGGCAGGAAATGAGGTCCTCTCCGGTTTAGCGATGACTGGAGTCATAGAGAGCCGTCGGCAAACCCAGCATCTCCCGAGTCGCCCACTTGGAGGTACAGGGGACTCTTCAGTGCCCAGGATAATGTGGGCCATGCCCTGCATGATGCGGCCTCCTGCTGCCCTCGCTGGGCACCACCTGCCAGCTGCGAGGCCGAGGGGACATTTCACATGGCTCAGAGGACACGAGGGCACCAATGCCACCCAAATCCTCCCAACGACCCCTACCCTTGAGCTCAGCAACCTCCCGGGGGGCTGGGGATTTGGAGAGTGCAAAGGATTGGGGAAGATTTTGCCTGAGCTTTCCGTGGCTGTGTCACCTCTATCTCAGCTTATGGCTCAGGGACCTTTTGTGCTGCTTCCTCTCTTCTAGGAATTTCAAGTATAAATCACGGGAAAGCAGGAAGTCTTTAAGATCTAGCAGGATGCTGACCAGTCCGGTTGCCTCTTGGCACCGACAGCTGCTGAGCACCGAGCGTCTTGCATTATAGATCRGGCAACGATTCAAACATCTGGACCTGAAATGGGAGATCTCAGGCCCCTGTTTAACAAGTCTCTAAACTGGCAGTAAGTGCTTGGAAAGTGGTTAGAAACTCTTGCTGTCTTGATCAAAAAGACTCCCAGATGCTGTGTACTTAACACTTGCAGTCTGAATTCCCTCAGTGTGATTGAAACAATAATATTTAGACCACTTGGGGCCAAGATTATTGCTTTAGTATTTTTTTATTAGTTCATTGTGGCGAATAAGCCCCCAATTGCTTTTGCTCCTAATCAGCATGGAGATTGCACTGCGCCGTAACTAAATCCCATGTCACTGGGCTCTGTCTTCACTCCACATACAGTGCTAGGAGATTCAGTGCATCAAGCACTATACGGTACACGATAGGATATACTGTACATGATACAGGATACAGGATACAGGATAACCTGTACATGATAGGGAGTGTCTATACTCCAGTATAGCTGGAGCACATATGGAAGAGTGCGCATTGCTCGGGACATGCAGCAAAGTTATCAGGGAAGGAGGATGGCCAGGGATGAGGTCTTTGCTCTCGCTCATTTAGGGGAAGATGCGACCATCCCTCCACCTCTTAAAGAAGCTTAAATCTATGAGAACGGGAGATTTGGCGTGAGGCTCTGCCCGGGACACGGTGTGCAGGGACCCACGGGGGACTGCGGGGGTCTCAGCTGCCTCCCATCCTCCTCAGCCGCGGCTCCTCTGTGGGACAAAGGGGGGATGTGGGGGGGTCCTGCCGCCGCAACGTGCCCGGGCGCTCTGCGTCCAGGGGCAGCCGATGCGAGTCTTTAATCAGAGAAAATGCKGTCCGGGCTGACAGGCGGGCATTTTTGAAGAGTCGATCTTCATAATACAAATCCCCGGCTTTTGCTTCCCCGCCAGTGGCTCGAGCCAKCTTTTTAATTTAATACCTGGGATTTGGCCGGTGGAGAAAGTCCAAAGGTTCCCGAGACAACGTTTGTGGTGGGATTGTTTTTTCCCGAGCCTGAGTCCATCTCTCGGCGCTGGGAACCGCTGGGGGCCTTGGAGGCTCCCGGGAGGCCCCGCTCCGACCGCCCCGCCGCCCCAGCGCAGCTCGGGCGCAACCTGCGCGGGACCGACTCGAGGAGGGGGCAGGGGTTGAAAATGCGGATGGGGTTGAGGATGGAGATGAGGATGGGGATRAGAATGAGGATAGGGGAGGAGGATGGCGGGGCGACCCCCGGAGAGGGAAGCAGCTCTGCCCCCCGGCGAGCTCCGCGCTGTTCTCGTCTCTTGCTCGGAGCGGGCGGCGCTTTAGGGAGTGGGTGGGGGTAGCTCAAGCCGGATCCTACACATTCTATACGTTAATGCTCTTTTCTTTCTGGCTGCCCAGCTCTGGCTGCAGGGAAGCAGGCCAGCGGATAATTACCCCTCGCTGCAATCCGCAGAGCTGGCCTAATCCGAAAGCTCAAGTGCCCGTAAGTAAAACTTCAGGAAAAGTTATTGAAAGTGACAAATACAGGGTGACAAATAATCAATAAAAGCCCGGTCCGACGTCCCTTATTGTTCCCAGGCTCTAACAGCAAGGAATGAAACCTCGCCGGGGCCGGGGGCGCACGCAGAGCTCCTGGGAGTCCCCGCTCGAAGGAGCCAAGGTAACGAGCTGGCGGTGTGGGGGGCTCGGCCCCACGGAGGGAGGAAAATGTGTGTCCTCTCCCTCAAAAAGAACCCTCCCGTCGCGGCAGTCCCTGGGTACAGTGCGGAGCAGCCGCGCTGCCCCTGCGCAAAAACCCGCACACGCTTTCACAAAACCCAGCGGTATAATCTGCTTTGAAAAATAAAACTATATATATATATATATACACATATACATATATATACATACACATACATATGTACACACAATGTCTGAAAACCGAGCGCGCGCTGCTCCTAATTAACATCGCGGCCCCGGATTTTCAACGCCTCTGTTTCTAAAGTTTGGACGGAGGACGCCGGGCAAGATAAATCCGTGCTGTCGTTTCTCTCCCTTTCTGTCTCTCCGAATTAAGTTCTGATCTATCAGTTTAAACACTGGCCAGAAAGTTGATTCACTTTCTGTTAGGATTTCGGGTTAAACTGGGGGCTGCTTCGGTGGCTTTAAGCTTTTGAGCCGTGTAAATGAACTGCAGTGTCACATAATCGATAGGAAAAACTCAGCTGTCACGGATCCGAAAGCAGCCTCCTGCCAGAGCCGTAACGTGATTTGGCATTTCAAAGTTTGGGAACGTGCTGTCTGCGCGTCCGGCGCGGGGAGAGCAACCGCCGGGCGAGGGAGGGAGCGACGCCCCGGTGAGAGGCGCTGCCGAGGAGGGGCACGGGGGGAGGGACGGGGGGACCGGCTGCTCCAGCGCCCGCCCCAGCCCCGCGCCGCCCCCGCTGCGGAGGAACTTCCCAAACTTTGTGTGTGAGCGGGAGGGTGAGTGTGAGGGTGAGTGTGAGCGTGTGCACGAGCCCCTCGCAGGTGCTGCACAGGGTGCAAAAAGGCCGAGGGGGTGGCAAACCTCCCTCCCTGCCCCATAAACCCAACTTCTGGAGRCTTGGCAGCCAGCAGCCCCCGCAGCCGCCTGAGGCAGGAGCACAGACCCACCCCCCACCGAAATGGCCATTTATATCATCATCATCATCATCATTATTATTGTTATTATCGAAACCAGCCGCTAGGCAGGGCATGCTCTGAGCCGGGGCTGTTTCTGCCCCCCGTCCCCTCTGTCCGCACACGCCTATTTATCCGCACAGCCGAGAAAACAACTTGTGCGGCACGTTCACGTGCCTTCTGGAAGGGAAAGCTTTTTAGCTACAAATGAGGGAGCTCTCTCAGCCGAACGATAAATTTCTCTTTGGTCAGACGACAGCATCTGATCGTATCTTGGTATTTTTGTCCCCATCACAAAGGGGCCCGTAAGCTGAATCAAGAAACGGGATTTCAGATCACTTGATTTGACATAAGGAAACTGTTGCGTTTGTAATATTATAACACTCTAAACGGAGGAAGGGGAGGGAAGGATGAAACSTCCATAGCTGAGACAAGCAGTGTGCTTAAGTACCACTATGTTTCAATCTCCATTTGGATATAATTTAAGTCTCTTCTGGCTTACAGTAATATACTCYCCAACCTTGAGGCTATCCAAAAGGGGGGATTTAATGAGGCCGAGTTTATACACTTATATAATTTAGAGGTTTCTCTGTAGCTATAAAATGACAATTGGTACATGTGTAGTGCAAAAGAGCTGAAATCCCATCCAGGGACCAAGTTGCTTATTTCTGAAGGAGCTGTCATTTCCAGCAGGGGGGACACAATGAGGAGGCCAGGAGTGATGGAGCTCTGATCTCCACCAAGGAGAGATAACCACCTGATTAAAATAGGCCTCTTGTTCCCCCGTCACTCGATCGTCGTGTGAACTTACCTTATTTACAATTATAGGCAATGACTGAGCCGCCCGGGCTGCAGCGCACCTATAGCTTTGCTTTTGCCTCTCGCTTTGTTATCGAGAGCATCTCCCGGGCAGATGCCTGGATCAGGGCTGCTCTCGGGGCCACAGGTGATTTGCACGTTCAGAGCCACGTCCGGGGACGGCGCTGCCGAGGGGCCGCGCGAGGCTCCGCAGGGGCGGCCGGGCAGACGCCGCCCGCGCAAATCACCGCGATAGGCACCGCGCTGGGACACGCGCGAGCAGCGCCGGAAGGCGAGGGGATCGTTCGGCTTAATGAAAAGCTTTCTGCATCCCACACCTGGGATCAGCTCATTTTCCAAGGAAATGCAGGCACGGGATTGCTCCGGGATATTCCCCTTTCGGACCATGCAGGAGTCAGGGCATGGAACAAGTAAATCGGACACTGGGGCACACCTCGGCTGAGATTTAATGCACTTTGTTCCCCGTTTTAATATTAAATGGCATAGTGTTTGCCAGATTATTATCCCACTATTGCTTCTGCATTTGTCTCTTATGTCTAGTGTCTGTCATTACACAAAGCGTTTTGAAGAGCTAATTTCAAAAGACAGGAAGTCTACACTTACTATAAAAGTCATTAAATTAGCATGACAAGCATAAAGTTCCTAGGTTATAATTTGGTTATAGATCTGAAATCTTCCCTGCTCTCTCACTCCAAGGATGAAGGCTGCAGCAAGGCACTGACACCAAGTCAGGACATGGATCCATCACCGTCTTCTTGCCAGCTCGGGGGTGATAATAAATTAGCTCTGATTTCCCCCGACGCCTCATAAGAGCTGATCGGGTGGCCCTCGATCACAACAGGTGGGAACAACAACCACCACAAAAACTCGATGAATTTCTCAGCGATTCTGATGCTGCTGCCTCTTTCCTTTGCGATCCCACGGAACGCTGCGATGGGAAGACGGGTCGCAAAAGCAGCGCTGGCTGTTCCTGCTAAAGCTGCAACACGTCCCTTTGACTTTAACCGCTTCTTAGTTTTGGAAGGGAGATGCGGGAGAGGAGGGGGAGAGCGACTTGTGCCACCAAAGCGTGTCCCCGTGTCGCAGGCGCGCACCAGCCTGGGGAACTGGGGGGAAATCACCCATTCCTGCCATTCCTCCCCCTCCGCGAGCAGCCAGGACGAGAGGCCCGGGAGGCCTCGCTGGCCCTAACGCCGCTCCCCCCAAGAAATGCGCATTTGCCCTGTGAAAGATTCAGAGAATACACAGGGCATTCGCGTAGGAGAGTCACTTAGCCTCAAATTCTGCTGATAGATTTTTTTTCCCCCAGCAAGGTGCATTCCAGCGATCGGGTTTGTTTGCTCTTAACGAGGCGCGCTGCAAACAGTGGCAACCTCCCATGTACCTTCCCTTCTGTAACCGTTTTAATTATCATCACTGACCTGTTGGGCATACCTACAGTATCAATGTCCTTTTTACATCGCTGCCTTCCCTTTCTCTGCATGTTTCTGCTATTTAACACTTGCTACCTTTGCCATTAGAGTCCTAGAGTGACCCCCATGGGTATATTCGGAAGAAAGACCYTCTGCATTCCGCCACTGCCTCCTTACCCAAGTAATAGCAAAGGGACCATTCAGCCACACGGACCACACTGAAGCATTAATTAGGCTGATGAAATCCATAGAAATGTATGGATTCAGCATAATCGAGTTTCTTCTGGTGACTATAGTTAAGGAATACGTGAGCAGCTGGGAGAATAGGAAGTACTGTTAGGGTGAAGTCATGCATGTAATTGAGTATATTTAACATAACCATTTTAATGATCGGTGATTAAAAGTGCATCTACTTAAATTGTATACCTCTGCAATTTGTCCATATCAACTTTAAAGCGCACACAAAGAAAAGGTCGTCATATAAATTTATAAACAAGATCCCTTCCTGGCTACACAGCCCTCGAGCTGGATGATAACTCTGCAGCGGCGACGAGGGGAAAGGCCTTTCGCTGCAAAACAGCTACGCCTGTGTGATATTAATTAATCACTGTTTTGGCCCCTTTCCTTTCCTAAGCAGTCACAGAATTAGAAGTGCATATTAAGTGAGTTTTCTTTTCATACGTAATTATTTTTAACAATTAAACCGCTCGTGGTAAAAAAAAATCCCGGCTTTCTTCCATATATTAAAGTAGTCTTCTTT
>NW_020455643.1:7273857-7276611 GCF_003342845.1 Nothoprocta perdicaria | reverse complement strand
CGGACACCTAGTAAGCATTTAAACTTCCCCGTGGCTAAACTGGGGCGTGCAGCGAGCAGAAGCTGGAAATGCGGGCAGCGTTGGGGGAGACGGAGCCGCCGGGTAGGGTTGGGGCCGGGAGCCCCGCGGAGCGGGAAATTAGCCGTGGAAACCCGCTAGTGGGGCCGAGATCCCACAGAGCCCACGCGTTTGGAGGCTGAGCGTCTCTCCCGCGCCTATTCAACCTGCCCCGGCTGGTTGTAGCGGATAAATAGAGTCATTGTGGAGCCCATACACAGAGCGGCCCCGCTCCCTCCCCCGCGCCGCAGCGCGCGCAGATCCGCGCCCGCTTGGCACCGAGCGCAGCGCCAGCTCCCCTTCCCGGTGCGGCAGGACGCCGTGGGAAAGGCTCCCTCCGCACCTAGAGCAGAGGCGCCTCCAACGGGAGGAGCCCCCGGGGGCAGCGCGGGCTCTGCCCGCTCCCCCCGCGGCGCCGCGGGCAGCCCCGGGCCCCGACATAGCGGTTCCGAGCAGCCAGATCCATTAAACCGCAGCGGAACGGGGGGCGGGAAGAAACGAGGGGGAAGGTTCACTTAAGTTTACGGTGGAAAACTTCAGTCCTAGTGTCTCCCCTCGGCGAGGATCGCTGCAAGGTGAAATCCATTTGGGGACATTCCTTCAAAGCCGCCCTCTGTGTCCCCCGGCCGGGCAAGAGGCTCCGCGCCCGGGGAGTTATTCCGTGCAAGAGAATCGCAGTCTTGAAAGCATATTTTTCTTCTAGCTATGGTGGCACTTAAATGATAATGTAGGCAATGAAACTGGGGAGATTTATATCTTTTGGAAAGTAGGACGAGCCAGATGGTAATAGCGTCATTAACAAACAAACTTAGGATCTGCAAGTGAAGCTTGAAATTGGGAAAGAGATCTGGAGAACAAAAGGAGCTGCTGTTGAGGCGGGGGGGCGGGGGGGAAAGAAGTCCCTCTTCTGCCGGCCAAATCTAAGAGCACATTCTGGAGGGGCTGCTCCTGCCCGGCACTAGATAATAAACGACGGCTTTTTCCTCCCCTGTTGTGACTGAGAAAGGACAGAGAAAACTTTTGCAATAGGCAAATGTGGCATTTATTTATGTGTAACCCTTTGTAGTCTCAAGTGTCCCAAATGGGCCTTTAATTCGACCCCCTGGTTTGATGCGGAGGGATGGATTCTCCCGAGCTGAGTTGRGGAGAAACAAAGCGTCGCTTGTGGAAGTTGCAGGGCCAAAAGTTCAGTAATTATTTTTTTGAATTAATAGTACCGAATAAATATTAAAGGTTACGCGTTATTCTGCGGAGGGAGCAGAAGCAGCTGCGGGATTTATTGCGCTCGGGCCTCTCCGCGGGTGCGCGCCGGGAGGCGCCGGGGCCAACGTGGCACCCCCCCCGGCAGAGTTGGGGGCAGAGGGGACACGAGGTGTCTCGCACGGTCCCTGGTCCCGTTCCCGGGCCCGGGGATGCTGCAACCCGCGCATCTTCATCGCGCTCGCACCGTCCTCACGCGCTCACACGCGGTGGAGCCCATAAAGCCCCAGGCTGCTGCAAGGCCCCAGCGGCTCCGTGGGATGTTTCCCTCCTAAATTTTAACCAGAGTGATCCCCGAGGCCATATAAACGTCTGGAGGTCTTTAGAAGAGCCCTGCGAGCATCTTCCTTCCCGAGTAAAGTTGGTGGCCATTAAATGATTAATGATTTAAAAGATGCCTGTTAACAGCCCCAAGTTGAGAGACACGGACCTACGCTCTAAAGTGAAATCTAACGTGATTTTTTTTAGATGTGTTGGAGATCTTTAAAAGCCCTGAGGACTTACCCTTAAGGCATTATTCAAAGAAAAAAAAAAAAAAACTGAGACTGGCGGTTCGTCACAGGCAATTGTAAAGGGTTTCAAAGGACCGATCAAACGAGTTGGAGAGTAATCTACATTAAAGTCCGGATGGCAGTGTTACAACATGCACCTGCAGGGTATTTGCTATCCGTGCCCCTTACAGAGCTACAAATCACCATTAAAGAAAGCTGCTTAAGCTTCCTCCCCGCTTCTAGAAAGACTTACTCGGGCTACTTCACTTTGATATTTATACATCTTGTTATTGATAAGTGTGGGGCTTCGCGGCGCTCCCTTCCCCCTCCGCGCACGGTCCCCGGGCTCCGCTGCTCCTTCCGCCGCGCACACGGCTCAGTGCGGACACGCGTGGCCGTGGGGCCGGCGGCGGCCCCAGCGATGCCTCAGTGGCCCTGGTTGGATTTCACCTCGGCTGTCGCCGGGGTCGCACGGGCCGCACCGCGCGCTCAGCGCCCGGCGGGGGTTTCTCGCGTCGCGGGGGGCGCGGGCGTGGAAATGAGCTCGCTAGGGAGGGAGGGGCCGCCTCCCCCCGCCCCGAGAGGCTAGGGAGCCCCTGCTCGTGTTTATGTTTTGTGTGTGTGGGGGGGGGGGAGTCGCCGCCGGTTTTGGCCGTCCCTGCCCGGAGCCCTGGGGACGGGCGCTCATTAACTCTCGGTGCGCCGCGGAGCTCCGCGCTCTGCCCGCCTATCCCGCTCTGCTGGGCTATCCCGTTATCCCCCTGCAATCCCGCTTTCCTCCTGCAATCCCGTTATCCCTCTGCAATCTCGCTTTCCTCCTGCAATCCCTCTTTTCCCCGCTCCCTCCGAGGCGCAGCAACATCCAGAACTGGCGGCGTTCCCCGCGCTAGGGGGTTGTCAACAGAGAAAAGTAAAGTTGCAAAACAAACAAACAAACAAACAAACA
>NW_020455643.1:7262504-7273807 GCF_003342845.1 Nothoprocta perdicaria | reverse complement strand
TTCCACCCACGCTAAGAGACAAAACAAGAAATACCATAAAGGTCAGTGGTGAAAGGATGAGTCCCTTCCCACAGCGGAAGGTTTGCAACCCTGATTCAGTGAATCTGGATTTCTGTTTCATGGAATTTCGAGACCAAACAATTTGGTGATCAAGACCGGGACATTTAAGGCTTTAATCAACCGAGCTTTTGAATAGTAAAAGAAAGAAAGAAAAAAAGAAAAGTCTTGGCTGTGGGGCCGCAGCCCCCGGTCTTGGAGGCCCCGCAGGCGGGGGAGGCGCCCCCCGGGTGGGGACATCAAGCCCCAGCACCTGCCCTAGGACCCCGCAGCGTCCAGCGGCTTGATCTCGGTCTGGACAGTGGTGGAAGGACAGAGGGGACCTTCAGTGCGCTCGGTGCAGAAATGGGTTTAGCTGCAGTTGTCCCGAGCGTTTGTTTAGGTCAAAACGGAATACAGAAAGGAGGGAACATCCAGTATTTGGTATCTGGACCTCGTCTTCTGACCCCCTCCGAGGGGCTGCGCGCCCCCCCSAGCTCCTGTCCCGCGGCCGAGCAGCGGCGCGTATCAAAGCCCGCATTGTTCGGCGCCGGGCGCAGTGCCGGCCGCGCGCGCAGCGGCCCCGCTCCGGCTCCCCTCGGTCAAAGTTTTCCAAATCAACCACTTTCCAACAGAACAGCCTTGGAGAGGTGGGGGGAAGCATCGGGAGGGGACAGGGCTCAGCTGTCCCCATGGACTCCCCCTCCAGGGCAGTCAGGTTGCTTCGAGAGCAGGGCAGAAAGCCGCGCAGTGCCCGGGCTGAGCAGTGGCGCGTTGCGCGCGAATGCGCGCAGGGGGTGGGGAGGCGGCCCCCATTAATCCTCCCGCCAGGGAACCGCGCTACGTCCCCCGCGGAGCCTCCCGAGGGGACTCGAGGGCAGCAGAGCGGGCGAGGACGGGGGCAGCGGGAGCCTCAGGGCAGCGGGGAAGGGGCGCCCGGGGCCGGGGGAGGCGCCGGGTCCCGGCACTTTCCATCTTCACCCGCCGGGCGCAACTCGGCTGCCAAGCGCTGCTAACGCGGCGCTGCGCCCATCTGCGCGGAGGGAGCAACAGAGCGGGCCCCTCGGGCACCCCCCGGCCCCCCGGCCCCGTCCCGCGGCGGGGGTGAGCGCCGCTAATGCGGGGCGCAGGCTCGAGCCCGCCAGCTGAGGGGCCGGGTAACAGCGAGGCGGGGGGGGGCATTTGCGGCTGGAAGATTTAGGTTGTTGCTAGGATGTGAGAACAAAAAATCTTCAATAAGTCGGGGAGAGGGGGAGGCCCGGGCAGGGGGGAGGGAGGGGGTTATAAGGTTTGTCACAGGGAAAAGTGCAGACATCTGCTGGAACTTCCATATCTAAGCTGTTCATTTACAGGAGCCAACTTCTGAAATCTCCACAATTAGATCTGCATTGTTCTTTCTCAACAACACTGCCTAGAAAGAAAAGGTCTTCTCTGTCGGGGCCAATCCAACGAAGCGTTTGACGTTATTAAATAATAAAGCGATTGTGATTTACATTGTTGTTCAGAAAAAGGGCCAATTATCCACTGTTATGTTGCCATAAAGATCATATTAACTCGAATTAGTAATCAAACAATATGCTAGCCTTAAAAGTATAGAGGGGACAACGCGACTGGTCTTGTCGCATCCTCACTTTTCCTTGTAAATGCAAAAGCACAAATACGCTTGAAAGAGGAGCATAAACTTCATCCTTAACGGGAGGAAAACAAAACAAACAAACAAACAAAAAAGTGAGAGAGGTACAAGCATTCGCGATTAAAGGTCCCCCCGTGTTGATTGTTTTCGATTAATCCCAAACCACCCAAATCTCATATTGATTTTCTGTTTACAAATCAATTCATTCCCCTAAAAAAATACCGCAAAAAAAATACTCCATGGTGCTTTGTGAAGGAGGGTGATGGGKTTTTTTCCTCTTAGATTGCTTTTAGGGTTGGGATGGGGGAGGTTTTTGTTGTCGTGTCTTTCGGAGCAATGTTTTTAAAATATCCTTTAAAAAGACGTTTGAGCTCAAGACGAGAGCTTCAACCGCCACACAAACGCAAACGCGGGCTCATCCTCGCACCCGAGCAGATTTGCTCTGCCCTAATCAAATAATTATTTTTTTATTGGAGCAGTTATTAGGTTTATAACTCATTCGCCACTTAAATTTGTGCACCCAAGCACGGCGATCTAAATAGGCTGGAGCTGCCCCTTGGGTGCGGCGTGTGCGCGCGCGGATTAACCGCGGCCGCGGGGAGGCGGGAAGCAGCCCCGGGCGGCGCGGGGGGTGGGGGGGACAGCGCTGTGCACGTCCCCGTCGCCGACCGCATGTGACACCCGCGACGCGACGGTCCCCGAGCGGAGCCACCAACTTGGCCGCTTCGCAGCTGGGCAGAGCTGGGGGGCTGAGACTTGTGGCGAGAAACGAGGCGCCGGCGGGCGATGCGCGTGTCCCCTCCCGGCAAGGAACGGGCGGCAGCGCCACGGCGCGAATCAGCCCCCAAACAAAGTGTAACCGATCCCTACTTTTTAATATAGACGCGTCGATATTATCTGTTCTCTCATATGCAGACGAGTCCCGTTCTTTTGTGCTCGGGATGACAAGATCTGACCCCTGCAAACGCGCTGCAGGCACTTGCTGGAGCCCAACTATTATTTCTAATGTCATTTATTGCGAACGCGTTTTGTTATCAGCCGGGGTTGGCGGGGGGAGTTTACTTGGAGCTCAGGTAATAGCTGGTTCGCTGTCAGCTTCTCCCGTTTAGCCGCGCTGAGGCAAAGAGCGGCTTTGCCAGAGTGGTGCAGGAGCTGATGCTGTTTGTTACCGCGACTAGCGGGAAAAAAAAAACTTTCGTAGCAACATTTATAGGTATATATTAATGCAAGCAAGGAGCAATTTCCTCGAAGAGCGAGTCCATCGCGATAACGAGTTTGTCTCGGGGGGGCTCCGGTCCCAGTGCCCGACGGGACGCGCAGGAGGCAGCGGCGCCGCGAAGGAAACGAATAAAACTTGAGGAACCAGGAGCAGCCACCTCCGAGAGAGCGCGGAGAAGACGAAAAGGTGGGGAAGAAAAGGATGGAAAAATGCCAAGGGAAAAAAAAAAAAAAAAGACAAAATCAAAACCAAAAACTATCTGCGCCGAATTAATTCGAAGGTATTTTTTTTTATCCGTGTGCAGGGATAATGTATTAAGCCAAAAAGGAGACAGGTTATCTCTAAACAGGATTAATATGCGTTCGTGTATAGGATTAGACCATCTCATCCAGTTAAAACAGTGGTTCTCCTCCTCCGCACACCGTTTTATTATATATATATTTAAAAACTTTCTCCATTAGGAGCAGTTGGAAAATACATTTTATTAATCGAGGTTTCTTTCTTTTTTTTTTTTCACTCAAATTCAACTGATGTCTCTGAAAGAGCTGCCTTGTAAGGAAACGGGCCATTTAAAAAAAATGTGATCAAAACAGACCTGTCTTCAGAGAGAGCACAGCAGATTTAAATGTTGGTCAAAAGGAGTCACAACTGGTTCATTAAAAGCAAACCCTAACTAGTGCTAATGTATAGCCATTTTGTGAGCTCAGGACTGTGGAAAGAGGCGAAAAAAAAAGTCTGAGAGTGTGAGCTGATGCCGTGCTGGCTGGCAGTGTGTGGTCTATTGTAGGGAATGTGCTTTTTCCACTGAACAGAGAGCCCCCCTCTTTTATTCCCCAGCTCTACTGCACCTGCACTGGATCAGGGAGCTACTGCCATTCACCACATCAACAGAGAAGACATCTCTGACAGCACTCAATTCATTACATTTCTTCCTGCTTTTCAAACCAACACACACACACACACACACAAAAAAAAAAAAAAAAAAAAAAAAAAAAAGTATTGCCAATCAGTGTCGGGGGGGCAGGGAAGAAATCTTACAATACTTTATATTCGCAACTCATTTTGGATTTCATTAGTCAGAAAACTCACTTTCTGCCATTTACAACTCTTTTCTCTTCTCTTCTCTTTTCTTTTCTTTTCTTTTCTTTTCTTTTCTTTTCTTTTCTTTTCTTTTCTTTTCTTTTCTTTTCTTTTCTTTTCTTTTCTTTTCCTCTTTCTCTCCCTTTTCTCTCCCTATGTCTCTCGTTAAGGAACCGCTGGAAGAGGCAGCCGGTGCAAGGGCCGCTCCCCCCGGGCTCTCCCCGCGAGCAGGGGCTGCAACGAGGGGGGAAACTTCGCCAGGGCCCCCCGGAGCAGCCGGTGAATGGAGCAAGCGGCGGCTGCGACCTGCCCCGGCAGAGCAGCGGGGTTATTCATAATTCATGGTAGCAAAGCAAGCTGCTCTCGGGAGACCGGGAAGAAAGAGACGGCCAAAAGGAGACCGAAAAGTGTCCCTAAACATTTCAGACAGTTTTGTCCCGTGGTTTTGCTCCGGGTCTCCTTCGCAGGGAACGCGAGAGGGCTAGGAAGGGTTCAGTGCCACAAAGGGAGGGGACGCGCGTACCAATGTAACCCGGGGAGAAAGTTGTTGCAAACAAAACTTTTCTAAGGGGACTCCAGGGATTTTTTCTTTTTCAGAAGTATTTGCAAGCAAAAGAAACCTAGCCGAGGGGTTTGGGTTAAGGTATTTGATCTTGCCGGTCCAGACATCTAATTAGAGTGGCCTCAGCGATTGAAATGGTGTTAATTCCCATTGTTGCCCTCGCAAATCACTCGGCCCTCCACCGCTGGGTGACTCTCATTTTCAAAATAATAATRATTTTTAAAAATATATAAACCGAAAAAAAAAATCTTTCCTCTCTTCAATTCATTTTCTCCTACTACGAGAGAAAAAAAGCAAACACTCCTGGATAACTTATTTTCCTCAGGCCCTGGCAAAGAATCACACTCACAGTGGGACTTGGGCAGAAATAAAGCATGGAGGGCTCTTGATTACCACAATAGTGGAAGGAAATCCAGGTGCATGGGTTCGAGGGTAATGTGTGTATCGATAAGACAGACCCCGTTGCACCGGATTAATCTATCGGATCCCCGGCACCGGAGCCAGGGCGGGTGGTGCTTGTGCGACACGGGGCCGGGAGGACCGCGGAGCGACAACTCGCGGGAAGGCGCGAGGAAGTCAGATTGTCCCTTTTTAAGCGAAAACTAATAATTTCATAACTGATTCGCATTCAATCTGGCGCCAGTGACGTCACGGGGCATTAGCATACGAGGAGGGATGCGGGCGGTGTGGCTGAGCTTGATAAGGTGCCTCCTGAGGAATTCGCTGCTTGTTTTAATACATTAATTATTTCTCTGCCTTCCGCGAAGCTTCGTCGTTTGCAAGAGCTTAAAGGAGCCACCGTTGCTCGAAAGGCCGCGGGGGCGCGTCCCGCACCTCCTTCCGCGGCCCCSTCTGCTCGCCCGCGGCGCGGAGCCTGCGCGGCCCCGGCGGGGCGCGGGCACGTTGATTTCGGGTCCATTTCGGATTGATTTCGGATTAACCACGAGGCAACCGGCGGGGTCCGGAGTACGCGCATCGCTCCTGGTCTGGGGACCCCGCGCGCCCCCTGAATGAGCGTGGCCGCAGGACGGGGCAGCGGGCGGGTGCCCGGCACGGTTTGTGTCGAGGTGTCCGTGTGTTCTCCCGCTCCAGGGCGCCCCAGGCCGCTCTCCCACACCCGCTGCGACCCCTGCGTAATTAAACATGATTTTCTGCAATAAATTAAATTAAATTAAAAAAAAATCGTGGCAGTGCAGAGTGCCCGTCGGGTCGGGACCGCTCGCAGGGGGCCTGGGTATGAGCCCGGGGGGCTGCGGGTCCCGGAGCCCCTCGCTGCTCGGCCCGGCACCGTCTTTCGCCTCCTTGGGGACGCCCCGCGAGGGCAGCAGCAGTCTCTCATTTTTCTTTTTCTTATTTTTTTTTTCCCTCAAGGGTAGAGGAGTGGGGCACAAACAAAACAAATAGAAAGCCTGGAAGAGAAACAATTTCAAAAAAAGAAAGAAAGGAAAACGAAATAGTAATAACTAGAAGCAAGGTTGTCCGCGTCGCAGCAGGGCTGCGAGGCGACACCGCAGGTCCCAGAGGGCAACTGCGCCACCAACTTGCCCGTCGCAACCGGGCCCCGCTGTCCCCGTGGCGGGACCCCCCGGCCCAGCTCCTGCGGAAAGGCCTCCTCTATGCGGGTTATTCCGCCTGGGAATCCGCGCTCCTTCCCCTGCCATAAATGTCCGAGCTGATCTCCCTAGGAACGTTTCCAAATTATAATGAGGAATTACAGCTCTTTTCGGTGCGTCCCCTCCCCCAGCGAGCACAGGCGCACACAGTCACACACGCACAGTCACACACACGCACAGTCACACACACGCACAGTCACACACGCGCACGCACAGGGTTTCAACCACAGCAAATCTGCGATGGGCTTCAGCAGCAGAGCTTATAGAAATCCCGTCAAAGCGCCGCGGGTTTTTGTGGTGCTCTTGTATTTTCTTCTCCTGCAACTCGTCTCCCGCAAAGGTTCCGCATCTGCGGGCCAAGAGCGGGGCCCGGAGCCTCTGGCCCGGGGGCGAGCGCGGGCCCCGCGACCCCCGGCGGCGCCGTGCGCGGGGCGCGGAGCATCGCCCCGGCGCAAACCGCCCGGTCTGCGACTGCGAGAACTGCATAAAAATAGAATAATAAAACAATAATAAAAATAATAAATGCAAGCCTCCCCCGAACTCACTTCAGCGCTGCATCTCCTGGCCAAGCGGACTTGATGCATCACTAGCAAAATAGTACCGAACTTATGGAAATTCCCTCGTGCCATCTTTCAGGAAAAAAAAAAAATCTGTTTTTAATTACAAATCAAAAAAAAAAAAAAAAACTTAAAAAAAAAACCAGTGCTGCTAACTAGCAGGCGATCAAACCGCAATCAAACTTCAATCTCTGAGCAGTTAGCTATAAACTGTCAGCAATTGAAAAGTAAACCTGGTGCACACAAAGGCTCTGTTTAATTTTCTTGTTGTAATGGCTCTAAATGAGGACCCCATCACTATGCAGTTAAGCGGTGTTGCTTGTCCCCCTGAGGCGCTGATCAGTTCTTTTTAATGTGAGAAAACTGGCAGCTCGAAGCCCGTCAATGGAGCTCCCACAACAAAAGTCCTGAAAAGCTGAATGAATTGGGTTTGTAATTACTGCTTCCCTCTCCCCCCTTGCAGCTTATCTCTTATTCATTCAACATATATTATTGTCACCTAATCGCACACTCCCAACATTTTTTTTTTTAGTATCTACTACTGCGGACATGTTTGTTGTAGAAATTAAACAAAATAACCCTCCCTTCTCTCGCCTAACCCCCCCACCAAAGACAAAAAATGTTGAAACCACCGTGTCAAGCGAGGCAGACTGGGTTTTAAACCGTCAAGATTAGGCTTCCCCGTGATCTATATGTCAGCACTTCGAGCACATCCTCGCAAATCTCGCGTGCACTAAAGCATGCATTAGATTTTAATATTTGAGTTAGATCAGGGTTTAAATGAGTGAAGTGTATCTAATCAGGCCTATCAGTAATGGGCCTCTTTCTTTCAGTGGGACCTATATTATATACTACTTAAATTGCTGAGCTATCAACCTGCTGTCGGGATACAGATACACGCTCCTGCTGCACGTTGGGCAGGAGGGATGGATATTATGGGACAAAATGCCGTTGCGAGGATGATCCAGAGCCCCTCACGTCTGACACGTGAAGATTTGGGTCTCCTCGAGAATAAAATGGCGTTTTCAGCCCCAAAAGAGCTGCGGGCGGGCGGCGGGAGCGGGGACTCTGCCCGCGCCCCCGCCGCAAGAGCTGCCGCTTGCGGGAATAAGTACAGCTATTACAACCAAATCTACTAACAGTCTAAATAATTAATTGAACCATTGCTCTTTGACCCTTGGAAAGTCCAGTAGGGACCCGTTTGTAGTAATAATACCCCCGAATGAGCCCTTGTCAAATATTCATTTAGTGGTTAATGTGAGCGATTTCCCCCTGGGACAGTCTGTAATACCAGCTTCCCAGCTTTGGCAAGAAACCCTGCTAATCTACCTCTCCAGTTCCGCAAAATATTTTAACACCCCGGTCCTTAAAAAGCCGTAAAAAAAGAAAAAAAATCACAGGGGAAACTATAATCTCATCCTCGGGTTCATTCCGGCTCTGGAGAAGGTTAGTGAAACGTTACACTAACCCTCCCGGAGCGAACAAGCCCTGCGCCGCGAGCGCGGAGCGGTGGGCGAGAGGCAGGAGATATGGAGAGACCCAAAGGTCTCCAATAATCCAAGGGAAAATACGGGCACCAGCTCTGCCACCCACTTCAGCCGCCCTAAAGCGCGACCSAGCCAAACGCCTTAGGTGTAAATGGGATTATTTAATGTCTTTAATTTAAAATTAGCAATGGACAATGGCGTTCTTCCAAGGAAGCCTTTAAAAAATAAAGTCATTCAGCTGCACATGCAAAAAAGCATGGTTATCCTCTCTAAATAGATAAACATATAAATAGATGCATGGAAGGATGGATGGGTGGATGTAAGGAATCCGTCCAAGGGAGATCAAGTTTCAATAACATGTATTTTACATCATACTCCGCAATTTAAGCTTAAACAAATTGCCAATAAAAAAAAAAAGAAAAAGAAAAAAAAAAGTTGCTGAATGCACTCAGCTCGACAATGGGGCTTAGCGCCTTTTGTTTAATTGCCCTCCCTCTCCGTCTCCACGAGAGCTGAGAAAGGACCAACATCTCCAGCTACCCCCCCTCAAATATTTCCGTCAGCTCTTCAAAAAGGGCCTAGGTTTTATCTCTGTTAATTGGCTAAGATTCGCTAAAAAAAAAAAAAAAAAAAAAAAAAAAAGGAATCGTGACATCGATTGGGCCTTTATCCTAAGCTTTGCCCCCGTTTTCATTCATTCCTTCTTTTATGTATATATATATATACACATATATGTTTTTTATTTTCTCCCCAGCTAGGCAAGCGGGAGCAGGGAAGTGCTCATTACCACGTGAATAATCCCTACATGCATCACAAACCCTATACGGCTCTGAGAAAAAAAAATGTATTACTTTTTGCATTAATGTGAGGGGGAAAAGAAGAATAAAGAAAAAAATATCGTAAATGTTGGGGACCTGCGGTGACCGCAGCGCTACGCAAGTCCCGCGACGGCGCAGATACACAAGGGACAAAGGGAACTACCTCCACGGCGAGCGGCCCGACTCCGCATCCCCGGGAGCGGCAAATTCAGTTTCCACGCGGCCACCGGGCACCGAGCCTGGCGCCCAGGGCCGCGCCTGGCAAATCGCGCGAGCAGCCACGTAACTTTTTTCTTTTGGGGGTGATTTCCCCACCATCACCTTCTTCCTCCCTGAGCTGAAGTGCAACCCGGCTACCGAAACCAAAAGCGGCGAGAGGAAAGTGGGGCCCCACTCGGCCCCGCTCCGCGCAATCCCCGCGCTCCTCTCCTCGCACCGAGCACCGTTGCCCCCCGTTCACACGCTTTTCGTCCTGCTGCCACTCGCCATGTCCCTACGCGCGTTCCCCGCCAAAATCCTAGGCCTTCACACCGCTCCGCTGCCCCCCGCGCCGCGGCCGCGCAGCTTCCGCGACGGCTCGTGCCAGTACAAGGGTACAGATTGCAACCGTACCTGCGCGCCTGCGGAGCTCTCCTCTATTTGGGGGGCGCCGCCGCTTCTCGTGGGGGCCGCGACCGGCTGCTGGGACGCTCCGAATTGAGGCTACACCGCGCTGGCAAGTTAAGAAATATGGTTCAAGACAGAGCTGTGAAGTGCGAAACTCTCTSACATTTGGCTTGTTTTTAGGTTTCAAATTCCGCTTTTCTCGCTGCTCCCGGCCGAGCCCCCCGCCGCCCCTCGCGCTGTCCCAAAGCGGCGGCACAAAGTTTGGGAGCCCCAAAGCGAAGGGAGGAGCTGGCACCTGGCTTAGCCCGGCGGCACGGAGCAGCGGAGAAGGGAAAGAAGGGAAGGAGGGAGAAGAAGAGGAAAGGAAAGAGAGAAATTGCAAAGGCTCGAGACGCGCAGCCAGGACGACCGGGCCCTCTCACCGCGCCTCGGCTCCGCGCTGCCCTGCGGCCCGGCCGCGGCCCCGACGAGGCAACAAGTGGTCCCCGAGGGCGAGTCCGAGCCGTCCTGCTCGCCCATCCGCGCGCTCCAGCCGCGGGAAGGTGATCTGGAAGAGACCGGGGTCCTCCGCGCTCACGTTCCCGCCGCGCAGCCACCGCCGGTACCACCTTAGAGCGACCTTACTTTAAACAGAGCTATAAAAATATATAGTACATGTTATATACATACATACACTGCATTATTTATACTACTCGGTTGCCCACAACGATACCACCTTCCACTGCATGAGTTGTTAAAAAAAAAATCTTGCGTTACAAAAAATAAATCCAAGACTCAAACGTAACTTCAGTGTCCATATGTCAAAAATTTATTTATCTCAAACTGTGCATAATGGAGTAAAAACTTAACTTGGATATGTACCTGTTATAAGGATGGTATTAGTTCAAATATATACATGGACTGTCGGCAGACTGATTTCAAATGATACAGAGCCGAATCTTTAAAATACAACTACGGAAAATGAGGAAAAAAAAGAACTTAAAATATCATCACAATAAATTTACAGAAATATTACAAACCATAAGAAAATATTTCAAACACAGTAATTTCAGGTTGGTATTTTTCCTTTTTTTTTTTTCTTTTTCTTTTCTCTGATCAGGATGGAGTCTGGAAACAAAGTTATTATAAATTAACAAACGGCATGTGAACCTGCATGGCAATTTTTGCTTTTTTTTTTAAAAAAAAAAGATAAGTAAAAAAAAAGAATTTAGTAGAATCTAAACGTTTGCCCTTTTATAGCAAACCAAGCTCATGGTTTGCGCGTACTCACCCTACTTTTTGCCTTTTGTACAATTTCTAAACAATTTATATGTCCAAATGCTGCAAAATAATTTCCTCTCCTTCTGCAGCTGCTAGAAATTCAGCTGCCAAAGCCGCAATGTTCCAAGTATACTCTATTTTTAAAAAATAATTGGCAAATCCTCGAGTTTGTTTTTTTCCCCCTCTCTATATTACCAGCGGACATTCTGATTGCCATGTTTATTTTGATAAATACTGTACAAAAGTTGCCTGCAAATATTAAAACATTTTTTCCTCTGCGCTCTTTGAGTCTAGCTCTAAATATTATCGGCGAAGACTTTCGCGAACTTTCTGCAAAGCTCCCACCGTTTTCACTAGAACTTTTTAAAAGTTTTGTGTAGTTGCTTCCCCTCCACGATCTATACAAGTTCCTTGTCGTGTTTATCCCCCCCC